>NC_134857.1:72602392-72957392 GCF_049852395.1 Peromyscus maniculatus bairdii
GCATCTGCTTCTCCTCATGTACCTTCTTCCCACTCAATCCCTTTGCTCTCCTTTCTCCACCCTGGTTTCCAAGCTCGCGTCCAGGCGTAGAGTTTGAGGTTGAACCTCAGACAACAAAGAGCAGCTAAACTCTCCTTTGGGTTAGGGATAAAGACCTCTCTCTCTCTCTCTCTCTCTCTCTCTCTCTCTCTCTCTCTCTCTCTCTCTCTCTCTCTCTCTCTGTGTGCTTGGTAGCTGGGTTTGTGTCATGTCATATCCATCTTGTAAAAAAGAGATAGACTTTTCTGTTACTTCTGCTTTGCTTGTACATTACTTGGGGGGACACTGAGATCTTTGTTTATTTGTTTACAATAATTTTACTAACATGAATAAACCAGTGAGAGCAAAAACAAAAAGAAGAGCAAGTTTCGTTATTATTGTTATCTGATGTAGCCTTTGAGCAGGAGTTAGAGCTGCTGCTCTTGATTAGCTTCTCTTCTCACAGGAAAGAAGTTCTAGATAGTAATTTTTTTCCACTTAAATTTGACTTTTTATTATTTTCTTTTCTGTGTATGTGTTTTGCATGCTCGGACATCAATTGGACATGCAGGTGTGAGGCCCATGTAGGGCAAAGATGGCCTGGGATTCTCTGTAGCTAGACTTATAAATGGCTATGAGCTACCATATGATTGCTGGGAATTGAACTCAGGGCCTCTAGAAGAACAGTCAATACTCATAACCACAGAACCATCTCTCCAGCCCCAGTATTAAGTTTTCCTTTGAAATGATAAATGATTACTGTTTAGAGGAAAAAAGTGAAAAATTAGATAATTTATTTTAAGTACACTAGTGATATGAAGGGCCACGTCCCAAAGAGCCTACACATGTTTAAGCTGACTTTGTTGTTATCAATTTTTCATGATAGTTATTTCCTCTATATATTTTTAATTTAATTTTTATTCATTCATTTACTTGTTTATCTACTTGTTTGTTTGTTTGTAGGCAGGTCTCATGCAAGTCAGGCTGACCTCAAACTCACTATAAGCCTAGGCTGAGCTTGAAGCCCTACTCTTCCCTTATTTGCTTCTACAGTGTTGAGGTTTTGAGACAGATCATCTTGTGTTTTCTATGGGTGGGATAATGGCATCACAAGAGTCCTAATGACTTGGGGATGGGGGTGGGAGCAAGAGTCAGAAAAGGATAAACAGCCAAGATACTTTCACAGTGGTGGCCTATTGAGCCCAAGGCAAGGGAAGTGGTGCCCTCTAGAGGCCAAAAGGGGACAGCCTCCAGTAGACTACTGAGGGTTCCATGAGCCCTTTAGAAACCATGACCTTAAGTTATCTAAACTAATGAATTCCTGTGCTTGTAGACTGTTGCCCACTCGTTACAGCAGAGTTAGAAGACTATTACATATTATTCTGGCTGTTTGGTGCTAAACTGCACTTTGGTCAGAACATGAAAGTTGTCAGCAAGTTCTGTTACTTTTGCTTTGTGTCTAGACAGCGATGCTCTAATAGAATTTCAAAAGCAAGGGATACCATCATTTTAAAAAGAAATCAGGTGGTAGGAATAAGACAGTCCAGTTTTAAGAATTGCAATTATAGAGTTCTACATAAACACACAAAGGGGCAATAAAAACCTGCAAAAATCTACTGTTGTTTCTAATGCACCTTGGCAAAAGATGGGAAGCTTGTAATTGACAGATATGTAAGGAACACTCAGATTCACAAGACATTAATGTTGTTTCTTGGTATCTGTGAAGTCAGGCAGGGCTGTCTGGAGTGTGTTTTATTTACAATAAATTCTTCACCAAATTGGACAGCTGCAAATCTGTCCTGTGGTATTTGGCTTCCCCTCTGTGTGTCCTCAACTACCCTTGAATTTATTTCACTGAATTTTGGTGTCACCTGCCTATTTTAAGAGATGTTACAAGGTATTACCATGTGAAACCACAACGATGCTTCATTAGTGTTCCCTAGAATTCCCTCCCCAAGAGCTCAACAAGTCCTTTTCTTGAGATGTCGGTCTTAGAAACAGATGAGGGCAAGCTGCATACAACAGACCAATCTTCTTTTTCTATTTTTTCTTATTATTTTCTAGTGGAGACTGGACTAGGCCTTCTTAGAGAAAGTGCTTTACAGAACGACAGATGCATAGCATGAGTTGTTTTCTAAACTCTTACTAGCACACCTGTAACATAATGAATCTTTCAAGAAAGAAACCAGAATGCATGCCCTTTGTTTAATACACCACTATGGAAATATCACTTATAACACTGGAACACACTGATAAAGACGCTACTAAGAGAAGAAACTCTGTGAGTGGAACCATCTGTATTTTTTACTCAATTTCTGTGTGGGATAAAAATTGCTCCTTTGTATTAAGAAAATAAAATATGATATCTGTATCCAGTGCAGCACACACATCTGTAGGTAGGGGATTCTGGAAGCATGGTCTCAGAGGTAGTAATAACTTGCATAGCAATCAATTAAACGCTTCAGTGGGCCTCTGTCGCCCTTCACATGTTCAAAGGAAGCTTTACTTTCTCTTCTCCTTTGAATGGATGCATGTATATGTGTGTGCTTGCATGTGAGTACATGCGAGTTTTGTTGGAGACATAAATCAGTGCCTCCCACATACTAGGCTATTTCTCCATACCCGAGCTACATTGTCATCCATCCTTCTTTCTCTCCTTTTCTTTCTTCCTTCTTCATTGGCCTCCCATAGAAACCTGGAACCACCAAGAAGACAGCACATCTCACTGCATTTCTGTGGCAAATGTTCAAAATGGTAAGGTGCTCCATATGTGGATGACAGCTATAAACTTTCAATTTATAAAAGACCAAAGTGTAACTGTGGTGATGTGATTAAAATTCATGAACCTACTGTCTTAATTTGTTATCCATTGCTCTGATAAAACACCATTACAAAAGCAACTTGGAAAAGAAAGGCTTTGTCTTAGCTTCCAGCTAATAGTCCATCACAAGGGGAAGTCAGAGAAGGAACTCAAGCAAGTCAGGAACCTAAGAAGAGGCACTGAGCAGTGCTGCTTACTGGCTGGCTTTTTTGTATACCCTAGGACCACCTGGCAAAGGGTGGCTCTACCCCCAGTGGGTTGACATCAATCATTGTCAAGAAAATGTTTTAGCCAGGTCTGGTGGTGAACATCCTTAAGCCCAGAACTCAGGAGGCAGAGGCAGACAGATCTCTGTAACTTAGGGGCCAGATTGGGCCACAGAGTGATTTCTAGGACAGTCCCAGCTCTGTAGAAAGAGTCTGCATCAAAAAACAAAAACAAAAAACTAAATGGTGGGGGAGGGGCAAGAAAATGCCTTAAAGACAGCCCTATAGACAATGTGATGGCTTTTCTCAAGTGAGGTTCCTGTCTCCAGATAACCATACCTTGTGTCAAGTTCATGCCAAGGCCACTAGCACAGCTGCTTAGAGAAACAGGGTTGTTTTAATTACTGCTTAATAACATACTTTGTGTGGTCTTAAGAAAGTATACTACTGGTGTGGTGAGATGCTAATGTTTAGAGCACTGGCTGCTCTTCTACAAGAACCAAGTTCAGTTCCCAGGAACCACATGGAAGATCTCAATCGTCTATTCCTCTAGTTCTAGGAAATCTTAAACTTTCTTCTGGACTCCTCTGGTATGTGGCACACAATTGCTACACAAACATAAATGCAAACATAAAAGCCATTAAATATGTAAATAAATAATAAACAAACAAATAAATACATAAAATTTAAAAGAAAGTTCAGTAGTGTTTTTGAGCTGTTTGCAACATCTTTGAAAATCCAACTGTCCAGGCAGGAGGGGAGTCAGCTTTTTCTGGGTTTGTCCCTTATTGGAGAAATTATTTTGGCCACTCCACGTAGTTAAAAGGATATTTATTTAATGGCGTAACTCACAAATTAAGTAATGGGTAGGTCGCAGGGTCTGGGGAAGGTGTAATGCAGTCCAGCGGTGTTCTCCGGAGCTCTGCACAGTCAATCTGCACCAGTCAGCGTTCCGGCACCGAGAGGGCACCCAGAGCGAGCGTTGGCCCATCCAGCTCTCGGGTCCCCAGGCGCCTCCCCTCGCCCCGCCTCGTAGGCGTGACAGTTGCCAGAGTCTCAATGGGGGTTGGAACTTCCAGAACCAAGCTGGAATGGCTACCCACTACATCTCCCCCTTTTTGTCTAAATAAGAAGGTTCTAAACTAATACAAGACTATATACAAAGGAATGGTTATCAAATATTGTCCGGAAATAATGAGAGATAATGACCTAGATAAGATGTAACTACAACCAATGCAAACAATATCAATTAAGAAACACATACTAAAATCCAGAGAAGTATAGAGCATAGGTAAACAGCATGTTATAAAGATCATTCAAAGGTGTCCTATCCTAAAGAACCTGAACCTAATACTTAATATGTTCTATCTAAGATATTATATATACTAAGTTGTCACTATAACTGCTAGTCTTCAATCCCATCAAAGACCTGAGAAGGAACATAATGGTCCCTGAGAAATGGTAGATGGATGCAAGCAACTTTCGGGAATCTTGCAAGAGTAGACCAAGACAGCTGGCAGCCTGGACAGTCACCTAATGTTTCTCAGCATTGTTGGTGCATTCAAATTGGCTACAGGCCTAGAGTATCTGACAGACCATTTTCAGAAGCAGGATTTCTGAAAGACCATCTTACCCTGTCTTGGCAGAGTACAGTGGTCGCTTTCCTTGTGTTCCGCTTGTCCAGAAAGGAGAGCATTGCATTTGTAATGTCAGCCATCAAGGCAAGGGCAGTTCTTTGCCCAGTAGGCCATTTTGTGCCAAAAGACAAACTTCCAAATGGAAATGTCTTAGAAGCCCAACATTCTCTCGGGATCAATTGGTGCAGCCAGGAGCAATTGTGTCTCATGTCAACAGAATTCTAAGTTATTTAAATGCCATATTCTCCAGGTCTATGAAGTGTTTGAAGATTACCTGCCCATCTGACCTATGTATCTGTAAATCTGGATAACCTAACTAATGTAACTATAGAGATGACAGGCATAGGCGACTATAAATCTATAAATCTTATCTATCGAAATAACCTAAGGACTAAGGCTTCACATAAATAAGGTAAACAGTCTATAAGCAAATGTATGGTGAAGAACGATGACTTCAAAATTGTGACAATACACAAGATATTTATAACAGAGGTAGGAATATATAGTGCGATATGCAATATGACAATAATATTAAATATATATCAATATACCGAATATCCTAAACAGAAGTAGAGCATATATAAAGTATGACAGATATAAATTTACATTTGTATCAATATAAAAATGTTTCAAATAAGAGTAGAAATATATGTACATTATAACAAATATAGTTCTGTATTTGTATCAATATACAAATTATCTTAAACAGGAGTATAAAAATAGTTTACATTTGTATCAACATATAAGAATCTATAACAGTACAAATTACAGTGCAAATTATCTAAGGTTGCTATTTTACTGTTTGTTTACTAGTATATACAATGATTTACCATCATATCTTCTACCTATCTGTTCCATTTCTTCTCCCCCCCCCTTTTTTTTTTTTACAATCCTGAGTTAATGTTTTCTTCCACCCCCAACCCTATAACCGTCATCCATAACCCTGAGAATTATGAAACCTAAGGGAGAAGGGGCATCGTTTTCTTAGAATTGCTTCCTGCCGTTTAGGGGGTGATGTTATCTCTGTTGGGTACTGTGAGAAAGCTCAGATAGTTAAATCTCAGTTAGACTAACTGTAGGTTCTGCAGCAAGTTTTAGAGTAATGGGCAAGATTATCTGAAATTCTGGCAAGAAGTGTAGTATGATGATGATTACCATGGCATCATTCTGGATTGGGTAGAGTTGTTGTTGCTGGGGCCCCATCTTCCTTCTGGAGACTTCTGAGATTGCTATTGGAAAAACTTATTTGTTATAAAAAAAATGGGAGGTTTGGATTTAAAGAGGACATAGCATGTAAGAAAGGATTCTGAGAAATCAAGAGTAAACATGGAGAGAATTAGAATTTAGAAGACAATGGTCCCTTTTTATTGGTTTCCTTCTGTCTCACACCAGAGGGCTCTTCTGATATGGGACTGAAGAATCTCTTAAACTTTTCTTTTAGCAATATGCTTGGGTTTAGAGAAGGAGTGAGCCAATTCCATCTCCAAAGCCAGCTTGGCTATAATTGAATTGGAACCACAACTTTTCTAGATTGATAGAGAGAAAGATGTTAGACAGTGAGATTTTACCATGTGTAGATTGGTACCAATAGATTCTTCCTTTCTGCTGTAAACATCTGGATATCCAAGGCCTTATGAGTTTTGGAAGATGGGTATTTCCATTATCCTGGAAAGACAAAAACAGAACCCTACCCCACCCTTTGATTGTTAAATTTTTCTTACAACTTGTAGAGATGTCACATTGGTGGATGATCTTTTACTTCTCTTCATCAAGGGGTTTTTCCTGTTTGAATCGAATTTTTATTAATTTTGTTGGTATCCATAGCTTTTCTTCTCCTGCAGAAACAAAGGCAAAACCCCTTCCCCAACGTAGAACATATCCAGGTTTCCATTCTGAAGTCAGCACATCCTTAAAATAAACTGGTTGGTTTAGCTCAGGAGTTTTGTCTGTTGTCCAATGTCTCTCCGCAGCTGTTGTTCCTTTCTCATTAGCATTGAGAAAATTCAAGGTTAATAAAGCACTATGCAGTCTATTTCTAGGAGTCATTGTTACCTGTTGCTGTTTATTTAGCATATCCTTTAAAGTTCGATTGGATCTCTCTATGACTGCTTGGCCTGTGGGATTGTGTGGTATACCTGTAACATGCTTTATATTATAATAAGCAAAGAACTGTCTCATTTTATTGAAGACATATGCTGGGGCATTGTCTGTCTTAATTTGTACAGGTATTCCCATGATGGCCATAACTTCTTATAGGTGTGTAATCACAGAATCAGCCTTTTCAGAACTCATAGGAGTTGCCCATTGAAATCCTGAATAGGTGTCAATGGTATGATGTACATACTTTAATCTTCCAAATTTTGCAAAATGAAACACATCCATCTGCCAAATTTCATTTCTTTGTATACCTTTTGGATTACTCCCTGCAGGTAATGGAGTTTGGTTATAGATGGAACAAGTAGGACATTTTTTCACAATATCCCTAGCCTGTTTCCAAGTGATGGAGAAATCCTTCTTCAAACCTTTGCTATTTATATGGTGTTTCTTATGATATTCTGAAGCTTCTAGCACATTACCTATTAGTAACTGATCAATCTCATCATTACCTTGTGCTAAAGGTCCTGGCAGACCTGTATGGGATCTGATATGTGTTATATATATAGGATGTTCCCTTTTTCTGATGATTTCCTGCAATTGTATGAATAATGAAGTTAATTCTGTATTATCAGGAATAAATTCAGCAGTTTCAATATGTAAAACAACTCTCTCTGCATATTGAGAGTCAGTGACTATATTGAGGGGTTCTGTGAAGTCCATCAGTACCATAAGAATGGCATACAGTTCTGCCTTTTGTACAGAGCTATATGGACTTTGCACCACTTTACTTAAGTCTCCTGATTTATATCCTGCTTTCCCTGATTTATTTGCATCAGTATAGAATGTGAGGACTCCAGAAATTGGCTTTTGTCGTACAATGTGAGGAAGGACCCATTCAGTCTTCTTAATGAATTCTATTCTCTTGCTTTTGGGATAGTGGTTGTTAATCTCTCCCAAAAAGTTACTGCAGGCTCTCTGCCAGTATTCATTATCTTTCCATAGTGATGAAATTTCCTCATTAGTTAATGGTACTACAATTTCTGCTGGGTCCATTCCTGTCAACTGGCGAAGTCTTAATTTACCCTTTTGAATCAAATCAGAGATCTTTTCTATATAAGTCTTTAATTTCTTATTTGGTTTACGTGGTAGGAATATCCATTCCAATATAATATCTTCCCTCTGCATCAAAATACCTGTTGGGGAATGTCTGGAGGGGAATATGACAAGAATGCATTTAAGTTCTGGATCCACACGATCCACATGTGCTTCTCGAATTGTCTTTTCTACTAGAGCCAATTCCTTCTCAGCTTCGGCTGATAATTCTCTTGGACTATTTAATTCTTTGTCCCCTTCTAGAGTATTAGCCAATTTTTTTTAGTCCATCTTTGGGTATTCCCATGATACCCAGTAAGTTGGAAATGCTTCCTAATAACTTTTGAAAATCATTAAGAGTCTTCAATCTATCTCTTCTTAGTTGTACCTTTTGGGGTCTAATTTTTTGTAGCTCTATCTTATATCCTAAGTAATTAATAGAATCTCCTCTTTGTATTTTTTCAGGAGCAATTTGCAGTCCCCAGCGAGGCAAAACTTTTTTTACTTCTTCAAACATGCTTTCCAATGTATCTAACTTTGGATCAGCTAATAGGATATCATCCATATAGTGATAAATTATGGATTGTGGAAACTTTACACGAATTATCTCTAATGGTTTCTGCACAAAGTATTGACACAAAGTAGGGCTGTTTAACATTCCCTGTGGGAGGACCTTCCATTGATATCTCTTGACTGGCTGAGAATTATTATAATTAGGTACTGTGAAGGCAAATTTTTCTCTATCATTTTCCTGTAAGGGTATGGTAAAGAAACAGTCTTTTAAGTCAATAACGATTATAGGCCATTCTTTTGGTAGCATAGAGGGCAAGGGCATCCCAGTCTGTAGGGAGCCCATTGGCTGAATTACTTTATTAATAGCTCTCAGATCTGTCAGCATTCTCCAATTACCAGATTTTTTTTAAAATAACAAATACAGGAGAATTCCAAGGACTGGTAGATTCTTCAATGTGTTGAGCATTTAACTGCTCTTGAACCAGCTGTTCTAAAGCTTGTAGCTTCTCTTTTGTCAAAGGCCATTGTCCAACCCAGACAGGTTTATTAGTTAGCCATTTTAAAGGTAAGGCAGTTGGTACTTCTGAGAGCACAGTCGTGCTCTGTTTGTGAACAGCCTGAATGGTTGGTGACTGATTTTTATAGCATGTTATGATATTATTCCTAGAAACATGCATTGGTCTGTATTCCTTTTCTGAAAGTGTAGAAATTTTAATCTGGGTATTCCACTGTTGTAACAGATCTCGGCCCCAAAGATTTACTGCTACATTTGCTACATAAGGCTTCAGCCTTCCTCTCTGTCCTTCTGGCCCTATGCATTCAACCCATCTCGAACTCTGTTTTATCTGAGATAGGGTGCCAATCCCTAACAGTTGGACATCTACCTCTTGAAGAGGCCAATTCGGATGCCATGATTTTGGTGTAATTATAGTCACATCTGCACCTGTGTCTACCAGGCCCTCCAGAACCAGGCCATTAATTCGAATTCTAAGCTTTGGTCTTTGTTCATTTATGGCAGTCTGCCAAAATATTTGTTTTATAGTGTTCTTTGTAAACTGTGATCCAGCTATCAAAGCTGTTTTATCATCCATTGCAGTATCGGTTTTTACAGTAGGCATTGGTTTATTCAGTTGTCCTGGAGAGGAATTTCTTCCACAGTGGCAGGGAATGTTCGTACTACGTTTGGTTTGGGGGCCTGCAAGAGGCCCCCTGAGGCATTTCCCGCCAGTAAAGGGTTGCCTTGTATATCTATTTTTGATCTGCACTCACTGGTCCAATGTCGGCCTTTGCAACATCTTCTACATAATCCAGGAGGTGGTTGGGGTCTCCTGTTTAGGCTATTCCTAGAAGGAGTATTGCTTCTAGGAGTACCCCATGTACAGTTTTTACTTATATGACCTGGTGTACCACACTTAAAACATTTGGTAACACGGGGCCTTCTTTCACCTCTGGAATTTGTCTCTCCTATCCAAGCCTCATTACTGTAGTTAAGAGACTGAACACCATTAGTATATTGAATCCATTCTTCCAAAGGAGCTGATCTGATCTTTAATGGTGTAAGTATTCTTCTGCATTCTGCATTAGCATTGTCAAACACCAAGGACTCAGTTAATACTTTTCTTAATTCTTTGTCTGACACAGCTCTTGTTATAGCTCTGTTCAGTCTTTGTAAAAAAATCAGTGAAGGGTTCATGCGGTCCCTGAAATATCTTTGTGTATACCTCAGTTGGTTTTCCAGGTTCTGGAATTTTTTCCCAAGCATTTAGAGCTGCTGTACGGCATAGGGATATTGTATGCTCATCATAAGTGGCTTGTACATTCCTGTCAGCGAAATATCCCTCACCAAGTATTTGATCTTGGGAGATCACAAAACCTCTGATTTTACCTTGTTGTTCTAAATTTTTTGCCTCTTCTCTCAACCAGCTTTTCCACTGTAACTGCTGACTATATTCTAGAACAGTTCTAGGATGGCCACACACTCAAGTATAATGACAGCACACAATGAATTCTGTTACTCAAGAAGCAAAATAAAGGAAGACATAAAGTTAAGAGAAAGTGGGAGTACATTTGGAGGTGTTGGGGAGGAACATGGATGAACAGAATCAAGATTCATAGTGTGCATGAGAGAAATTCTCAAAGAATTAATAAGAAAAGTATATGGAAAAATGGTAATTTAAATAAACCAATGAGAATTCAGCATGATGTTAAGAATATGTTGTGCTCCTTCACTGCCTGTCTCCTTTGTGGAAGCTTCTCAGTAAGCCATGGTGCCGACTACTCATCACAGGCAAGCATAGGTTACCCAGAGCTCTACACACTTCATGAACACAGCAGAAAGAAATTGCAAAGGATGTTACTGCAATGATAATCTGACCTTTGCTCTTCTTTCTACCATAGCTGCTTCTTCCGTGCTGGTAGGAGAGGGTTTCAAGACTGTGTGCAGCAGGAATCTTAAAGAGTCTTATTAATAAAACAAACTCAGGGCCTGGTATTGGGATGAATGCTGGAAGATCAGAGAAGAAAGAACAAGCCACAGCTTCCTCACCTCGACAGTTCCTCAGCTGATCCTGTTTCCTCAGACTGGAAGCTTCTGTGTTCTCATCCCAATGGCTCTCAGCTGAACTGCTGCTCAAAAGCCTGAAGCTTAACCAGCTAAAAGCTTCTAGTTTCTGGTCCTCATGTCTTATATACCTTTCTACTTTCTACCATCACTCCCTGGGATTAAAGGCTCGCTTTCTGGGATTAAAGGCGTGGAGTCACCAGACTTGGCTGTATCCTTGAACACATGGATTTCTGCCTCTGGAATGCTAGCATTAAAGGCGTGTGCTACTACTTTGTTTAATATTGTGGCTATTCTGTCTTTGACCCCAGGTAAGTTTATTAGTGTGCACAATATTTTGGGGAACACAATACCACCACAACTATGGTTTGCTATGGAATGAGAAATCTCATGGTCAGAGCCCATGATTTATGTTCAGATGGTCTGTTTCCCCTGTGAAAGACAGCTCCCTCACACAACTCTCCAGGAACTCAAGGGAGCATTGGGCTTACTATTTAACAATCTTTCAAGCAAAGGAGAAGTCTAGACGTGGTCAAATACAGACTTTTCAAATGATGGATTTGAGAGAGTAGGGACCTGGTGTCAATGACCTTAACCCACGGGTGAAGACAAGCAGATGACACTTTTCAGCCACCTGTGGGTAGTCTAGGTACAGAAACAAAAAATGAATAATTCAAAACCAACTGATACATGAACAATATTGAGGAATGAGCAGCATTGGAGCCAGACTTATGGAGGGCTAGGCTGGCAATTTCTGAGCTGATTGAATCATTGAACATATTTCAGTGCCTTTTAGGTATAGCGAGTCTCTCAAAAACATAAAGAACTAGAAAGAGACCAGAGATGTGGGAAGCATTTTACCACTCACTTTTTAGAAGGGGAAACATCCCTAAGCCTCTTCTTTGATATATGGCAGATATGTTCCACAACCTTGGGTAACCAGAATACTGTCTCACTTTTAAGGCCCAGCAGTGTAAGCATGCACATTCAAAGTTTAAAGAGGACAGAACTCACCAGTGAAGGATGAAAATTATGAGATATTGAGAAGCTGAATCTTAACAGTCAGCAGGATGGAACTGACAAGCACTAAGGATTTTTCTCATAGCACACCCTTAAGTGGATATAGAAGAGTGTTTCCAAGGAGGATTATCTGAGGGGGAGGGGCAAGACCACCAATGAAAGTTGGTGGAGCTATGCTGGGGAATGTGAGTCTGGATGGAATAAACGGCAGAAGAAGACAGTCACTTTCAGAAGTTCCTGGCTCTGCTTCCTGCCCACCATATATGAATACGTCCACCCTGCCCTCAATCTTGTGACCACTGAGACCCCTGACAGATAAGGAAATCACCCCTGGATCATGTCTATGGGAGGAATTGGTGTAAAATTCCTAGAAGAGTCAATAACAGCTGTCTAGGAATGGACACCATACCTTATTTTATGGAAGATGAACCACAGTAAGCAAAATACACTTGTGATAGTTATTCTTCATTCTCAACTTATTTAGACATGGAATTAACTAAAACACTAAAATGGAGGGCACAGCAGTGAGAAGTGTTTTGCTTCAGTTGATATAGGTAGATCCACTTAAAATACAGACTTTGGAAGTAAAATGACACAAACATCTAATCCGGATCTCAGGGCCTGAAAACACACACCTTTAATCCAGATGTTGTGGCTGGAAGAAACTCCCTAAATTAGGCCATACCCTCTGCTAGAAGCTTATAAAAGGATACGGAAGAAGGAAGCTATTGCTCTTTGCTTGTTTGCCCTCACCTTGCAGCAAGTTCATTCCATCCCTGGCATTAGAGAGTATTTCTGTGGAATTCCATCATATACTGAAGACCAGTGGACACATTCAGCCTCTTGGACTGGGTAAGTACTGGAATCTTGGACTTTTCCTTCATAGATAGCCATTGTGGGATTAGCAGGACTGCAGCTCTAAGTCATTCTAATAAATCCCCTTTGTTCATACAAAGAAAGATTCATTGTATATGTTCTGTTCCTCTAGAGAACCCTAGTACAACATTTTTGATATGAGTGTATAATATGTACCAAATTTTCAAAAGTTGTGTATCATTGTCAAAATAGATATATATTGACCTAAGATTCAATTTAGGAAAAAAAATGGAGTGGTGTAAGAGTACCTAGCAGCTTAGACTGTCTTCTCTGAAACTAGTATTGAAATATGGATAGAAAAATTCAGAGACCCAAATTTCCAGCCTCATGGAAGACAGAACAGAGGTGAAACAGAAACTAAAAATCTAAATCCTATCTATTACTGTGTCTCACAGGGTGAAGAGAAAACAATTGCTAGTTCTTCATTTTCAATTGAGTTGAACCTTCAAACTACCTGCAGGAGAAATGTCAGGAGACTGGATAGCCCAGAGATGTGACTACACACAAATCAGAGTCCAGAATTTCTCCTACAGGTAGACCATCAGCAACTTCTGTTTTTATTATGGAAAGCATTAGAAACCCAACTTTCTCAATAGGAGCCAATGACAAATGGTGTTTGAGAGTACACCCAAACGGAGTCGATGAAGAAAGTGAATATTACATGTCAGTTTACCTCGTGTCCAAAGAGTCATGTTTGGGCAAAGTTCCAGTTCTGGATCGTAAGTGCTGAAGGAGAGAAAATGAAAAGTATGAGGAGCCCAAGAGCATTTAGGTTCCTGCCAGATGTGGAGCAGTGATTCAGAAAGTACATCCTTTGAAAACTCTACTTGTCCTATGCACCTTGGCATATCCTAGATGATGGGCTCACTCTTCCCTGCAAGGTGAGCATGGTCCAGGACTACTTCAGTATCTATGACCAGAACAGGAAGCCGGGAATCCAAGTTCCAAGGTGCACATTGGCAGATGAGCTAGGAGAGCTGTGGGAGAATTCCCGATTCACAGACTGCTGCCTGGTGGTAGCCGGCCAGGAATTCCAGGCTCACAAGGCCATCTTAGCAGCTTGCTCTCCAGTTTTCAGAGCCATGTTTGAACATGACCTGGAAGAGAGCAAAAAGAACTGCATTGAAATCCATGACCTAGAGCCACAAGTCTTCAAGGCAATGATGGACTTCATTTACACCGGAAAAACACCAGACCTTGACAATATGGCAGATGCTGTGCTGGCAGCTACTGACATGTATGGGCTGGAGCCTTTGAAGGTCATATGTGAGGATGCCCTCTTCAGGGACCTTTCTGTGGTCCTGCCCACACTCTCTTCCTGGCTGACCTCCACAGCTCAGGGCAGCTGAAAACCCAGACACTGGATTTCTTTACAGCTCACACTTCTGAGATCTGAGACCTCAGGCTGGAAGACAATGGTGGGCTCATATCTCCCCTTAGTGGCTGAAGCATACTGTTCCCTGGCTTCTGCTCACCTCCTTTCCCTGGAGTACCCTATTAAACACTTGAAGCAATTCTAGGACCTGGTCTCCTAGAAGCAGCAGCCAGTGTTGTTACAAATGACACCTGGGTAGACTATGGGATGTGTGGAGCATTTATAGTGAAAGGAGAGAAAGACAGTATTGTGGCTGAGTCTTTAATACAGCTGTAAATGAGTTGAATGGCAGGTTGGGGGAGGGGAAGGTCTGGACTCTGATACAGTCTACCCAGACTCTACCCTGTTACTGTACTGCTTTAATTTTTGTCCAATGAGTTGGAAACTGGAATTCGTTGCTGGCCCCAAGCACGTTACAACAGGGTTTCTTTAGAGAAACTTGTATGGATTGGACTGAGCAGAACATAAGGTCATGGGCTCAGAGCAAAGTAGAAAACAAACATGAACGTTTGATTACAAGAGAAGGGGAAGAGAAAGAAGACATTTTTCTCCAAACTCAGTGTGTGGGACTGGAGAGATGACTCAGTTGCCTAAAGCCATTGTTGCTCTTGCAGAGAACCCTTGTTTGGTCCTCCTCTTGTCTCCATACACACATCCATCTCTGTAGACTGTACCTACCCAAATAAAATATCAAATGAATAAAAAATTTAACATCAGTTTCTGGATTCCAGTGGTGTTTCTGTTTGAAGAAAGCCATTTTAGTCCATCCAGCTCTGCTCAGCTGTGAAAGTTTGTGTAGCAACCTCACTGCTACACACACACACACATACACACACACACACACACACACACACACACACACACACACACGTCAATGAAAGGATACCAGATGAAATTCTGTTATAGTCATAGATTTGTACCTAGCCCAATCATCATCAGTTAGGCTTTCTCCAGCATCTGATGGGAGCAGATACTGAGTTCCACAGCCAAACATTAGATAGAGCTCAGGGAACCTCAAGGAAGAGGGGAAGCCAGGATTGTAGGAGGGGTCAAAGACATCAGGTAGACAAATCTCATGGAGACTCACAGAGACTGAAAAGGCAATCACAGTGGGTCTGTACTAAGTCCTCTGTAATCATGTTGTGGTTGTTTAGCTCCGTGCTTTTGTGGGACTCCTAACTGTGGGAATTTGGGAAGTCTCTGACTTGTTTGTCCGATCTTGGAAACATTTTCTTCCTTCTGGTTTGGTTCCTCGAGGCTTACTATAAATGTTTGTGCTTACTCTTATTCATCTTCTTATATTATGTTCATTTCATATCCCCAGGAGGCCTGTGCTTTTCTCAAGAGCAACAGAGGAGTAGTACATCTGTGTGGAGTAGAGGTTGGGGTGACTATTCGCAATGTATTGTATGACATAAGAAAAAGTAAAAACAAAAAGGAAAAAATTACAAAAAGTTGGAAAGACATTTGAGAAAGAAGTATTTGGACAGATCTGCAAAGGAACAAAGAATGTGAAGATCTTTTTGTCCCCTTTAAATGAGGAGGTCAATAATCAAGTAGACAGGACGAATTGCTAGGTGGACAGTCAGACTCTCCCCAAGCCATCCTTTTTATTGCCCCATGTGCCCATGGTTAAAGTAGTCAAGGTAGCTGTGATACAGGTTATGCAATAGATCAACAACATGATATCCACTCATCAAGACTGACCTGGTTACAGCTGTTGTTGAATGCCAGATCTGCCTACAGAAAGACCAACACAGAGCCCCAGAGATGTCACCATTTCCCCAGGCTGAAAATTCAGCAGCTTGGTGATAGGATGACTACTTTGTCCTTACAGGAGTAGATGCCTATTGTAGTTATGGATTTGCCTTTCAAGCATATAATGATTTTACCAAAACTACTACACAAGGACTAACAGAATACCTTGTCAACCACCATGTTATTTACACAGTATAGCTTCTGACCAAGGTAAGGGAAGACCTCCTGACTGGAGCCACAACAAACATTTCATTGAACTGGAAGCTCAGACTTCTCCCAAGCTGCTTTGAGGTTTTGATGTCCTTAATCCAACAGGCCAAAATGAAATAACAGTGTTAGGAGAGGTGATTGACTAAGACAAACATCAGGAAATTGGATTGCTTCTCCACAATGGAGTTAAGGAAGATTTACAACCGTCAGGCAGGAAATCCTTTAGGACTACTCAAGGTGCCATATTTTCTAATGACTAAAGATGATGAGAGACTCCAACTGCCTAATCCAGGCAGATGAAAAAAGGTCCAGACACACCAGGAATGAAGAAAAATATCACAACTCCAGTAAAGGGGCCAACATGGGTAGTGATATTCCCACTGAAGGAGAGTAAAAAAAAAAAAACCAATGCAAATATTTTGGGTCAAACTAAATAAGCTTTATTTTCTGATATAATAGGTTTTCTCTCTACTCCCAGGTTTGAGAGAATAGCCAAGAGCACAGGAGAAGTGGGTTTTTACAACTCAAAAATGCAAGGGTAAGGGTTTTCCAAGGGTTGGGGTGTTCTATAGGATTTTTGGTGATTAGGGACTTGGCTGAACTTTTTCATAAGGAGCCAAAGACAAACAGAAATAGTCTTTGAGAATATACCTGACTGGGTCTATCAAGAAAGCAAAGATTACTTACTTACTTACTTACTTACTTACTTACAAGGTTACTGTCAGTTTACTTAGTGTTGTTCAGTTGTGGGTCTGGATGGAATAAAAGGCAGGAAAACATAGAGTCACCTTCATGGTTTCCTGGCTCTGCTTCCCACTCATCATGTATAAACTCTTCTCCTGCTGTTCATGTTGTGAAAACTAAGCCCACTGACTTAAGGAAAACATCCCTTCCCTGATGGTGTTTATAGCAGTAATCATTGTAAAACCATAACAAGAGTGAATAATAGCTGTGCAAAAGTTGACATGATCCCTTATATTGGAAGATTGACCACATGAAGCAAAACATAATTGTGATGGCTATTCTTGGTTCTCAACTTGACCATATCTGGAATTAAATAAACCCCAAAATGGAGAGCACGTCTGTGAGAAATTATTGCTTAAGTTGATGTAGGTAGATCCATTTGAGGAATGAAGACACACATCTATAATGTAAATTGAAGGCTGGGAGATACAATGGAGATTCGGCTACTTTATTTTATTAATCATTACATATTATTCATTACCTTCGTATTCTCCTTGATGATGTGTCTCTACTCAACTCTTGTTTAAAAATAATTCTCAGCCATTGTTTTATTTGTTCTTTCATTGATTTTTTGCTTGATTTTTAGAGATTAAGTAACTTAAGAAAAATAACCTCAACTCAAAGGAACTATGTTTCCTGGGATTCCCTTAAACTTCCTGTATATTCCAGGCTGTCACTTCAGATTTCCCTTGCCTCCTGAATATAAAGACAGAACTGTTTCCAGCTTCAGAATCTGTTCTTTGAGAGGCAGGATGTATTTAAGGGAGTGGACTTTGGGGTGGGGTGTTATTGAGTTTGTTTTGGTTTTAGAGACAGGATCTCATTTGGTATGCCCAGATACACCAATCACTCTCTGCTGCCTCAGTTTCCTGGTCAATCCCCTTCTATGTAGTAAAAAATCTGTTGTGGTCTCTTTCCTGTCAGACCCCATCCCCACTGGTTCACAAGGATCTTCTCTCCCAATCTTCCTTCCCCCAACTCATTCCATCTTCCTAGCCTCCAACATCTGCATGCATTCATTAAGAACACACCAGCAGAAGAAGACAGGAAAATGGCTTTAATACAGCTGAAAATGAGGTGATTGTCAGGTTCAGGGAGGGGAAGTGCTGAGCTATGCTGTATACACTACCCTGTTACTGTACTGGTTTGATTTTTCTCTCCAATGAGTTGGGAACTGGAATACATTTTAGTTGCCGGTCCCAAGCACATTACAACAGGGTTTCTTTGGAGCAACTTGTCTGTATTGGACTGAGCAGAAAATATTGTGAAGGACTCAGAAAGAAGAAAATAAACGTGACTATTTGGTTGCAAGAGAAGGGGAAGAGAATTAAGGCATTTTTCTCCAAACTCAGTGTGTGGGACTGGAGAGATATCTCAGTTGGCTAAAGCAATTGTTGTTCTTGCACAGGACCCTTGTTCAGTCCTCTTCTTTTCTCCATGGGCACATCCCTCTCTGTAGACTGTACCTACCCAAATAAAATATCAAATGAATAAAAAACTTAAAATCAGCTTGTGGATTCCAGTGGTGTTTCTATTTGAAGAATGCCATTTTAGTCCATCCAGCTCTGCTCAGCTTTGGAAGTGTGTGCAGAAATCACACACACACACACACACACACACACACACACACACACACACACACACACCAACCCCCAGTTTGCTCATATATCTCTCATCTATTTCTCTGTTTTTGTTGTGTCTTTCTTAGGGTCCTGTTTACTAGCCTCCGGGGAATTGTGAGCTGCAGTCTGGTTATCCTTTGTTTTACATCTAGTATGCACCTATGAGTGAGTACATACCATATTTGTCTTTCTGAATCTGGGTTACCTCACTCAGCATGATATTTTCTAATTCCATTGATTTGCCTGCAAACCTCATGATGTCATTTTTCTCTGCTGAGTAGTACACCATTGTGTATATGTACCACATTTTCTTTATCCATTCTTCAGTTGAAGGGCATCTAGGTTTTTTTCAGGTCCTGGCTATTATAAATAATGCTGCTATGGTCATAGGTGAGCATGTGTTCTTATGGTATGATTGAGTATTACTTGGGTGTATGCCCAAGAGTGGTATAGCTGGGTCTCGAGGGAGGTTGATTCCCAATTTTCTAGGAAAACGTCATATTGATTTCCAAAGTGGGTGTGCAAGTTTGCATTCCCACCAACAGTGTAGGAGTGTTCCCCTTGCTCTACATTTTCTCCAACATATGCTGTCTTCAGTGTTTTTGATCTTAGTCTTTCTGAGGGGTGTAAGATTATATCTCAGAGTTGTTTTGATTTGCATTTTCCTTATGATTAAGGATGTTGAGCAGTTCCTTAAATGTCTTTCAGACATTTGAGTTTCTTCTCTTGAGAACTCTCGTTTTGGAGCCTGGGGCCTATGCTAGGCCACTTTGCTCAGCCTTGGTGTAGAGATGAGGGGACTGCACTGCCTTGGCTGTGTCTATCCAGCTGGGCTGACTCTGCAAGGGAGACCTTGCCTTGGAGGAGGTTGGAATGGGGCTGGATTGGGGGGAGACTTGGGGCTTGGAGAATGAAGGATGAGGGAATGCATGGCTGATATGTGAAATTAAATGAGTTATAAAATTATATATATATGTATATGAAACTAACAGTAACACATAAAAAAACATGCAAACACACCCCCCCCCACAGACACAGAGACAAAAACAAACAGAGAAATACTCGACTTCATATGGAAAACAAGAAAACTTAGGATATCTAAAACAATCCTTTATAATAAAGCAGTTTCTGGAGGCATCACCATCCCTGACTTCACTCTCTGTTATATAGCTATAGTAATAAAAAAAAAAAAAAAGCTTGGTTCTGGCATTAAAACTGAATTGAATATCAATAACATTGGCTTCTGGTGAGAAAGTTCAGTCAACAAGCTACACTTGTTCCATTCCTGGAGTGAGAAACTATATTAAAAATCTTGTAATTGAGACCCAGGCAGGAGTCAGTTCCCCATTGAGAGAATTGCTCCCACTCTGCAGAAGCATGCTCATGGAAGCTCAGAACTTACAGGTAGAGAACATTTCTTACAAATGAGGGTTCTTGCAGGTATTGTCTACCTTCATTACAAATGACATATTTGAGGGAAGTGTTTTTCTGCCAACCCTGGCCCTTAACACATACAGAAAAGTCACAGAGGCTACTAGTTAGCCATCTGCCAAAGGCTCCTAAATGAGGAACCAAAAATTCAGAGATCAAAACCAATTGATTGATTTATCCTGGATTGAGGGATGAGCATCATCAGAGCCAGATTTCGGGAGAGCTAGGCTGGGAACTGCTGAGTTGATTGAATCACTGAAGGTATTTCCTATTCCTCTAGGCTTAGTGAGTCAGCTTGTGGATTCCTGTGGTGTTTCTGTTTGAAGACGACCATTTTAGTTTATCCTGCTGTGCTCATCTGTGAAAGTTTGTGCAGTGTCTTCACACACACACACACACACACACACACAAACACACAATGAGACAATACCTAATGAAATTCTGTTACACTCAGATATTGATGCTTAGTACAATGGACATCAGCTGGGATTTCTCCAACAGCTGTTGTGAGCAGATGCTGAGATCCACAGCCAATCATTAAGCAGAACTCAGTGAACCTCAAGGAAGAGGGGAAGGCAGATTGTAGGAAGCATCAAAGACACAAGGGGAACAGAACTCACAGAGTCAACAAAACAGGGTTCACAGGGGCTCAGAGACTGTAGAGGCAATCACAGAGCATGCATGGGTCTGTACTTAGTCCTTTGTGTACATGCTGTGGTTGTTTAGCTCATGGAATTTGTGGAAGTCCTAACAGGGGGAGTGTGGTGAGTGCTGACCTGTTTGTCTGGTCTTGGGAACCTTTTCTCCCTTCTGGGTTGGTTCTCCAGTCTTGATATGAAGGTTTGTGCCTACTATTATTACATTTTGTTTTGTTGTGTTCAGTTGATAGCCCCCAAAGACCTGTGCTTTTCTGTAGGGAAATAGAGGAGTCGTACATCTCTGTGGAGTGGAGGAAGGGGAGACTGTGTTCAAATGGGAGTGTATGAGCGAAGAAAAAATAAAAACAAAAAAGGAAATAAAGAAAAATTGGACAGACATTTGGGGAAGAAATATTTGGACAGATCTGCAAATCAGCAAAGAATGTGAAAACCCCAGTCCCTTTAAATGTGGATGAAAGATACCTTTATCAGAGGAGGAGGTCAATAATCAAGTAGATAAGATGACCCACTCCGTGGACAGTCAGACTCGTTAACTAGCCATCCTCATTATTATCCAATGGGCCAATGTTTAAAGTAGCTATTGTATCTGAGATGGGGGTTATGCATGGATTGACAACATGGATATCCACTCCTCAAGAGTGACCTGGTTACAGCTGCTGCTGAATGCCAGATCTGCCAACAACAGAGAACAACACAGAGCCCCAGTTATGTCACCATTCCCCGGTGACCAGAGAACAAGGTTATGAAGGATGAATACATTGGGCTCCTTCCTCTGTGGAATGGACAACGCTATGTCCATCATGAAGGAGATACTTATTCTAGTTATATATTTGCATTTCCTGCCTGTAATGATTTTACCAAAACTACCATGCACCGTCTAACAGATTGCCTTCTCAACTATCATGGTATTCCACACAGTATAGCATCTGACAAGGATACTAAATTCTCAGAGAGAGGTACAACTCTGGCCCACAATCATGCATTCCACTGGCTGTACCAGATTCACAGACTTATTGGAGCAGCTGTTAGGAACTTTTGAAGAGAAAGTTACAGAGCCAATGAAGTGGCAGCCACTTGGAGGGTTTTTGTAGGATTAGTCAGGAGGCAGGTTTCTCCATAGCCCAGATCCATGGGACCAGGCACCAGGGGGTAGAAAAGGGAATAGTAACACTCACTATCACCCCTGGCAATCTCTTTAGAAAAGCTTTCTTCCTGTTTCCATGACCTTAATTTCTTCTGGCCTGGAAGTTCTGATTCCACCATGATAGGTGGTGTGGGCAGTGCTCCTGTTTGGAGCCACACAAACAGATCATTGAACCAGAAGCACAGACTTATCCCAAGCCACTTTGAGCTTCTGATATCCTTAATCCAACAGGCTGAGAAGGAAATAACAATGTCAGGTGGGTGATTGATCAAGATAAACATCAGCCAATTGGATTGTTTCTCCACAATGGAGGTAAGAAAGATTATGGCTGTCAGGTAAGAAATCCTTTATAGCTCCTCATGGTGCCTCATTTTCCAATGATTAAAGAGGATGGGAAACTGTAACAGCCTAATCCAGGCAGATGACAAAAGGTGCAGACACACCAGAAATGAAGAAACATATCACAACTCCAGGAAAGGGGCCAAGATGGGTAGTGATATTCCCACTGAAGGAAAGAACACCAAACCAAACATTTTGAGTCAAATTAAAGAAGCTTTATTTTCTGCCATAATAGGTTTTCTCTCTAATCCCAGGTTTGAGAGGATTGCCAGGAAGATAGGAGATGTGGGGTTTTTATAATCCCAAAAATGCAACGATAAGTGTTTTCCAACAGTTGGTTAGGTTCCAGAGGGATTTTGGTGACATAGGACCTTGACTGAACTTTCTCTTCAGGAGGCAATGACTAACAGAAATAGTGTTTGAGAGTATGCATGTCTGGTCGATGAAGAAACTGAAGATTACCTGTCAGTTTACTTACTGTTGCTCTGCTGTCCAAAGAGTCAAGTTTGGGCAAAGACCCTGAATGTACTGGGGCCACTGACACAGACATGGCCCTCAGCAGCATTATTCACAACTGTTGAATAACTTGGGACATTTTATTCACCCATATAAAAAAGTGTTGTGCAAGGGTTCTCAAAAGTACCAGAATATACATAATAAATCTTTCTATAGATGAGGGAGGGGTATTTATTAGCTTGGGGCTGCAGTCCTGCTAATCCCACAATGGATAGCCATGAAGCAGAAGTACCAGAATCCAGTCCTTATTCATTCCAGGAGGTTGGACAGCTGAGCTGTATTCAATATATGTTGACATTCCAGAGAAGTATTCTCTAAAGAGAGGAAAGGAATGAACTTGCTGAAGGTGAGGGCAAGCAGGCAAAGAGCAACAACAGAGGGTGTGGCTGAATTTAGGGTGTGCCTTCCAGAATCAAGATATGGATTAAAGGTGTGTGTGTGTCTGCAGGCCCTGAGATCCGGATAAATGTTTATCTCTTTCTATCTCCAAATACAGATTGTAAGTGGATCTAACTCTGGTACTTAAGCAGAAAATCTCAGATGTTTCCCCCATTTTAGAATTTTAGTTCTTTCCATAAGAAGTCAATTTGGAAACCAAGATTAAAAATCATAAGTGAATTTTGCTTTGTGTTATGTGTAGTCCTAAATACTTTTCAATTCAATGATGTTGATTGATTAGATCCAGCCTCCCAAACTTTATATTTCACATTTTAAACTGTGAGTTCTCTCCTCTTCTAACTTTCAACTTCCATGCTTACTCTATAGTGCCTTAAAAGTGAGCAAGTATTCTGGTTTGCAGCAGAAGATATTAAACAGTTATGAGGAAGGCATTTTGAGATGGTTCCTCTTCAAAATGTGATCTGTAAAATGCTCCCAACAACTATCATGCTCATTTCTATGAAGTGCAGAATGTGATCAACAGAAACTATAGAGGTAGGGGGCTTTTAATGGATCCCTTTCTGTAGTGTGATCAGCAATATGTTCCCTTCACCTCATCTCTCTCCAGTTAGTCCTGTCTTAGAGAGACTCTCTAAGCCTAAAGCACACAGAAATAAATTCAGATTCAATCAGCTCAGCCATTCCCAGTCTGGATCTTCTGTAAGTCTGGCTGAAACACTACTTTCTGTCAATATGGGATAAATCATAATTGGTTTTGACTCCTTGATTATTTATTCATCTGATAGACTTTGTGCAGATGACTAATTAGTAGCATGGGTGACTATTCACCAGGAGAGTTCAGAGTCACTGGAGTAGACATCCCTCCGTCATATGTGTCATTTGAAGGTTTTGTTGGTGATCACTTCAAGAACCATTGTTTGTAAGAAAGGTGCTCTAAATAGTGAGTCCTGTGCTCCAGTGAGCATACTCCTGGAGGGCCCATGTGACTTGTCACAGTTACTAAGAAACCTTGGACAGTAAGCTTAGGTTTTGCTCATAAGGTTTCTCATTTGTGGAGAGGCACAGGTGGAGCTTTTCTTTTTCCCAATGGTAGGGGTTTCACAGGGCAAACTGATTTAGTCAAAAATACTCAGATTCTCAAAAGTAGGAGGTGCATGTATTAAGCCTGAAGGGGGATGTCCTCCTAGCTGAGAGAGCCACTGTTCATTAAAGGAAAACAAAGCAGAGAGAAGCACAATGAAACACACACACACACACACACACACACACACACACACACACACACACACACACTAAAAAAACCCATAGGACTTTCTAGCACATATTCATACACCTGAACAGATAGGTGGAATTAGGTGAAGTATCGAACAAATTCTAAACAATAGGGAATAGCCCCAAGACACACCTCTCCTATGTGTCCACACAGTAAGTACTTTAATAAGACATTCCTCCAGACTTGAGAGGCCAAATAACTTTCTAATCTGTTTCCTTTTTGTGTGGAGGTGTCAGAGTTCTCTGAAGTGTTATGCAGGAATTGATAAAGGGAGGCTTGGATGCCTAAATTAGAATGGACACACCCTGGAGCTCTTGTACTCCATACCCTTGCACACTCCAAGGGGCCCTCAGTCCATCACTGTATCCATCTGGTCTATGGGATCTCAGTGGTATCTTAGGAATGTAGGATAGCCATCAGAGAAGACCTCTAGGACATGGATATACCCCAATAGACAGTCTGTATTTACAGGCTGACAATTACACTGCGTATTCAGGATCCTACTGTACCTTAGAGACTTTCTGGGGTGTGCTCTCAAGCACAGATTCTATATTCTGAACTGACATAATTCTGTTAACAAGAAGAGTTCCCTTCTGGACCAGAGGTGAGTATCGGGCCAAGCCCGGACCACATCCCTGGGCACCAGCCACTCCTGGGAAGACCTGCCCAACTTGGTCCCAGGTTCTGGCCACTGGGCAGGTTCCCTTCTAGCCCCACCAGGAAAGATCCCCCTCTCCAAGACCCCCAGCAGCCCCTGCAATCTCCACGTCCTGCCCCACACCCATCCGCCCAAGACCCAAGCAACTTCCTGAGACTTAGAGACTGGCCCCAGGCTCCTATCCTGCCCCGGACTTCTCTTCTGGACCAGAGAGGGCTCCCATCCTGCCCTGGACTTCCCTTCAGGATAAGAGCGCCCATCCTACCACTGACTTCCTGTCTGGACAAAAGCTCCCATCCTGCCCCAGTTTCCCATCCAGATAGGAGCTTCCATCCTGCTCCGGAGTTCCCATTTTGACAAGGGAGCTCCCATCTGGACAAGAGAGAGAGAATTCCTGAATCTGTCAGCTCTGTCTGAAACAAGTGCACTGATAAGGCGAAGAACAAACCATAAGGAGATGGGTAGACGTCAAGGCAGAAGTACATACAACAAAATGAAGAGCAATACAGCATCACCAGAACCTAGCCTGCCTCCAACATCTAGATCTGAACATCAAAAATTGGAAGAAGCAGAAGAAAACAGCCTTATGAATAACATCATGAAGAAGGTAGAGGCTTGTGTAGAGGAAAAGACAAAAAAATGGGAAGAACGCTGTAAACAACTAGAGGAAAGGGCAAACAAATTAGAAGCAAACAATAAAGTCCTGGAAGAAAACAATAAAGTACTGAAAGAAAATCATGAAAAAGCAATGAAACAAATAAAGGAAACAGTCCAAGACCTGAAAAAGGAAATGGAAAAAATGAAGAAGACACAAAGAGAGGGAATGCTGGAAATAGAAAATCTGAGTAAAAGATTGGGAACTTCAGATGCAATTATAACCAACAGAATGCAAGAGATGGAAGAGAGGATCTCTGGCATTGAAGATACAGTAGAAGAAATGGATTCATCAGTCAAAGAAAACACTAAAGCCAACAAAGTCATGAACCAAAATGTCCAAGGAATTTGGGACACCATGAAAAGACCAAACCTATGAATTATAGGGATAGAAGAAGGTGAGGAATACCAACTCAAAGGCACAGAAAATATATTTAACAAAATCATAGAAGAAAACTTTCCCAACTTAAAGAAGGAAATGCCTATGAAGATACAAGAAGCCTATAGAACACCAAACAGAGTAGACCCCCCAAAAATTCCCCTTACCACACAATAACTAAACAACTAAACATACAGAATAAAGAAAGAATATTAAGAGCAGCAAAGGAAAAAGGCCAAGTGACCTATAAAGGCAAACCCATCAGAATAACACCAGATTTCTCAATGGAGACTTTGAAAGCCAGAAGGACCTGGACAGATGTAATGCAGACACTAAGAGACCATGGATGTCAACCCAGACTAATATACCCAGCAAAACTTTCAATCATCATAGATGGAATGAACAAGACATTCCAAGACAAAGCCAGATTCAAACAATACTTATCCACAAACCCAGCCCTACAGAAAGCACTAGAAGGAAAATTCCTACCAAAGGAAGTCAGATACACACTCAAAAACACAGGCAATAGATAAAGCCACAGCAGTAAACCCCAAAGAAGAGAAGTACACACACACTACCACCAAAAATAACAGGGATGAACAATCACTGGTCATTAATATCCCTTAATATTAACGGAATTAATTCACCTACAAAAAGACATAGGCTTACAGAATGGATACGAAATCAGGACCCATCTTTCTGCTGCATACAAGAAACACATCTCAAATTCAAAGACAGACACTACATAAGAATAAAAGGCTGGGAAAAGAATTTCCAATCAAATGGTCTTAAGAAACATCCTGATACCCAACAAAATAGGCTTCAAACTAAAATCAATCAAAAGAGATCAAGAAGGGTATTACATACTCATCACAGGAAAGATCCACCAAGATGAAGTTTCAATTCTGAACATTTATGCCCCAAACACAATGGCACCCACATATGTAAAAGAAACATTACTAAAGCTTAAACCACATATAAAACCCCACACATTAATAGTGGAAGATCTCAACACCCCACTTTCACCACTGGACAGATCTCCCAAATCGAAACTTAACAGAGAAATAAAGGACTTAACTGATATCATGACCCAATTGGACCTAATAGATATCTACAGAACATTCCATCCTAACAAAAAAGAATATATCTTCTTCTCAGCACCCCATGGAACTTTCTCTAAAATCAACCACATACTTGGCCACAAAGCAAATCTCGACAGATACAAATCAATTGGAATAACCTTCTGTGTTCTATCAGACCACCATGGTTTAAAGTTAGATTTCAACAACAACAAAAACTACAGAAAACCTACAATCTCATGGAAACTGAATAATGCTCAACTGAATCACCAATGGGTTAAGGAAGAAATAAAGAAAGAAATTAAAGACTTCCTAGAGATCAACGAACATGAAGACACCACATACCCAAACTTATGGGACACTATGAAAGCAGTGCTAAGAGGGAAATTCATAGTACTAAATGCCCACATAAAGAAGTTGGAGAAATCTCACACTAGTGACTTAACAGCACATGTGAAAGCTCTAGAACAAGAAGAAGCAAAGTCTCCCAGGAAGAATAGATGCCAGGAAATTATCAAAATGAGAGATGAAATTAATAAAATAGAATCTAAGAGAACAATACAAAAAATTAATGAAACAATTCCTTTTTTTTTACCACCAGGTGCCTGGACCCATGGATCTGGGCTATGGAGAAACCTGCCTCCTATGGTGTCCTAAACCAGCACTCAGGGGTTGCTGCGATGTAGTAGGTAGCCATTCATGCTTTGATCTGGAAGGTCCAACCCCTATTGAGGCTCCAGTAACTGTCACACCTACAAGGCAGGCCAAGAGAGGACCCTGAAGACCCGGAATCCGGATGGACCAGCTCTCTTGGTTCCAGGACCCTGGATGCTGGAGGTAGACAGAGCAGAGTTCTCCAGAGAACACAGTTCGACTGTGCTACACCTTTCCCAGACCCTGTAACCTATCCCTTCACTTGTAAGTTACCACAAAATAAACCTATCTTTTAACTATGTGGAGTGGCCTCAATAATATCACCAATACTGCTACTTCATTGGCTCTCTAACTAAGTCTTGAAAGTTCATAACAGCTACTTCAGGAGGTTGGTGAACCTGGCACAACCAGTGGAATCCATGATTATGGGCCAGAGTTGCAACTCCTTGTCTGAGAATTTAGTATCTTGGTCACAAGCTATACGTGTAGAATGCCATGAGAGTTGACAAGGCATTCTGTTAGTCCCTGTATGGTAGTTTTGGTAAAATCATTACAGGCAGGAAATGCAAATATATAAGTAGAATCAGTATCTACTCCAGTAAGGACAAAGTGTTGTCCATTCCAAAGAGGAAGTAGCCCAATGTAGTCATCCTCTCATGACTTTGTTGGCTGGTCAGCCTGAAGAATGTTGACACATCTGGGGCTCTGTGTTGGTCTCTGTTGTTGGCAGATCTGACATTCAGCAGCAGCTGTAACCAGTGAGTCTAGATGAGTGGATATCCATGTTGTCATTTCATGCATAACCCCTATCTCAGCTACCACAGCTACTTTGATCATGGGCCCATTGGGTAATAATGAGGATAGCTTGTTAAAGAGTCTGACTGTACACCTAAATGGTCATCCCATCTACTTGATTATTGAACTCCTCCTCTGATGAAGGCATCTATTATGAGTGTTTACAGGGTACAAAAGAACTTCACATTCTCTGCTCTTTGCAGATCTGTCCAAATACTACTACCAGTTATTTTTTCTTCTCTCATAAACTCCCATCTGACCACAGTCTCCCATCCCTCCACTCCACATATATGCACTACTCCTCTGCTTCCCTTCAGAAAAGCACAGGTCTCCTGGGGATATCAAATGAACACAAGATGACAAAATGTAATAATAGTAAGCACAAACCCTCATATCAAGGCTGGAGGAGCAACTCAGAAGGAAGAAAAGTTTCCAATATCAGACAAAGAGTTCAGAGACTCCCGATACTCCTTCATTAGGACTCCCACAAACCTTTTTTGAAAGTGTTTATTAGCTGAAGGAAATTCCTTGTTGAATCATTGACATAACTTATGTGTATTAGAGTTTTTTTCTACAAATAAAGATTCTTTCTTCTTTTCTTCTTCAGTTTAGTTGAGCAACAACAACTAAACTGACAGGTAATCTTTGCCTTGTTCATAGATCATTTCAGACATTCTCTCAAACACTTATTTCTCTTTGTCATTGGCTCCTGGTTAAAAAATTCAGACAAGTCCCCACATCACCAAAATTCATCTGTAACACTCTCACCAACTCACAGAAAACCCTGAGTCTTGCATTTTTGGAGGAACATTTCTCCTATGTTCCTGGCTATTTTCTCAGTCCAAGCATTAGGGAGAAAACCTAATATGGCTGGAAATAAAGCTTTATTTAATTTGATTCAAATATATTGATTCAATAGATATTGAGATGAATAAAAAGTCTTACTATTCATTAAGTTAATATTAAAGGATACCTTTCAATATCATTTGTTTAAAATTAACACTGTGGTTACTGTGATTAAAGAGAAATTAATGAACCAGGCATGATGTGAAACTCTATGGCAATGATCAGAGTAGTCTGAAGGGAGAGGCTGACTGAACTCTGTTAGTCTGAGGTCTACCTTGGTCCATAGGGCAACTTCTAAGAAAGCCAGACATGCAGAGTAGAAAGCAATTAAAAATGAAAGAAAGACTTCTGGACCAGAGGTGAGTATCCGGGCCTATCCCGGACCCCATCCCTGGACTCCAGCCAGTTTGGGGAACACCTGCCCAACTTGGCCCCAGATTCTGGCCACCAGGCAGGTCCCCTTCTAGCCCCATCGGGAAGGATCCCCTTGTCCAATCCCCTGGCAGCCCCTGCAATCTCCACGCCCTGCCCCCACACCCATCTGCCTGAGACCCCAGCCACTTCCTGAGACTTAGAGTCTGGCCCCTAGCTCCCATCCTGCCCCAGACTTCCCTTGTGGACCAGAGAGGGCTCCCATCCTGCCCTGGACTTCCCTTCTGGACAAGAGTTCCCATCCTTACCTGGACTTCCCTTCTGGACAGAAGCGCACATCCTGCCCTGGACTTCCCTTCAGGATAAGAGTGCCCATCCTACCACTGAATTCCTGTCTGGACAAAAGCTCCCATCCTGCCCCAGTTTCCCATCCAAAAAAGAGCATCCATCTTGCTCCGGAGTTCCCATTTTGACAAGGGAGCTCCCATCTGGACAAGAGAGAGAGAATTCCTGAATCTGTCAGCTCTGTCTGAAACAAGTGCACTGATAAGGTGAAGAACAAACCATAAGGAGATGGGTAGACGTCAAGGCAGAAGTACATACAACAAAATGAAGAGCAATACAGCATCACCAGAACCTAGCCTGCCTCCAACATCTAGATCTGAACATCAAAAATTGGAAGAAGCAGAAGAAAACAGCCTTATGAATAACATCATGAAGAAGGTAGAGGCTTGTATAGAGGAAAAGACAAAAAAATGGGAAGAACGCTGTAAACAACTAGAGGAAAGGGCAAACAAATTAGAAGCAAACAATAAAGTCCTGGAAGAAAACAATAAAGTACTGAAAGAAAATCATGAAAAAGCAATGAAACAAATAAAGGAAACAGTCCAAGACCTGAAAAGGGAAATGGAAAAAATGAAGAAGACACAAAGAGAGGGAATGCTGGAAATAGAAAATCTGAGTAAAAGATCGGGAACTTCAGATGCAAGTATAACCAACAGAATGCAAGAGATGGAAGAGAGGATCTCTGGCATTGAAGATACAGTAGAAGAAATGGATTCATCAGTCAAAGAAAACACTAAAGCCAACAAAGTCATGAACCAAAATGTCCAGGGAATTTGGGACACCGTGAAAAGACCAAACCTATGAATTATAGGGATAGAAGAAGGTGAGGAATACCAACTCAAAGGCACAGAAAATATATTTAACAAAATCATAGAAGAAAACTTTCCCAACTTAAAGAAGGAAATGCCTATGAAGATACAAGAAGCCTATAGAACACCAAACAGACTAGACCCCCCAAAAAATTCCCCTTGCCACATAATAATTAAACAACTAAACATACAGAATAAAGAAAGAATATTAAGAGCAGCAAAGGAAAAAGGCCAAGTGACCTATAAAGGCAAACCCATCAGAATAACACCAGATTTCTCAATGGAGACTTTGAAAGCCAGAAGGACCTGGACAGATGTAATGCAGACACTAAGAGACCATGGATGTCAACCCAGACTAATATACCCAGCAAAACTTTCAATCATCATAGATGGAATGAACAAGACATTCCAAGACAAAGCCAGATTCAAACAATACTTATCCACAAACCCAGCCCTACAGAAAGCACTAGAAGGAAAATTCCTACCAAAGGAAGTCAGATACACACTCGAAAAACACAGGCAATAGATAAAGCCACAGCGGCAAACCCCAAAGAAGAGAAGTACACACACGCTACAACAAAAAAATAACAGGGATGAACAATTACTGGTCATTAATATCCCTTAATATTAACGGAATTAATTCACCTACAAAAAGACATAGGCTTACAGAATGGATACGAAATCAGGACCCATCTTTCTGCTGCATACAAGAAACACATCTCAAATTCAAAGACAGACACTACATAAGAATAAAAGGCTGGGAAAAGAATTTCCAATCAAATGGTCTTAAGAAACAAGCAGGTGTAGCCATCCTGATATCCAACAAAATAGACTTCAAACTAAAATCAATCAAAAGAAATCAAGAAGGGTAATACATACTCATCACAGGAAAGATCCACCAAGATGAAGTTTCAATTCTGAACATTTATGCCCCAAACACAATGGCACCCACATATGTAAAAGAAACATTACTAAAGCTTAAACCACATATAAAACCCCACACATTAATAGTGGGAGATCTCAACACCCCACTTTCACCACTGGACAGATCTCCCAAATCGAAACTTAACAGAGAAATAAAGAACTTAACTGATGTCATGACCCAATTGGACCTAATAGATATCTACAGAACATTCCATCCTAACAAAAAAGAATATACCTTCTTCTCAGCACCCCATGGAATGTTTTCTAAAATCAACCACATACTTGGCCACAAAGTAAATCTCGACAGATACAAATCAATTGGAATAACCTCCTGTGTTCTATCAGACCACCATAGTTTAAAATTAGATTTCAACAACAAAAACTCCAGAAAACCTACAATCTCATGGAAACTGAATAATGCTCAACTGAATCACCAATGGGTTAAGGAAGAAATAAAGAAAGAAATTAAAGACTTCCTAGAGATCAACGAAAATGAAGACACCACATATCCAAACTGATGGGACACTATGAAAGCAGTGCTAAGAGGGAAATTCATAGTACTAAATGCCCACATAAAGAAGTTGGAGAAATCTCACACTAGTGACTTAACAGCACACCTGAAAGCTCTAGAACAAGAAGAAGCAAAGTCCCCCAGGAAGAATAGATGCCAGGAAATTATCAAAGTGAGAGGTGAAATTAATAAAATAGAAACTAAGAGAATAATACAAAAAATTATTGAAACAACAAGTTGGTTCTTTGAGAAAATCAACAAGATAGACAAGCCCTTATCCAAACTAACCAAAAGACACACAGAGAGAATCCAAATCAACAAAATCAGAAAAGAAAAGGGGGATATAACAACAGACATTGAGGAAATCCAGAGAATTATCAGGTCATATTTCAAAAACCTCTACTCCACAAAACTGGAAAACCTAAAAGAAATGTACAGTTTTCTGGATAGATACCACATACCTAAGTTAAATCAAGACCAGATGAACTATTTAAATAGTCCAATAACCCCTAAGGAAATAGAAACAGTCATTAAAAGTCTCCCAACCAAAAAAAGCCCAGGACCAGACATTTTCAGCGCAGAATTCTACCAGATCTTCAAAGAAGAGTTAATACCAATACTCTCTAAATTGTTCCACATAATAGAAACAGAAGGGACATTACCGAACTCCTTCTATGAGGCTACAATTACCCTGATTCCCAAACCAAACAAAGATACAACAAAAAAAGAGAACTACACACCGATCTCCCTCATGAACATTGATGCAAAAATACTCAATAAAATACTGGCAAACAGACTCCAAGAATACATCAGAACAATTATCCACCATGATCATGTAGGCTTCATCCCAGGGATGCAAGGGTGGTTCAACATACGAAAGTCCGTCAATGTAATACACCATATAAACAAACTCAAAGAAAAAAATCACATGATCCTCTCACTAGATGCAGAAAAGGCATTTGACAAAATCCAACCCCTCTTCATGATAAAAGTCTTGGAGCGATCAGGAATACAGGGAACATACGTAAACATAATAAAGGCAATTTACAGCAAACCAACAGCCAGCATCAAATTAAATGGAGAGAAACTCAAAGCAATTCCATTAAAATCAGGAATGAGGCAAGGCTGTCCACTCTCCCCATACTTATTCAATATAGTACTTGAAGTTCTAGCCAGAGCAATAAGACAACATAAGGAGATTAAGGGGATACAAATTGGAAAGGAAGAAGTCAAGCTTTCCCTATTTGCAGATGACATGATAGTATACTTGAGTGACCCCAAAGATTCCACCCAGGAACTGATAAAGCTTATAAACACCTTCAGCAACATAGCAGGATATAAGATCAACTCAAAAAAAAAATCAGTAGCCCTCCTATATACAATGGACAACGAAGCTGAGAATGAAATCAGAGATACATCACCCTTTACAATAGCCACAAATAATATAAAATACCTTGGGGTAGCACTAACCAAGCAAGTGAAGGACCTATATGACAAGAACTTTAAGTCCCTGAAAAAAGAAATTGAAGAAGATGTCAGAAAATGGAAAGATCTCTCATGCTCATGGATAGGCAGGACCAACATAGTAAAAATGGCAATTTTACCAAAAGCAATCTACAGATTCAATGCAATCCCCATCAAAATACCAACACAATTCTTCACAGACCTGGAAAGAATAATACTCAACTTCATATGGAAAAACAAAAAACCCAGGATAGCCAAAAGAATCCTGTACAATAAAACAATCTCTGGAGGCATCACAATCCCTGACTTCAAGCTCTACTATAGAGCTACAGCTATAAAAACAGCTTGGTATTGGCATAAAAACCAACATGTGGACCAATGGAATCAAATTGAAGACCCTGATATTAACCCACACACCTATGAGCATATAATTTTTGACAAAGAAGCCAAAAGTGTACAATGGAAAAAAGAAAGCATCTTCAACAAATGATGCTGGCATAACTGGATATCAACGTGTAGAAGGCTGCAAATAGATCCATATCTGTCACCGTGCACAAAACTTAAGTCCAAGTGGATCAAGGACCTCAACATAAATCCAGCTACTCTGAACCTGCTAGAAGAGAAAGTAGAAAGGAGTCTTGAATGCATTGGCATAGGAGATCACTTCATAAATATAATACCAGTAGCACAGACACTGAGAGAAACAATCAATGGGACCTCTTGAAACTGAGAAGCTTTTGTAGAGCAAAGGATATGGTCAACAAGGCAAAGCGACAGTCTACAGAATGGGAAAAGATCTTCACCAACCCCACATGTGACAGAGGACTGATATCCAGAATATATAAGGAACTCAAGAAATTAGACATCAAAAAGACCAACAGTCCAATTAAGAAATGGGCTATAGAACTACACAGAGAATTCTCAACAGAGGAAACTCAAATGGCTGAAAGACATTTAAGGAATTGCTCAACATCCCTAATCATCAGGGAAATGCAAATCAAAACAACTCTGAGATACCACCTTATGCCTGTCAGAATGGCTAAGATCAAAAACACTGAGGAGGACACTTTATGCTGGAGAGGATGTGGAACTAGGGGAACTCTCCTTCACTGCTGGTGGGAATGCAAGCTTGTACAACCACTTTGGAAATCAATATGGCGCTTTATTAGAAAATTGGGAATCAATCTCCCCCAAGATCCAGCTATACCACTCTTGGGCATATACCCAAGAAATACTCAATCATACCACAAGAGCACTTGCTCAGTTATGTTTATATCAGCTTTGTTTGTAATAGCCAAAACCAGGAAACAACTGAGATGCCCTTCAAATGAAGAATGGATAAATAAATTGTGGCACATGTACACAATGGAACACTACTCAGCAGAGAAAAGCAATGACATCATGAGGTTTGCAGGCAAAGTGATGGCTCTAGAAAAAATCATCCTGAGTGAGGTAACCCAGACTCAAAAAGACAAATATGGTATGTACTCACTCATAGGAGGATACTATATGTGGAACAAGGATGACTGGACTGCTACTCACATCACCAGTGAGGCTACCTGGAAAACGGGACCCCAAGAAAGACACGGGGATCACCCAATGATGGAGAAATGGATGAGATCTACATGAACAGCCTGGACATGAGTGGGAGCAATGAATGGTGAGGGTCGAAGGAAAGAGAGCAGGATATCCCACCTCGACCAAGAACAGAGAGGGAGAACAAGGAATAAGAGACCATGGTAAATGAAGACCACATGAGAAAAGGAAGAAACAAAGAGCTAAAGAGGCCCACAGAAATCCACAAAGATACCCCCACAAAAGACTGCTGGCAATGGCCGAGAGACAGCTAGGACTGACCTACTCTGGTGATGGGATGGCCAAACAACCTAATAGTTGGGCCAGAAACCCCATCCAAGGACTGAGGAATCTGGATGCAGACATCCACAGCTTGGCCCCCGGGTGGAGTGCTGGGAGTCTAATTAGCGAGAAAGAGGAGGGATTATATGAGTGAGAATTGTTGAAACCAAGGTTGGATAAAGCACACGGACAAATAGCCAAACTAATGGAAACACATGAACTATGAACCAAAGGCTGAGGGGCCCCCAACTGGATCAGGCCCTCTGAATAGGTGAGACAGTTGATTGGCTTGATCTATTTGGGAGGCATCTAGGCAGTGGTACTAGGTCCTGGGCTCGCTGCATGAGATAGCTTTTTGAAACCTGGGACTTATAAAGGGATGCTTGGCTCAGTCTGGGAGGAGGGGACTGGACCTGCCTGGACTGAGTCTATCAGGTAGATCACAGTCCTCAGGTGTGGCCTTGCTCTGGAGGTGGTGGCAATGGGGGGTGAGCTGGGGGGAAGGGGAGGGGGCAGGAAGGGGGAGAACAAGGGAATCTGTGGTTGTTATGTAGAACTGAATAGTATTGTAAAATAAAATAAAAATAAAAAGAATAAAAAATTATGTCTAAGAAAAAAAATGAAAGAAAGAAATAGGAATAAATTCATGATTACCTCTGAATTCCTGCTAATATATTTCAGGTGCCAATGATTTAGTGTAGATGTACCCAACCGTCTTATTAAAATAAGAAACATAGAACCAATGTAAAAGAGAAAGCCAAGAGGTCAGAGCTCAGAGCTAAAATCTTTCCTCCTGCAGTGCTCCTACCTCTCCGAAAGACACCTACTTCCTGTGTGTTTGTTTTTAATGTAGTCTTTCTGTTCTGCCTTCTCATTGGTTGTAAACCCAAACACATGACTGCCTTGTCACTGTCTGTAAGTACAGCCCTCTAGGTCTTAAAGGCATATGTCTCCAATGATGGCTGTATCCCTGAACACACAGAGATCTATAGGATTAAAGGCGTGTGCCACTACTGCCACGCTCTTTCTATGGCTCTAATAGCTCTGACCCCCTGGCAACTTTATTTATTAACATACAATTACAATCACATTTCATTACAAATAGAATACCACCATAATTTAGAAAGGATTTAGTCTTTCAGAGCTGTTCCATCCTCTTTAAGAAAGTAACTGTGATGGTATGGAGAAATGGTTCAGCAGTCAAAGGTGTTGAATACCTTTCCAGAAGACTGCCATCCAACTCACTTCATTAACAAGTCAGCTGACAACAGTCAGTAATGCAGTTATCCAGTTATCCAGGGGATCCAACAGCTTCTTTCAGCCTCTGAGGTACCATATGCTCATGGTGCACTGACCCACCTGTGTAAGAGGGACCAGACATTAGCAGGCCCCCAGAAGTAAGCACAACTATCTCCATGAAGGAAGTACCATTCAAGGAGTAAAACCCAGTACTTTTGTAAAAAAAAAAAAAACAAAACAAAAACAAAACAGTAACACCTGCCATAGCTAAAACAAAGGCTTCATCTACCAACGTCCATAGTTCTAGGGATATCTCTAAATGTTCTAACCTTGCTTGAAATATAGTAACACTTTTGGCTTCCTTAGTGCCACTTTGGGCTATCTTCTTATTAACTGAAGTTTGTCAACCCAGAATATGGGTATTTTTCTTAAATCCCACACTCAGAATGGCTCAAAGCTACACTAGAATCCCAAATACCTCATGTGTTTGCCAGCTGGCTAAGAAGGACTTTCTAGTTTCCTAAATCCATTTTCAAACAATCTCTTCTCTCTCTGTGTCTCTCTCTGTCTCTGCCTCTCTGTCTCTCTCTGTTTCTCTCTCTCTGTCTCTGTCTCTCTGTCTCTCTCTCTCTCTCAGTGTATGTTTGTCTATAAGTCTTTCTGCATGTTACTGTTAGTATAGTTTTGCTTCATTGACTGTTGGCTTTCTTTGTTGTGTGGACACCTCTGCTCCTTAAGGCTTTGTCTTCTCCTGGTGGGAATCTGAATCACATTGGCTATGTCATGTCCCCCAAAGAACCACCCACCTGAAATCAAAGCTGCCATTCCTGGAATGAGAAATTATATGGAAAGATCTTGTAATTGAGACCCAGGCAGGAGTCAGTTCCCCATTGAGATAATTGCTCCCACTCTGCAGAAGCATGCTCATGGAAGCTCCGGACTTACAGGTGGAGCACTTCTCTTACAAATGAGGGGTCTTGCAGGAATTTTCTAACTTCATTACAAATGAGATATTTGAGGGAAAGGGTACCTGCCACCCTGGTCCTGAACACATACAGAAAAGTCACAGAGGCTACTAGTTAGCTACCTGCCAAAGGTTCCTAAATGAGGAACCAAATATTCAGAGATCAAAACCAATTGATTGATTTATCATGGATTGAGAGGTGAGCACCATTTGAACCAGAATTTCGGGAGAGCTAGACTGGGAATTGCTGAGGTGATTGAATCACTGAAGGCATTTTTTCTGTCCTCAAGGCTTAGTGAGTCCCTCTAGACATGATGAACTAGAGAGAGGTGATAGATGTAGGGAGCATTTTACAGATCACATTCTAAGAACTGTTTCAAAATGCCTTCTTCAGTAACTGTTGAATATTTTCTGCACCCTTTGAAAACCAGAATACTGTCTCACTTTTAAGGCCCATTAGAGTAAGCATGGAAGTTCAAAGTTTAAAGAGGACAGAACTCACCAGTGGAGGATGAAAATTATGAGGTATTGAGAATCTGAATCATGGCAGTCAGCTTCATGGAACTGAGAATTGAGGATCTTCTCATAGTGGATCAAGAATAGTTTTTCCAAGGAGGATTATCTGAGGGGGAGGGGCAAGATCACCAATGAAAGTGTGTGGAGCCATCCCAGGGAATGTGAGTCTGGATGAAAGAAGACTGCCACTTTCAGAGTTGCTGCCTGGCTCTGCTTCTTGACCACCATATATGAATTCTTCCACCCGACCTCCATGTTGTGAACACTGAGACCCCTGACAGGGTAAGGAACCACCTCTTTCCCATCATGATAGTGGGAGGATTTTGTGTAAAACCGAGAGAAGAGGAAGTAACAGCTATATAGGAATGGATGCCTACCCTATTTTATTTAAGGTGAACCAAAATATGCAAAATACCCTTGTGGTAGTTTTTGTTGGTTCCCAACTTAACAAGATATGGAATTAACTAAAACCCTAAAGTGGAAGTCATAATAGTAAGAAGTGTTTTGTTTCATTTGATGTGGGTAGATCCATTTCAAGGACAGACTTAGGAATTAAAAAGAAAGAACCATCTAATCCGGATCTCAGGGCCTGAAAACACACACCTTTAATCCAGATCTTGAGATTGGAAGACACACCCTAAATTTGGCCACACCCTCTGCTGGAAGCATATAAAAGGACATGGAACCCAGAAGCTCTTGCTATTTGACTGCTTGCCATCACCTTGCTGCAAGTCCATCCCATCCCTGGCAATAGAGAATATTTGGAACACCAGCATATAGTGAAGTCCAGCAGACACATCCAAAGTCCTGGGCTGAGTAAGTACTGGAATCTTAGTCTTTCCCTTTAAAGGCAATTTGGGATTAGCAGGACTGCAACACAAAATCATTCTAACAAATCCCAATTGGTGATATATATATATATATATATATATATATATATATATATATATATATATATATATATATATATATTCTTTGCATATATTCTGTTCCTCTACAGAACCCTAGTGGAACATTTTTGATATGAATTAATAGAATGAGTGATCCAAACTATCCAAAAGCTGTGTATAATTGTCAAAACAAGTTACCTATTGACCTAAGATTCAATCTAGGAAATAATGGAGTGATATAAGGGTATCAAGTAGCCTAGACTGTGTTCTCTGAAATTAGCATTGATATCTGGATAGAAAATATCAGAGACCCAAGATTTCAGCCTTGTAGAAGAGGGAACAGATGAGAAACAAAAACTAAAAATCAAAATCCTGTCTGTTATTGCATCTCACAGGGTGAAGAGAAATCAATTGCTAGTTCTTCAATTTCAATCCAGTTGAACCTTCAAACTACCTGAAGGAGAAATGGCAGGAGATGAGATCGCCCAGAGATGGGACCACACACAAATCAGCATTCAGGATTTCTCCTACAGGTGGACCATCAGCAACTTCCCCTTTGTTGCTGAGGAAATGCGGCAAAGCATTAGAAGCCCCACTTTCTCAATAGGAGCCAATGACAAATGGTGTTTGAGAGTACACCCGAATGGAGTCGATGAAGAAAGTGCAGATTACCTGTCAGTTTACCTAGTGTTGCTCAGTTCTCTAAAGAGTCCTGTTTGGGCAAAGTTCCAGTTCTGGATCATAAGCAATGAAGGAGAGAAAACGAGTGTCAAAAAGAGCCCAAGAGCTTTTAGATTCCTTCCAGGCCAGGACTGGGGTTACAAAAAGTTTGTTCTTCGAGATTTTCTCTTGTCCCATGCATTTTGGCTTCTCCCAGATGACCAGCTCACCCTTGTCTGCAAGGTGAGCATGGTCCAGGTCTCCTTGACCCTTTCTGAGCAGAACAAGAAGCCAGGAATTCTGGTCCCCAGATGCACATTGGCAGATGAGCTAGGAGAGCTGTGGGAGAATTCCCAGTTCACAGACTGCTGCCTAGTGGTAGCTGGCCAGGAATTCTGGGCTCACAAGGCCATCTTAGCAGCTCGCTCTCCAGTTTTCAGAGCCATGTTTCAACATGACATGGAGGAGAACAGAAAGAATCGCATTGAGATCCCTGACCTGGAGCCACAAGTCTTCAAGGCAATGATGAACTTCATTTACACAGGAAAAGCACCAGACCTGGACAGCATGGCAGCTGCCTTGCTGGCAGCTGCTGACAAGTATGGCCTAGAGCGTTTGAAGGTCATGTGTGAGGATGCCCTCTTCAGGGACCTCAATGTGGAGAATGCTTCCCACACACTCTTCCTGGCTGACCTCCATAGCTCAGGGCAGCTGAAAACCCAGACACTGGACTTCATTACAGCTCATGCTTCTGAGGTTTCTCAGACTTCAGACTGGAAGACAATGGTGGGCTTATATCCCCACTTAGTGATTGAAGCTTATGGTTCCAGGCCTGCTCACTGCCCTTTCCTGGAGCACCCTATCAAATGCTTGAAGCGATCCTAAGACCTGGTAAACCTTGTCCTACACTTGTCTCCCAGAAGCAGCAGTCATGGTGTTACCCATGATACAGGGGTAGACTATGGGATGTGTGGAAAATTTCCAGTGAAACTAGGGAATAACAGCATGGTGGCTGATGCTTAATACAGATGTAAAGGAGTAAATGTCAGGTTTAGGGAGGGGGAGTCTTCCACTATGGTACAATGTACACATCCTCTACCTAGTTGTTATACTGCTTTGATTTTTTTCTAAGGAGTTAGAATGTGAAATTCATTTTAACTGCTGACACCAAGAACATTACAACAGGGTGTCTTTGGAGAAACCTATCTGGATTGGACAGAGCAGAAGATATGATCAAGGACTCAGAAAGGAGAAAACAAACATGAATGTTTGGTTACAAGAGAAGCAAAGATAATGAACAAAGTTTTTCTCCAAACTCAGGGTTTGGGACAGGGGAGATGACTCAGTTGGCAAAAGCAATTGTTGATCTTGCAGAGGACCTTTTCTTCAGTCCTCCTCTTGTCTCCATGGGCACATCCATCTCAAGTAATTAAAATACCCAAATAAAATGTCATATCGCCGGGCGGTGGTGGCGCACGCCTTTAATCCCAGCACTCGGGAGGCAGAGCCAGGCGGATCTCTGTGAGTTCGAGGCCAGCCTGGGCTACCAAGTGAGTTCCAGGAAAGGCGCAAAGCTACACAGAGAAACCCTGTCTCGAAAAACCAAAAAAAAAAAAAAAAAAAAAAAAAATGTCATATCAATTGAATAAAAATTGTAAAATCAGCTTATGGATTCCAGTGGTGTTTCTGTTTGAAAATGGCCATTTTATTCCATCCAGCTGTCCTCTGCTGTAGAATTTGGTGCAGTGTCTTCACTGACACACACACACACACACACACACACACACACACACACACACAATCAATGAGACAATACCTAATGAATTCTGTTATACTCAGAGATTGGTGCCTAAAATGGAACTAAAAACAGCTTCCTAATTGTCTCTCTCAAATGAGCAGCAGCTGCCAGTTTGAGTTACTGGCGGGTTCCTGGCATGTGTGCTTGACCTGCAGTATGGCGGTAATGAGGCCTCTGCAATAGGCACATTAAGCTGCGTGGTGGATTTAGCCTTTGCTAGTACAAAACAAAAAAAGAGGTTTCTGGTCTACACGCTGCTTTGATAGAAGCATAGACCCACTATTTCTGAGAGTTGATGGCTCCCAGAGCTGGCGGAAAACTTACCACCGCCATGTTGGGAAGCTGAAGTAGGTGGAGCCAGCAGCCACAGTGCTGTTTCAGGCTCAGAAGGCTGCAGTTTAAAGCAATAGGTTCAAAGTAATATAAAAAATAACCCAGGTAAAGATGGCTACCACACAGAGAATCTGGATTATGTTCTCTTTGATATTCATAACTGAAGAAAAACATTTTATTGCAAAAGCTGTTGAGTTATGCCAAAATGTTTATTTTAAAGATACCTTAACTTCAAAATTTGGATGTAAGGATATGATGCTTTTGAATGGAGACTCTGCTTTTGTTTCCACAGAAAGCAAGAGGCTATGGATTTGTTCCAGATTAAGATACATCAGATTTGACCAACCAAGACCACCTGAAAGGTCTCCGATGAAACCATGGCCTAGATGATCCAACATCCAGAATCATTTCAAGGCAACTGGCTCAGATGATACAGTCTCACAGACTACTCCATGATCCTTAAATTTTCTTTGTGTCCCCATAAGATACAGCACCCCCCTCCAGCAGGAAGTAGTAAGAGAAGCTCCGCCTAAATTCCCAAATATACCAAGCTGGCTTTGGAGATGTAAAAGCCTTCCTTTTTGAAAAAAAAAAATAGGGGAAGTTCTGTGGGATGGTCTGTATGTCAAATCTGTTGCTCTGATTGGTTAATAAATAAAACACTGATTGGCCAGTGGCCAGGCAGGAGGAAGTATAGGCTGGACAAGGAGGAGAAGAATTCTGGGAAGTGGAAGGCTGAGTCAGAGAAACACAGCCAGCCGCCACCATGACCAGCAGCATGTGAAGATGCCGGTAAGCCACCAGCCACGTGGCAAGGTATAGATTTGTAGAAATGGATTAATTTAAGCTATAAGAACAGTTAGCAAGAAGCCTGCCACAGCCATACAGTTTGTATGCAATATAAGTCTCTGTGTTTACTTGGTTGGGTCTGAGCGGCTGTGGGACTGGCGGGTGACAAAGATTTGTCCTGACTGTGGGCAAAGCAGAAAAACTCTAGCTACACAAGATCACCAATGTAAGTTGATGGAGCCATCCTAGGGAGTGTTAGTGTGATTGGAATAAAGGGCCAGAAATAAGACAGCCACTTTCAGAGTTTTCTGCCTGGCTCTACATCCTGCCTACTCTATATGAATTCTTTAACCATGACCTCCATCTTGTGAACACTGAGACAGACCCCTGACAGGGTAAGGGAAACACCTCTTCCCAGATCCAGGTTATAGGAAGAATTAGTGCAAAACCTCAAGAAGATTAAATAATGGCTTTGTAGGAATGACCAGCATCTTTTATTTTATGAAAGATGAACCCCAATAAGCAAAATAGACTTGTGATGGTTTTTCTTGTTTCTCAACGTGACTATACCTGGAATTAACTAAAATCCTACAATTCAGGTCACAACAGTGAGAAATGTTGTGCTTAAGGTAAGTAGGTAGATCTACTTCAAGTACAGACTTTGGAGATAGAAAGAAAGAGTTAAGCCTGATCTCAAGGCCTGAAGACACACATCTTTAATCCACATCTTGAGGCTGGAGGACACACCCAAAATTGGGCCACATCCTCTGCTGAAAGCATATAAAAAGACATGGAAGAAAGAAGCTCTTTCTCTTTGCCTGCTTGCCCTCACCTTGCAGCAAGTCCATTCCTTCCCTTGATTTAGAAAATTTTTCTTTGGTATTCCAGCATAAACTGAAGACAAGCCAACATTTTCAACCTCCGGGACTGAGTAAGTACCTGATTTTTGGACTTTTTCTTCAGGGCTAGCCAATGTGAGAGTAGTGGGACTGCAGCCTCTAGTCATTCTAATAAATCTGCTTCCTTCATACCCAGAGAGATTCCTTGTAAATGTCCTGTTACTTTGGAGAACTGAAGTACGTTTTTGGTATGAGTATATAAAATGATCCTTTTTTTCAATAGTTATATTTAATGGTCAAAACTAGTTACCTATTGAACTAAGATTCGATCTAGAAAAAAAAATGGAGTGATATAACAGTCTCTAGTAGCCTAGACTGTCTTCTCTGAATCTACTATTGAAATCTGGATAGAAAACTTCAGAGACTCAAGTTTCTACACTCAAAAGGAAGGAACAGACGAGAAACAGTAACTAAAAATCTAAATATTTGTATTATTGTGTCCCAAAGGGTAGAGAGAAAATAATTGCTAGTTCTTCATTTTGGATCCAGTTTAACCTTCAAACTACCTCCAGGAGAAATGTCAGAGAACAGGATAGTCCAGAGCTAGGATTACACACAGATCATCATCCAGAATTTCTCCTACAGGTGGACCATCAGCAACTTTTGTTTTATTCTGGATGAAATTCGGGAATGCATTAGAAATCCAACTATCTCAATAAGTGCCTAAGACAAATGGTGTTTGAGAGTAAACCCGAAGGGAGTGGATGAAGGAAGTGTAAATTACCTCTCAGTATACCTAGTGTTGCTCAGCTCTCTAAAGAGTCATATTTGGGCTAAGTCTTAAATGCTGAAGGAAAAAAAAATCCAAGTTGGGGGAGCCAAAAGTGTTTAGGTTCTTGCCATGCTATGACTGGGGATTCAAAAAGTTCATCCTTTGAAATTTCCTCTTTTTCCATGCTTCTTTGGTTTTCCCAGATGATGGGTTCATCCTTCTCTACAAGGTGAGCGTGGTCCAGGACGCCTTCAGCATCTCTGTCCAGAACACAATGGCAGGGATCCAGGTTCCAAGCTGCACATGGGCAGATGAGCTAGGAGAGCTGTGGGAGAATTCCCACGTCACAGACTGCTACCTGGTGGTAGCTGGCCAGGAATTCCGGGCTCACAAAGCCATGTTAGCAGCTCACTCTCCAGTTTTCAGAGCCATGTTTCAACATGACATGAAGGAGAGCAAAAGTAACCATGTCGAGATCCATGACCTGGAGCCACAAGTCATTAAGACAATGATGGACTTCATTTACACCGGAAAGGCACCAGACCTAGACAGCATGGCAGATGCTGTGCTGGCAGCAGCTGACAAGTATGGCCTGCAATGTTTGAAGGTCATGTGTGAGGACGCCCGCTTCAGGGACCTCTCTGTGGAAAATGCTGCCCACACTCTCTTCCTGGCGGCCCTACACAGCTCATGGCAGCTGAAATCCCAGGCACTGTATTTCATTACAGCACATGCTTCTGAGGTTTCTGAGACCTCAGGCTGGAAGATAATGGAGGGCTCATACCCCCACCTGGTGGCTGAAGCATATGCCTCCCTGTCTTCTGCACAGGATACTTTCCTGGAGCCCCCACTCAAACGCATGAAGCGATCCTAGAATCTGGTCAGCTATTACCTACACTTGTCTCCCAGAAGCAGCAGTCACTGTTGTTACCAATGACACCTGGGTAGACAATGGAATTTGTGGAGCATTTTCAGTGAAACTAGGGAAAGAGAGATGGTGGTTCAGGATTTAATACAGCTGTTAATGTGTTGAATGGCATAGCTATAACATATTAGTACTCCAGTACTAATCGAGTTAGAATCTTCAAGACAGAACATCTATTGGGTAATCTCTGTGATTTGGCATTTACGCATGTTCTGGACATTTAGCATGTCTTTCTTGCTTGATTTTTTTTTTTTTTGGTTTTTCGAGATAGGGTTTCTCTCTGTAGCTTTGCGCCTTTTCCTGGAACTCACTTGGTAGCCCAGGCTGGCCTCGAACTCACAGAGATCCGCCTGGCTCTGCCTCCCGAGTGCTGGGATTAAAGGCGTGCACCACCACTGCCCGGCAATAATGATTCTTATTGTATATAGTTTGCATTAAGATTTGAACCTTTTTATTTAGACTAAACGGCAAAATGTAGTGGTATTTGATTTGCCCGTGACCTTGGGCTACATGGCCCCAAAGAGGTGGTGCTTATACAAGACCTCTTATAAGGAGTTAGAGAAAGTTCACAGGTTCCATCCCCTGCTCCTGCCTGTGAAGTAGATTGATCTGGGTCAGATCATAGGACAACTTGCTCTATTAACTCCGTTCTGTAATCATGAGTGTATTTCCTCAATTTATATCTTAATAAATTCTGTTACCCATTTAATAGACTCACATGGATTGAACATAATAGGGGTAGAGGGAGAGGAGGTCAAGATATATTGTAAGAGAAAAGAAAAAATAAAAACAAAAGAAAAAAATTATGAAAAATTTGAAAGACAGACATTTGAGGAAAAATATTTGGACTGATATGTAAAGAAGCAAAGAATGTGAAGATCCTTGTGTCCCATGTAAATGACCATCAAAAGGTGACTTAAGCAGAGGAGGAGTTCAGTAATCAGGTAGAAAGGATGATTCATTCTCTGGACTGTCAGCCCATTTCCCAAGACTTCCTTGTATTGTCCTAAGGGCCATGATCAAAGTAGCCATGGAGAATCAGCATGGGATTAACAACATGGACATCCACTCATCAAGACTGACCTGGTTACACCTTGTGGTGATATTTTATTTGTGCTCTAATAAATAAAGCTTGGCTGGAGATCAGAAGAGAGAGTCAGTCACAACACAGAAATGCAGTGTTACCACATACTTGTAATTCTGTTACTTGGCAGACAAGACCTCTCTGTAAGTTCAAGGCCACACTGGAAACAGCCATGTGTGGTGGCACATGCCTTGATTCCAACACAGGTCAACCATGCAGGTCTGCAGGTCTATTCAGGTATACAGGAAATGACAGAGCTTGGGGGGAAGAGGAAGTGATGTAACTGAACAGAGAGAGCAAATCAGATGGCAGAACAGCAAGGCATGTAGGCATGGGTAAACAGGGAGTAACTCACATTTAGAACCTACAAATTTGGTGAGGTAAGGTTGGCTGGTGGCTTTCCCTATTTCCCTGATCTCTCTAAGGCTTTAACCCTATATTTGGCTCTGTGTGTTTTCTTTAATAAGACCATTTAGAAATTCATCTACAATTGGTGCTCAATGTGGCAAGAGTTCATTAAAAAGCTGCTTTTGGACTTACAGGGCCCCTGGCCTAGGGCTTAACTACATGATTTGGGCCAGAACATGTGGCCAGAATCTCTTTGGCTTTTTTTCTCCTAGTGGTTGGTAGACTGTCTCTGGATTCCCACTTGGACTTCTACTGTTTTACACCACTGAGAAACTTGGTAAGTCAATTAAGATGTCTTAAAGGGTGAAATTATTTAAAAGAGAAATTTCCCCCACATTAAAAAATGGGAGATATTTTTACCATGGAGGGAATTTAGTCTCTATTTGATGACACATTAGTCTGAAATTGGAACAATTAAATGAGAGGATAATTAATATTGGTGGGATGTATGTAACATCAATTATGAACATTATTTGTTGATGATTTTTATTTTAGCATTATAAAGATTGGTGAATTTAAGTGCCAAGATAAAATATTTAGAAAAACTTGTTAAAATGAATCATAGAGAAATTCAGACACAGACAGAAGATTTAAAGGTGAAATTATATCAGGATTGAATTATACAGTTACAGAGAAACAACCTGTTTTCAAACAACCAAACTCAGTAATCTTACAGGTACTGCCAAATGTTCATGTGAAAGCTAACTGGACTCCAAGAGAAATGTTAGATTCAAGGAAATTTAAAGAAGCTGTAGTATCATACAGCATGTGTTTTCCCTTATAAAGCAGATGGTAAATTTTTGGTCAACTTGTAATAGAAATAGCCCTCAGGACTAGAAAGAATTAATTGTAGCTGTCCTGGAGGCCAGTCAACAGTTATAGCGGAGAACCTGGTTTAAAGAAGAGGCTAAAACAATAGAACAATGATATAGGGCTGCAGGTATGGAAATTACCCAGGATCAGCTTCTTGGAGAGGGCAATTATGCTGATATACAAAGAAAATCTTTATATGATAACCAAACCAAAACCTAAAAAATGGATAATTTTCTGGATAGGTAATACATACCTAAGTTAAATCAAGATGAGATAAACTATTTAAATAGTCCAATAACACCTAAGGAAATCGAATCAGTCATTAAAATCTCCAAACCAAAAGAGCTCAGGACCAGATGATTTCAGCTCAGAATTCTACCAGATCTTCAAAGAAGAGTTAATACCAATAATCTTTAAATTGTTCCACACAATAAAAACAGAAGGAACATTACCAAACTCCTTCTACGAGGCTATAATTACCCTGATTCCTAAGCCAAACATAGATGCAACAAAGAAAGAGAATTACAGACTGAACCCCCTCATGAACATTGATGCAAAAATATTCAATAAAATACAGGCAAACAGACTCCAAGAACACATCAAAAAAATTATCCACCATGATCAAGTAGGCTTCATCCCAGGGAAAAAGGGTAGTTCAACATACAAAACTCCATCAATTTAATACACCAAACAAACAAAGTGAAAGAAAAAAAAAAAACTCATGATCATCTCACTAGATGCTGAAAAGGCATTTGACAAAATCCAACACCCCTTCATGTTAAAGGTCTTAAAGAGTACAGGAATACATGGAACATACCTAAAAATAATAAAGGCAATTTACAGCAAGCCAACAGTCAACATCAAATTAAATGTAGAGCAATTCAAACCAATTCCACTAAAATCAGGAACAAGACAAAGCTGTCAACTCTCCCTATACTTATGCAATGTAGTACTTGAAGTTCTAGCCAGAGTAATAAGACAATATAAGGAGATCAAGGGGATACAAATTGGAAAAGAAGAAGTTAAACTTTCACTATTTGCATATGACATGATAGTACACATGAGTGACCTCAAAAATTCGACTAACAAACTCACAGCTTATAAACACCTTCAGCAACATAGCAGGATAAAAAATTAACTCAAAAAATCAGTAGCCCACAGATACACAATTGACAACCAGGATAAGAAGGAAATCAGAGATACATCACCCTTTACAATAGCCATAAATGATATAAAATAAATTGGGGTAACTCTAACTAAGCAAGTGAAGGACCTATATGACAAGAACTTCAATTCCCTGAAAAAAGAGTTTAAAGAAGATGTCAGAAAATGGAAAGATCTCCCATGCTCTTGGATAGGCAGGATTAACATAGTAAAAATGGCAATCTTACCAAAAGCAATCTACAGATTCAATGCAATCCCCACCAAAGAACAGTACTCAACTTCATATGGAAAAACAAAAAACCCAGGATAGCCAAAAGAATTTTGTACAATAAAACAACCTCTGGAGCCATCACAATCCCTGACCTCAACCTCTACTATAGAGCTACAGTAATAAAAACAGCTTGGTACTGGAATAAAAACAGACATGTGAACCAATGGAATCAAATTGAAGACCCTGACATTAATCTGCACACATATGAACATATAATTTTTGAAAAAGAAGCAAACACTGTACAATGGAAAAAGAAAGTATCTGCAACAAATGGTGCTGGCATAACTGGATGTCAACATGTACAAGGCTGGAAATAGATCCATATCTGTCACAGGGCACAAAACTTAAGTTCAAGTGGGTCAAAGACCTCAACATAAGTCCAGTTACCCCGATCCTGATAGAAGAGAAAGTAGGAAGTAGTCCTGAATGTGTTGGCACAGGAGATCACTTCCTAAATATAACACCAGTGGCACAGACACTGAGAGAAACAATCAATCAATGGGACCTTTTGAAACTAAGAAGCTTTTGTAGAACAAAGGACATGGTCAACAAGACAGATCAACAGCCTACAGAATGGGAAAAGATGTTCACCAACCCAACATCTGACAGACGGCTGATATCCAGAAAATATAAAGAACTTGAGAAATTAGACATCAAAATAACCAACAGTCCAATTAAGAAATGGGCTGTAGAGCTACACAGAGAATTCTCAACAGAGGAAGCTCAAGTGGCTGAAAGACATTTAAGGAATTGCTCAACATCCCTAATCATTAGGGAAATGCAAATCAAAATGACTATGAGATAGCAACTTACACCTGTCAGAATGGCTAAGATCAAAAACACTGAAGATGGCTTATGCTGGAGAGGATGTGAAACAAGGGGAACTCTCCTCCTTTGTTGGTGGGAATGCAATCTTGTACAGCCACTCTGGAAATCAATATGGCACTTTCTTAGAAAATTGGGAATCTCTCCCAAGACCCACCTAAACCACTTTTGGGCATATTCCCAAGGAATGGCCAATCACACCACAATAGCACATGCTCAGCTATGTTCATAGCAGCATTATTTGTAAAAGCCAGAAGCTGAAAACAACCTAGATGCCCTTCAACTGAAGAATGGATAAATAAAATGTGGTACATATACACAACAGAGTACTACTCAGCAGAGAAAAATAATGACATCATGAGGTTTGCAGGCAAATGGTTAGATCTAGAAGAAATCATCCAGCGTGAGATAACCCAGGCTCAGAAAGACAAACATGATATGTACTCCCTCATAGGTGGATACTAAATATAACAAAGGATGACTAGACTGCTACTCACAACTCCAGGGAGGCTACCTAGAAAAGAGGAACCTAGAAAGACACAGGGATCTTCCAATAACAGAGAAATGGATGAGATCTACATGAGCAAACTTGACATGAGGAGGGGTAATGAAGGGCAAGGGTGGAAGGAAAGAGAGCTTAGGGGAGCATGAGATCCCAGCTAAATCAAGAACAGTGAGGGAGAACAAGGAAAAAGAGACCATAATAAAAGAAGACCCCATGGGAATAGGAAGAAGCAAAGGGCTATACAAGTCCCCAAAAATACACAAAGATACCTCCACAATAGACTACTGGCAATGGTCAAGAGAAAGCCCGAACTGACCTACTCTGGTGATCAGAGGCCAAACATCCTAGCTGTCATGATAGAACTCTCATCCAATGACTGATGGAAGCAGAGATCCATGGCCAGGACCCAGGTGGAGCTCCAGGAGTCCAATAGGCAAGACAGAAGAGGGATTGTATGAGTGAGAATTGGTGAGACCATGATTAGAAAAAGCACAGGCACAAATAGCCAAACTAGTGGAAGCACATGAACTATGAACCAATAGCTGAGGATCCCCTGACTGGATCAGGCCCTCTGGATAAGTGAGACAGTTGATTAGCTTGAACTGTTTTGGAGGCCCCCCGGCAGTGGGACTGGGATCTGTCCTTAGTGCATGAGCTAGCTGTTTGGAACTTGGGGCCTATGTACGGACACTCTGCTCAGCCTGGGTGAAGGGAGGAGGGAACTGGAACTGTCTGGACTAAATCTACCAGGCTGAGCTGAGTCCCCAGGAGAGTCCTTGCTCTGGAGGAGATGAGAATGGGGCATGGGCTGGAGGGAGGCTGGGGGGGGGCAGTAGGAGGGAGTACAAGGGGAATCCATGGCTAATATGTAAAATTAAATTATAAAATAAAAAATAAATTAAAAATCATAAGACGAGAGAGAGTGAGAGAGAGAGAGAGAGAGAGAGAGAGAGAGAGAGAGAGAGAGAGAGAGAGAATCAATGGAGGGTTCTTCCACAGGGAATGTTAAATAGCCAAACCCTGTGCCAATATTTTTTTATGAGAGCTATTGGAAGTTTGGAAAGCTGATTTAGGAACAATTTCCTAAACCTGTAATTTATCATTATATGGATGATATTTCACTAGCTGATTCAAATGCAGATAGAAAGAATCATGGAAGAAGCAAAGAAAATTTTGCCTTGTTGGAGATTACAAATAGCTTCTGAACCTGGCAATAAGCCAAGGTAATTGTAAGGAAATGTACTACTTGTTCCTTTTACAGTCAGACTCGGCTACCAGCAGAATGTAACACAAAGGGTACTCAGAGGAATGAAATCTGGCAGATGGATGTGTTTCACTATGCATAATTTTGAATATTGAAATATGTACACCATAACATTGATACTTATTCAGGATTTCAGTGGGCAACTGCTCCGAGTTCTGAAAAAGTTGATTTGGTAATCACGCATTTGCTAGAAGTTATGGCCATCATAAGCATATCTACACAAATTAAAACTGCCAATGTTCCAACATATGTCTCTGGTAAAACAAATTTTTTTTTGCTTATTACAATATAAACCATATTACAGGTATACAACATAATCCTACAGGCTAAGGAATCATGGAAAGATCAAATCAAACTTGAAAGGATATGCTAAATAAACAAAAGGGGTAACATAAAACCCCCAGAAACAGACTGCATAATGGTCTATTAACTTGGAACTTTCTCAGTGCAAATAAGAAAGGAACAACAGCTGTGGAGAGACATTGGATAATAGAAAAAAACTACAAAATTAAATGATCCTATGTATTTTAAGAATGTGCAGACCTCAGAATGGAAATCAGGATATGTGTTACATTGGGCATGAGGTTTTGCTTTTGTTTCTACAGAAGAAGAAAAGCTGTGGATACCATCAAAATTGATAAAGGTTGAATTTGAACAAGAGAGCCCTCTTAATTAAAAGACATGATAGTTCATTAACCAGCATGACCATCCAATTTAAACTAACTTATACCACTAACAAATCCCTTTTCATTTAATCAGATATAACTTACCAAAAGGGAACCTACACAAAGTTAGGCATGGGGAAGGGTTTTTGTTTTTGACTTTCAGGAGAATGAAGGCTCAGGAATCTGAAGAACACTACACAAATTGACATATTCATCAAAGGAAAAATCCGTCAAGATGAAGTTTCAGTTCTGAACATTTATGCCCTAAATACCAGGAAACCCACATATGGAAAATGTGGGTGCCATGGGCCCTGGCCCCCAACTGTGAGTGGCTGCGGCCTTGCTTGCTGACCTTGATCAGATGTCCTCCCTATTCAGATTCCCTGCCGGTATCCACCCTTCTGAATGCTTAAGGGAAGTTCCTTGTTTGTGTATCCTGCATTTTGGGTGTTAACTACTTAGATGCAAGAATGTAGAACATTGGGTCTGGAATGTAGACCATTGATAGCGAACTTCTGCCCTCTGGGGGTTCCTCCATTTGTGCTGTAAGCCTGTATTTAAGGTTTCTTCCCTCTTTCAATAAACGGCATTCGACATCCAATAGTACGAATGACCCACTGTCTCTTGTCTCTATTTTTAATCCGCAGCCCCTCACTCGGACATGGTGAACGGGTATCGGTAATGCGGGCATTACCGCTACAAATGGAGGTTCCTACCGTGATCTGAGAAAGTAGGACCAGCTGACGGACACTCTTGGAAGGCCGGCCGGCATTTTAAAGGTAAGAGTGAATTGAAATTGGTGCAATTAGCTCACAGTCAGTTAATTGGACTGTTGAAGCAGGAAGGCATCAAAGTTAAGTAAGGGTAAGACAGCTAAAGATTTTAAATGAAAAAGGAAATCTTCCCAATAGAGAAGAGGGAAGGAAAGGAAATTTCCCGTTAGAAAAGGGAGAAAAAGTTTTAATCAAGAAAAAAAAAAGAATTTTCCTGGTAAAAAGGGGAAAAATTTTTAAAACTAGGCCTAAAGATTGGGGCCCTGTAGAGGAAGGATGAAGGAAAGAGAGAAGCCTCTTCCCGTGGTAATGGAGGAAGAAAAGACTTTTTCCAACTGTAGAGTTTTCAGGATAGCTGAAAACTCTTGAATTTTTTCTTCCTGCCAGTGCAGAGCGGCAGCATCTGAATTACAAAGAATCGACAGGTAGGCCTCATTGCTGCTGGCTGAACAGCAAGCGAGGCCAGAGCTTAAAGTTTTGCTGTCTATTTGCTTAATTTTGGTTCAAATGTTTTTTATTTTTCCCTCAGAGTGGGAATAATTCAATATTTAGGATCCCTTTGTGGGAAATGTTTTTCTGTTTTCCCTTACGGTGGGAATAACTGATTGTTAGGTAGTCCCTTCATGGGAGTAGGAAGTTTAAACGTGAGTTTGTGTGAGTTTGCGGGGCACGCCCAGCGGCTGTGGCGGACAAAGGCGTGCACGAGATAGCCCAAAGCAGCGGGCAGACAGGTATACGCCTGGTGGGAGGCAGAGCCATGATGGAGTGCAGCCCAGGCAGGCACTGACAATAGAGCCTGAGCACTGGGCAGAGCAAAGCAAAGCTGCAGCCTCAGCTCTCGCCTCAGCGAGCTGAGGCCGGGAAGGGACTAGCACTAAAAGTTTAAACTGGGCCTAACTTCTGGTAAAAAATGGTTTCGGTCAGGACATTGAATGCTAAGTCAATGCTGTTTGAATAAAGGATGTTCTGTTCTTTTGATTGTCTTAATAAATGTTTGGATGAATGTTTGATCCTCATGGTAGATAAATTAGAGGAACAAAATTCATAATTTTAAACTATATATTAGGTATGCTCTTGTCTGTTGATCATTACTAAAAATTTGGTTCTGCAATTTAAGTTGCTTTCTAGAAATTCTTGGTTTAATTCTATAAAAATATAACACCTGAAATGGATTGGGTTGTTAGCTTATTAATTAACGTTGCTAAGATAAACCCATAAATAATAATCTCTTACTGATAAAGAGGTTACAAAATTAATTTTCCAGTAAATAAAATACAGGTAAATTGTTTGGTCCACATTGTTAATAATTGGCTATTTGTGTTAATGTGTTACTTGAAATCTATAAAAAGAAATAAAGAATCCTTACCTAAAGTTACCTTTTCAAATCCTATAGAGATTGTATTTAATGCTTTTATAATTGGCATATGTAAAAAGGACCATGAAAACAAAAGCTGGTGATAAAATTTCTCAATTATTATTGCTTTCATATTTTAAATTCAAAATGGCGCCAATATATAGAACTGAAGGCTTTGGAAGTACAGGGAAAAAAGGTGTTTTGACAAACAGTTATCAATGATAACAGCCTAAATTAAAAATAAAATTATATGGGATTGAGATTGGAAGATTATTGGATTCTGGTGCTGGATATATCTATAATTTCACAAGAATCCTAAGATCCCAATTGGCCCCTTAAAAATTCTACCTCTAACCTACAAGGTATCAGCACAGCTCAGATGCCATTGCAGAGCAAGCTACTTTTAAATTGGAAGGATGAGGAAGGTCATGCAGGAACTTTTCAACCCTTTGTGTTACCTGACATTCCAGTGAACTTGTGGGGACGGGATGTGTTAGATGGTATGGGAGCTGTACTTACTACACAGCCTGTACAACAGATGCTGAAGAGTCAGGGCTACTGCCCGGGCAAAGGCTTAGGGAAAATATTGCAAGGAGACCCGCTCCCTGCGGCAGACAAAAACTGTGTCACTAGAGGTCCTGGAGATACTAGAGGATTAGGGTCTTTTCCATAGAGGTCACTGCACAGCAGCCTTCAATAATACAACCGATAAAAATCACTTGGAAGAGTGATGACCCTGTATGGGTGGAGCAGTGGCCCCTTACTAAGGAAAAATTGGAGGCTGCGTATGCATTGGTTAAGGAACAGTTAGGTGCTGGACTTATCATTCCTTCCACTTCACTTTGGAACACACCTATATTTGTTATTAAAAACAAATAAGGAAAATGGAGAATATTACAGGATCTTAGAGCTGTAAATAAAACCATGCTTCTCATGGGAGCAACACAGCCTGGCTTGCCTGCCCCTGTGGCAATTCCTAAGCATTGGCACTTAATTGTGGTTGACTTGAGGGATTGTTTCTTCACCATTCCTTTGCATCCTCAAGGACAGGCTATAGTAGAACACTGCCATCGTACCTTAAAAACTTATATTGCTAAAGTAAAAAGGGGGGAGCTAGGGGCTCATCTCTCCTCTCCACATTCTATTCTTTCCCTTATTTTATATATTTTAAATTTTTTATCGGTGGATTCTGCTGGAGTATCTACTGCAGATAAGCACTGGAGGGCTCCTGTTGCAAATCATCCTCTGGTGTGATGGAAGGATCTTTCTACTGGCACTTGGAGGGGACCCAAGTTTGTGTCTTTCTGCAGGACAATGAAGTTCCTCTTTGGGTTCCTGAATGCTGTGTGCACCCTGTGGCTGCAGCTGAATCCCAACATGGCAGAGACCTATTGGGCCTTCATGAAAAACTCTCCCCTTCTGATGCCAATGGGGATTGAGAGTCCAATACGGCCAGCCTTGGCAAACATTAATGTAAGCCTAGGAACTGTAGCCATGTGGTTGGATTCTTCAGAAGGTAATGTATGGTAACTTTTTCAAAAAACATTGAGAATGTATCACACCTTGGAGATTAAGGATAACTCTGAAGGTCAATAAACTTCATTTGCTAACAGTAGCATGCCAGCTAAGCCTTTTTCGAATTTTGCAACCCCCCTCAAGCTGGTGTAGTACCTACTTTTCAGGAATGGCTCTGTGCGACATTTATTTGCCTCCTGAAATTCATCTAGCCTTTTTGAAGATACCTCAAAATTTGTGAGCCTAAATGTAGCCATTATTGAGGCCATTAGTTCTGCTCCTTGTTTTCTGTTTTGTTTTCTGTTTTCTTTATGTTTCTCAGTTGCTCTCTTGCAGACCTGCCAGCCTAAGTAGTGCTGGGATCAAGAAAAATGGGCCTTGGTGGTTCGTGTTCCTGGAGCTGTGTCCATGCCAGTGGACTGTGGCAGCTAGACACAGATGATGCTCACACGCTCCAGAAGAGACTCTGACATTGCTGTTGCCGTTGTTGCTGTTAATAGCAGTGGTGGCCAATGCTGCTATTGTTTCTGGGATTGCTATTTCATAATTGGTTACTACAGCTAGCACAATGGAGACCCTGGCAGCAAAAGTAGCTACCACAGGTAGATAATCTTTCTTCTTATTGGGCATGATAAATGTAATTCCACTTTTATACATTATAATTGGCTTTGTAAGTTGTAAAAAATTATTAAAACTCAAGTTCCATTTGCTTATGGGATACCACCTTACAAGGACTCCAATTTGCAGTAAGGCTCGTTTAAGAAGGGAATGGTTCAATTGTCTTTAGCCTCCTGGCTATGTGTGGGTTAGGACTTCTGTTGGTCTTTTCTGTGTCACACAGATTGCAAGCCCAGTGCCACTTTGAGATCTTTGGCAGCAGTCACTCTACAGCTCACATGGTTGAGTCTGTATGATAATGAGTATTCAGAGACGGGTAATGCTTGGGGGGCTGCCATCAACCTAAGACAGAGCACTTGTGTGGCCTGGGCAGGTGTCTCTATGACGGGTAAGGTGGTCTGCTGACATCCCACGCAACCTAAGTCAGAAGCTCATTTAATAAAAAGGGGTGACCTGTGGGCGCCATGGGCCCTGGCCCCCAACTGTGAGTGGCTGCGGCCTTGCTTGCTGACCTTGATCAGATGTCCTCCCTATTCAGATTCCCTGCTGGTATCCACCCTTCTGAATGCTTAAGGGAAGTTCCTTGTTTGTGTATCCTTCATTTTGGGCATTAACTACTTAGATGCAAGAATGTAGAACATTGGGTCTGGAATGTAGACCATTGATAGAGAACTTCTGCCCTCCGGAGGTTCCTCCATTTGTGCTGTAAGCCTGTATTTAAGGTTTCTTCCCTCTTTCAATAAACGGCATTCGACATCCAATAGTACGAATGACCCACTGTCTCTTGTCTCTATTTTTAATCCGCAGCCCTTCACTCGGACATGGTGAACGGGTATCGGTAATGAGGGCATTACCGCTACAGGAAAAGAATCATTACTCAAGTTTAAATCACACATCAAACCCTACACACTGATAGTGGGAGACTTCAACTAACCACTCTTACCAATGGACAGGTTGACCAGACAAAAACTTAACAGAGAAATAAGGGAGCTAACACACATTATGACTCAAAAGGACTTTATAGTCATCTACTGAACACTCTACCCAAACATGAGATTATATCTTCTCCTCAGCACCCCATGGAACCTTCTCTAAAACTGACTATATACTTGATCACAAAGCAAATCTCAATAGATATAAAAAATGGAGTAACATTCTGTATTTTATTGGACCACCATGACTTAAAGTTAGAATTCAACAACAACACAAATTACCAAAAGCCTACAAAATCGTGAAAACTGAATAATGCTCAACTGAATCACCACTTGGCCAAGGAGGAAACAAAAATGAAATTAAAGACTACTTAGAATTCATAGAAAATGAATATACAATATATCCATGTTAGGGGAACCTACGAAAGCAGTACTAAGAGGAAAGTTCATAGATCTAAATGCCTACATAAAGAAGTCAGAGAAATCTCATACTAGAGACTTAACAGCACACCTGAAATCTCTAGAAGTAAAAGAAGCAAACACACTCAGAAAGAGTAGATGCCAAGAAATAATCAAATTGAGGGCAGAAATCAATGAAATAGAAACAAAGAGAACAGTAAAATGAATCAATGAAACAAAGAGTTGGTTCGTTGAGAAAAACAACAAGGTAGAGAAGCCCTTATCCAAACTATCTAAAAGACACACACACAAACACACACACACACACACACACACACACACACACACACAGAGAGAGAGAGAGAGAGAGAGAGAGAGAGAGAGAGAGAGAGAGAGAGTATCCAAATTAACAAAATCAGAAATAAAAAGAGAGACATAAAAACTGACAAGAAAACCCATAGAATCATCAGGTCATTCGTCAAAAACGTACTCCATTAAATTGGAAAAACTAAAATAAATGGACATTTTCTGGAAAGGTACAATGTACCCAAATTGAATCAAGATAAGGTCAGCAATTTTAATAGACCTATAATCTCTAAGGAAACAGAAGCAATCATTAAAAGCCTCCCAACCAAAAGAAGCCATGTGTCAGATGGTTTCAGTGCAGAATTCTACCAGAATGTCAAAGTAGAGCTAATATCAATACTCCTCAAATTGTTCAAAACAATAAAAACAGAAGTAACATTGTCAAGCTCTTTCAGTGATGCTACAGTTACTCAAAACACACAAAGATGCCACAAAGAAAGAAAAATACAGACCAATCTTACTCATGAACATTGATGCAAAAATACTCAATAAAATACTGGCAAACTGAATCCAAGAACACATAAAAAAAATCATCCATCATGATCAAGTAGGCTTCATCTGAGAGATACAAGATACAAAAATCTGTCAATGTAACCCATCATAAAAACAATCTGAGAGAAATGAATCCCACATGAGCATCTCATTAGATACTCAAAAAGCCTTTGACAAAATCCATCACCTCTTCATTATAAAGGTCCTGGAGAGATTAGGAATACAAGGAACATATCTAACCATAATAAAAGCAATTTACAGCAAGCCAACAGCCAACATCAGATTAAATGGAGAGAAATTCAAAGTGATTCCACTAAAATCAGGAATAATACAAGGCTGTGGACTCTCTCCATATCTATTCAATATAGTACTTGAATTTCTAGCTAGAGCAATAAGACAATGAAAAGAGATCAATGGGATACAAATTGAAAAGGAAGACGGCAAACTTTAGCCATTTACAGATGATATGATAGTAAATATAAATGGCCCAAAAAATTCTACCAGGTAACTCCTACAACTGGTAAACACCTTCATTAATGTGGCAGGATACAAGATTAATTTTAAAAAATCATGCCCTTCAACTGAAGAATGGATAAACAAAATGTGGTAAATATATAAAATGGAGTACTACTCAGCAGCGGAAAAACAATGACATCATGAGGTTTGCAGACAAATGGATGGAAATAGAAACAAGTAGCTCGAGTTAGGCAATCCAGACTCAAATAGACAAACTTGTCATGTATTCATTCACAAGTGGATACTAGATGTAAAGCAAAGGATAACCAGACTGCATCTCACAACTCCAGGGAGGCTACCTAGTAAAGAGGACCCTACGAATGATACAGGGATTGCCCAATGACAGAGAAATAGATGATGAGATCTACATGAGCAAAGTGAGGGTGGCTGTGGGGGTTATTGGGGAATGAGGGTCAGGGGAAAGAGATCTTAGGGGAGAGGTATGTCCCATCTGTATCAGGAGCAGTGTGAAAGAACAGGGAGGGAGATACCATGATGAATGAAAACCCCATGGGAATAGGAAGCAGTAGAGTGCTAGAGAGGTCTCCAGAAATCCACAAAGATACCTCCACTGTACACTACTGGCAATGGTAAAGAGATGCCTGACCTGACCTGCTTTGGTGATGGGATGGCTGAACACCATAGCTGCCATGATAGAACTCTCATCCAGTGACTGATGGAAGCAGATGCAGAGACCCACTGCCAAGAACTTGGTGGAGCTCTGGGAGTCCAATCAGTGAGAGAGAGGAGGGATTGTATGAGCAAGAATGTTGAGACTATGGCTGGAAGAAGCACAGAGACAAATAGTCAAACTAGTGGAAATGCATGAACTGTGAACCAATGGTGGAGGAACCCTGCATGGAACTAGACCAGGACCTCAGAATAAGTGAGACAGTTGATTAGCTTGAACTGTTTGGGAGGCCCCCAGGCAGTGGAGCCAGGACCTGTCTGTGGTGCATGGGCCAACTTTTTGTAGCCTGGAGCCTATGCTGAGACACTTTGCTCAGCCTGGGTGTAGGGAGGAGGGGACTGGACCTGCTTGGCTGAGTCTGCTAGGCTGGGCTGACTCCCCAGGGGAGAACTTCTCTTGGAGGAGGTAGGAGTGGAGTGGACAAGCGGGGAGGCCTGGAGCATGGGCAGAGGAGGGAGGACACGAGAATTCATGACTGATAGGTGAAATTAAGTTAATCATAAAATAAGAATACTATTAAAACAATCAGTAGACCTCCAATACACAAATGAAAGAGTTGAGAAAGAAATCAGAGAAACATCCCCCTTTGCTATAGCCACAAATAATATAAAATATCTTGGAGTAACTTTAACCAAACAAGTGACAGACCTATATGACAAGAACTTGAAGTCCTTGAAGAAAGGAATTGAAGAAGATATCAGAAAATGGAAAGATCTCCCATGTTCATGGATAGGTAGAATCAACATAGTAAAAATGGCAAACTTATCAAAAGCAGTCTACAAATTTATGCAATCCTCATCAAAATACCAAGTCAAATCTTCACACACACACACACCCAAAAAACAATACTGCATTTGATATGGAAAAACAGTAAACCTAGGATATCTAAAACAATCCTTGACAATAAAGCAACCTCTGGGAATGTCAAGATGGCGGAGACAAGCAGACGCAGGTAGGCCTGTGGCAGCGGCCCGCGGAGGTAGATGGGTCCGGCGGCAGCGGCCAACAGGGACATTTAGGCCCGGCGGTAGCCAGCTGAGACATTCAGGCCCAGCGGCGGCCCACAGAGGTGGACAGGCCCTGCGGGGAAGATAAACAGACAGAGGTGGACGGCCCCGGCGGCGGCGGCTGACAGAGACATTCAGGCCTGGCAGCGGCGGCGGCGGCGGCCCACAGAAGTAGACAGGCCACTGGGCAGAAACGGGCGGACGCAGGTGGGTCCGCGGCGGCGACTCGCGAAGGTGGAAGGGCCCGGTGGCAGCGGCCGACAGGGACATACAGGCCCAGTGGCAACCGGCAGAGACATACAGGCCTGGTGGCAGTTCGCAGAGGTGGATGGGCCCGGCAGCAGTGACCGGCAGGGGTAGGTAGGCCCGCGGTGGCAGCCGGCAGAGCCATACAGGCCCATTGGCCGCCCACAGAGGCAGACAGACCCAGCGACACCTGACAGGGACATACAGGCCCTGCGGCGGAGACAAGTGGACTCAGGTGGGCCTGTGGCGGCGGGCCACAGGGGTGGACAGGCCCGGGGAAGGAGAGGGGCGGACGCGGCTTGGAGTGGGGACGCCCCTGGCCCCAACACCTGGGGAGAAGGCTATCTCCGTGGGTCAGAACCAGGGCGAGTCTGGGCACTCCGTTTGGGGACAACCCAGGGCCCAACTGCTGATCCTGTGAAACCCAACAACTTGGAGGTGTTGGTGAGACTACCCTGCTCAGCTGAAACCCATCTGGGAGAGGATTCAGATGCCTACAGTTTGAAGTCTGAAGAAACAAGATCAGCTGAGGAGTTGACAAATGAACAAAAGGTGACCTGGGAACACAGAAGAAGGCGCTACCCAGCCACTAAACCAGATCACCAGAATCATAAGTATATAATTCACCGACTGAAATCAGCTGTCCCTGAAGAAACAGCCCAATAGCACCAATTTAACCAAGAACCCCTACTAAACCAAGACTAAAAATTAGAACAAGAGAGGCACTCTCAGACACAGACACCACCTGCACCGCACAGAGGAAAATATGAGTAGACGCCAGTGCAAAAATACAGGCAACAACATAAAGAACTATATGGCAACATCAGAACTTAGTGATTCTACACCTGCAAGACCTAAACATACCATGACAGAAGAAACAGAAGAGATCAACCCTAAAAATGACTTTAAGAAGATGATAGAGGCCCTTAAAGAAGAAATAAAACATTCCCTCAATGAGGAAATAAAAACTTTCCTTAAAGAGGAAATGAAAAACTACCTTAAAGAGGAAATAAAAACTTTCCTTAAAGAGGAAATGAAACACTCTCTTAAAGAGGAAATAAGAACTTCCCTTAAAGAGGAAATGAAAAACTCCATTAAAGAGGAAATAAAAAACTCCCTTAAAGAAATGGAAGAAAAAACGAACAAAAAATGGGAAGAAATCAAATCAAGCCAAGAAAAAGCAATTAAAATTAAATAGATGAAAGAAACATTCCAAGATCTGAAAAATGAATTTGAGACAATAAAGAAAACACATGCTGAGGGAATGCTGGAAATAGAAATCCTGACAAAACGAACAGGAACTATAGAAACAAGCATAACCAACCGATTGCAAGAGATGGAACAGAGAATCTCTGACACTGAAGACATGATAGAGAAAATAGATTCGTCAGTCAAAGAAAATAATAAAGACAAAAAAGTTGTAACACAAAACGTCCAGGAAATTTGGGACACCATGAAAAGACCAAACCTAAGAATAATAGGGATAGAAGAAGGAGAAGAATACCAACTCAAAGGCACAGAAAATATATTCAACAAAATCATAGAAGAAAACTTTCCTAACCTAAAGAAAGAAATACCTATGAAGATACAAGAAGCTTACAGAACACCGAATAGGCTGGATCCAAAAAAAAAGTCCCCTCACCACATAATAATCAAAACACTAAACACACAGAACAAAGAAAAAATATTAAGAGCCGCAAAGGAAAAAGACCAAGTAACATATAAAGGTAAACCCATCAGAATAACACCAGACTACTCAATAGAGACTATGAAAGCGAGAAGATCATGGACAAATCTCATGCAGACACTAAGAGACCACGGATGCCAACCCAGACTATTATACCCAGCAAAACTCTTAATCACCATAGGCGGAATAAACAAAATATTCCAGGATAAAACCAGATTTAATCAATACCTGTCTACAAACCCAGCCCTACAGAAAGCACTAGAAGGGAAAATTCAACCCAAAGAAGCTAAACACATCCATGAAAAATCAAGCAATAGATAATCCCACACCAACACACACCACAGAAGAAACAAGCTGGCATAGCTATCCTAATATCTAGAGAAAAAGGATGTTTCAAAAGAGAAGAAGTCTTGTGGCAATGCCTCAGTGGTCCAGGTAACTACCAGAACTTGGAAAAGTTGGTTGAACTTGGGATTGACTGGGAGGCCAAAGATTTAAAAAGCAGAAGATTTTCTCAAGACATAAGCTGTGTGATAATAGTGTGGTTTGTGTGTGTGAATGAGAATTTGTAAATGTTGAATTCTAGGCTTCGACAATTATTGTCAGTGCAGATTAAGCTGCAAGTATTTATGTTCTAAAACTTAAATTATAAAGCTAGTTACGTCTTTCTAACAACTAGTTTTAACGTTCATGAGCATATTGTACCTACATTACTTTTTCAGGATGTTGAGAAAGCACAGGCTGGAGGCTGGGGGCTAGATGGTTTTGAGGAAGAGGTCTTGGTGGACTCTTTCATAGAGCAAAGGGAAGCAATGCCTTCTGGGAAATGAGCTAAGTTTTAATCTAGTCTTTAAGATTAGAAGTCAAAAACAAAAATATTAAGGAAAGGAAATCTTAATTGATCTTTGAAGTATTGTTATGTGGAATTGAGTGGGACTTTTGAGGCCTTTCTTCCAGAAAACAAGGACTTGGTTGTCAGGCCTATATTAGGCCTAAACCTTGGTGCCATGTATTTGTACTTAAATCATTTCAATGGAAAGTGTCTTAGTGATTGGATCTTCTAGTGCAGTTTGGAGTTCTTCCATTTGAAAAATGTGATATTTACATGGGATTGTTTGAATCTTGTTTTCTAGTCCCTCCCCATCACCACCCTCATAATCTGAAGGTAGATTTTTCTCTTGATAAAGGAACAAAAAAGGTGAACATCTTGTTTGTAAATAGGTATCTAGTAACTAGTGGTAAACTTGAAATGGTAGAATTCTTTAAAGCCTAATTCTAGGTAACCTTAAGAAAATGTATCTTAATTATTTTTGAACCTGTATTCACCTTGTTTTTTTTTCAAATATCTTAAGTTATATTTTCTTTTTCAGAGCTGCTTCTTATTTGGGGCTACTTTTTTTTTTTTTTTAATTGGGGCGTAATTCATAAAAGGGTATATTGTTTTGATGAGACTTTTTACAACTATGGCTGGATGTCTTTCTTTAGTCTTCCAAGAAGGGCCATTTTACTTTTTTAGAGTTACTTTTTAAAGTCATGAGGTCAACAACTTGGACTACTATGCATATAAGCGCTAATGCAAATTAAAGCCCAAGTTGACCTCCAGCAGCAGTTCATTCTATGTTGACAGTGAGAGAACACTTTGCCTGTTAGGATACTGTTACTTGTGGACTGAAATGCTGAAAAAACCCCTCCCCCTATTTTGTTTTTTGCAAAAATCAAGGTATATTCTAGGGTTTCCTGGTTGACCTCAACAGATAAACTGAGATGATAGTCTTAGATCAGAAATGATCTGAATGTAGATTTACAGTCTACGTGTACAGCTGGCTAAGTGAGATCACTTTCACAGTTCTGCATGTATCCCATCGGCTCCCCATTAGTCACTGAACTCTTAAAACTGGTATTGTAACATTATCACAATGTTTTGCGCCAATTTTATAAACTTTACAGTACAATATGTGTTCCTTTTCTGAGGCAAACCAAAGGTATATTTCTCAAGGCTCTGCTGCTATCAGCAGCGTTGATGGAGGATTTTTTATACATTGTAATAGATAGGAATAAACCAGAAAAAAAGAAGAAAAAAAAGTGGTGGAGGAAAATGTGAACACTGCAAGAATACTCAAAAGGGCTGAGAGTTGCAAACGCCAAGAATGGCTTTGCATAGTAAATGGAATAGAACAGCTCTGAACTATAGCTTACTTTTCCTGGTTTGGTCTGACAGAATGATTGAATGCTTTTGTACAAAAATCAGAGCCTTAAAAACAAGGATTTGGTGAGATTGTAAAATGGTGTGCCACTTTGGCAAAACAGTTTGGTGGTTGGTCAAAATGCAAAACATTGTTACTCTGTTACTCAACAATTCTACCCTTAGGAATATAACCTCAAACTACTGAAAATGTGCACCTATGAAACATGTACATGAAGGTTTACAGCAGTGTGTTGCTAATAGTAAAAAAGTTAAAACAACTCAAATAGCTATCAAATACTGGAGAGAAATAAAATGTGGCTTATTCATACAATAGAATATTATTAAGACATAAAAATGAATGAGAAACTGACAGATTAAATGACTGGTGAACCTTCATAATTTCATTTGTAGATCTTTCCATTTCTAATTTATAAATACATTTGGGGTTATAAATTATAAATGTACTGCCTCCTGTCAACATTGTATACTTCTACTTTATGATTTCTGTGTCAAACATTATATGGAAATGTTTCCAAGTATTTTCTGTATTAACTGTGAATGAATAGAACAAAATAAATTGCCTGTGATGGAAAAAAAAAAAAGACAAAAAAAAAATGTGAATGTTAACTGAAAAAAAAAAAAATAAAGCAACCTCTGGAGGCATCATGATCCCTGACCACAAGCTCTACTGTTATAGAACTAGAGTAATAAAAACAGTTTGGTATTCACATAAAAACCCACATGTGGACTAATAGAATCGAAGTGAAGTTACTTAAATCAATCCACACACTTATGAACACCTGTTTTTTGACAAAGAGGTCAAAACTGTACAATGTAAAAGAGAAAGCATCTTCAAAAAATAGTGCTGGCATAACTGGATATCAACATGTTGAACATTGCAAATAGATCCATATATATCAACATGAACAAAACTCATATCCAAATGGATGGAAGACCTCAACATAAATTCAGCTACACTGAACCTGATAGAGGAGAAAGTAGGAAGTATTCTAGAAAGCATTGGGACAGGAGACCACTTCCTAAATTTAACCCCAGTAGCACAGACACTGAGAGCAACAATTAATAAATGGGACCTCTTGAAAATGAGAAGCTTCCGTAAGGCAAAGGACACAGTAAATAAGAAAAAATGACAGCCTACAGAATTGGAACCCGCCCCCCCCCATCTAATAGAGGGCTGATCTCTAAAATATATAAAGAACTCAAAAAACTAGATAGCAAAATATCAAACAATCCAATTAAAAACTGAGCTACAGAGCTAAACAGAGTATTCTCAACAGAAGAATCCCAAATGGCTGAAAGATATTTAAGGAATTGCTCAGCATCTTTAGTCATCAGGGAAATGCAAATCAAAATGACTCTGAGATACCATTTTACACTTGTCAGAATGGCTAAGATAAAAAACACAGATGACAACTGATTTTGTAGAGGATGTGGAACAAAGGAAACACTCCTCCACTGTTGGTGAGAGTGCAATCTTGCATAGGCATTTTGGAAATCAGTAATGATTTTTCTTAGAAAAATAGGAATCCATCTACCTCAAGACCCAATGATACCACTCTTGGACATCAATTACATCACAAGAACATTTTCTCAACTATGTTTAGAGCAGCACTATTCATAACAGCCCGAACCTGGAAGCAACCTAGATCCCCCTCAACTGAAGAACAGATTAAGAAAATGTGGGTATATATACACAATGGAGTATTACTCAGCTTTTAAAAAAAATGACATTATGAAATTTGTAGGCAAATGGATGGAACTAGAAAATGTCATTCTGAGTGAGGTGACCCAGACTCAGGAAGACAAGCTTGGTAAGCATTCACTCATAACTGGATACTAGAATTAAAGCAAAGGATAATCAGAATACAATCTACAGCTCCAGAGAAACAAGGAAACAATGAGAACCCTAAGAAGGATGTATGGATCACCTTGGGCAGGTGAAACAGAGGAGATCCCCTGGAGTAGACTGGGGATGAGGTGAGGTCAATGGAGTATAGGTGATGGGAAATGAGAACATGTGAGAACAGGATTGTTGAGCTAGGGGAGGGACCAAGTGAGACAAAAATGACAGAGATATTTTGATAGCAGGAGACGTTATGGCTTGGGGAGAATCCTGGTGCTAGGGAAATTACCAGGAACCCACAAGGATGACCCCAGATTAGACTACAAGCAATAATGGTGAGGGTGCCTGAACAGGCCTACCCTTGTAATCAGGTTGGTGAATACCCCAACAGTCATCATAGAGCCTTTATCCAGTAACTAATTAATGCAGATGCACAGACCCACAACCAAGCACCAAGCCGAGCACCAGGAGTCCAGTCAAAGAGAAGGAAGAGTGATTATATTAGCAAGGGAGATCAAGATCATGATGGGGAAATCTACAGACAAGTGAACCAAGCTAATAGAAACTCAGGAACTTTAGACCAACAGCTATAGAACATGCATGGGATCAGATTAGGCCCTCTGTGTAACAAAGCCAGTTGTATAGTTGGGTCTGTTTGAGGGTCCCCTGGCAGTGTGATCAAAATCTATCCCTGGTACATGTGCTGCCTCTCTGGATTCCATTCACTGTGATGGCAGAGGCTGACTCAACTCTGCCAGTGTTAGGCTAACTTGGTCGATTGAATAGCTTCTGAATAGCTTTTTCCTACATGTGGACCATCAGCAACTTCCATTCTATTGTGGAGGAAAGGCTAGGAAGCCTTAGAAGCCCAACTTTTTCAATAGAAGCCAATGACAAATGGTGTTTGGCAGTAATCCCTAATGGACTCGATGAAGTAAGTGCAGATTACCTGTCAGTTAATCTAGTTTTGCTCAGCTGTCTAAGGAGTCAAAGTTCCACTTCAGGAACATAAATGCTGAAGGAGACAAAATGGAAACCATGAGGAGTCCAAAAGCCTTTAAGTTCATGCCAGGCCTTGACTGTGGATTCAAAAAGTACATCCTTTGAGATTTCCTCCTGTTATCATGGGCCTTGTATTCTTCCAGACAACCAGCTCACCCTTCTCTGCATGGTGAGCATGATCCAGGACTCCTTCAGTGTCTCTGACCAGAACAGAAAGCCAGGGATTAAAGTTCCAAGATGCACATTGGCAGATGAACCAGGAGAGCTGTGAAATAATTCCCAGTTCACAGACTGTTGCCTGGTGGTAGCTGGCCAGGAATTCCAGGCTCACAAGGCCATCTTAGCAGCTCGGTCTTCAGTTTTTAGAGCCATGTTTCAACATGACATGGAGGAGATCAGAAAGAATCACATTGAGATCCCTGACCTGGAGCCACAAGTCTTCAAGGCAATGATGGACTTCATTTACACCAGAAGAGCACCAGACCTGGACAGCATGGCAGATGCTGTGCTGGCAGCTGCTGACAAGTATGGTCTGGAATGTTTGAAGGTCATGTGTGAGGATGCCCTCTTCAGGGACCTCTCTGTGGAGAATGCTGCCCACACTCTCTTCCTGGCTGAACTCCACAGCTCATGGCAGCTGAATACCAAGGCACTGGATTTCATTACAGCTCATGCTTCTGAGTTGTCTGATACCTCAGGCTGGAAGGCAATGGTGGGCTCAAGTCCCCATTTAGTGGCTGAAGCCCAAAGTTATCTGGCTTCTGCTCATCTCCCTTTCTTGGAGCCCCCTTCAAATGCTTGAAGCAATCTTAGGACCTGGTCAGCTGTGACCTACAATTGTCTCCCTGAAGCAGCAGCCAGTGTTGTTACCAATGACACCTGGCTAGCCTATGTGTGTGTGTAGCATTTCCAGTGAAACTAGGAAAAGTCAGCATGGTGGCTCAGGCTTTAATACAGATATAAATGAGGTGATCATCAGGTTAAGGGAGAGAAAGTGCTGAGCTATGTTGTATACACTACCATGTTACTGTACTGGTTTGATTTTTCCCTCCTATGAGTTATGAACTGGAATACATTTTAGTTGCTCACCCGAAGAATATTACAACAGGATTTCTTTGTAGAAACTTGTCTGTATTGGACTGAGCAGAAAATATTGTGAAGCACTCATAATGAAGAAAATAAATGTCAATATTTGGTTATAAGAGAAGGGGAAGACAATAAAGACATGTTTCTCCAAAGTGAGTTTGTGGGACTAGAGAGATGACTCAGTTGGTTAAAGCAATTCTTGCTCTTGTGGAGGACCCTAGTTCAGTCCTCCTCTTGTCTTCATGGGCACATCCATCTCTGTAGACAGTACCAACCCAAATAAAATATAAAATGAATAAAAATTTAAAATCAGTTTGTTGATTCCAGTAGTGTTTCTGATTGAAGAATGCCATTTTAGTCCATCCAGCTCTGCTCAGCTTTGGAAGTTAGTGCACACTTCACAAACACACACACACACACACACACACACACACACACACACACACACACACACCCCAATGTGAAAATACCTAATGAAACTCTGTTACACTCATAGCATGGTGCCTAGCCCAATCAATATCAGTTAGGCGATCTCCAGCAGCTGATGGGAGCAGATACTGAGATCCACAGCCAAACACTAGGCAGAAATCAGGGAACATCAAGGAATAGAGCAAGGCAGGATTGTAGGAGGAATTAAAGCCATCAGGGGAACAGAGCCCAATGATTCATGTAAATAGAGCTCATTCCATCTCCCAGACACCTAGGCTAAGAGGCAATCAGAGAGCCTTCAGTGGTCTGTACTAAATCCTCTGAATACATGCTGTGGTTGTTTAGTTCAGTGGTTTGTGGAACTCCTAAGAAGGTGAGTATGAGGAGTCTCTGACATATTTGTCTGATCTTGGGAACATTTTCTTCCTTCTGGGTTGGCTCCTCTAGCCTTGATATGAGTGTTGTGCCTACTATTATTACACCTTAGTATGTTGTGTCCAGTTCATAACCCCCAGAGACCTGTGCTTTTCTGTAGGGAAACAGAGGAGTAGTATGTGTGTGTGGAGTGGAGGGAGAGGATTCTGTGGCCAGATGGGATTGTATGAGAGAAGGAAAAATAAAAACCAAAAAGGAAATAAGGAAATAATGGAAAGACATTTGGGGAAGTATTTGCATAGATCTACAAAGGAGCAAAGAATGTGAAGTCCTTTTGTTCCCTGTAATTGCCCAGGAAAGGTGTCTTCAGTAGAGAAGGAGGTCAGTAATCAAGTAGATAGGATGACCCATTAGGTGGACAGTCTGACTCTAGAAAGCCATCTGGAGTTTTATGATCCAATGTGGGTTCAAATTGTAAACTTATTAGCATGTACCCTAGCCTGCTTCCATACCTGTCCATGCTTAGTGGTCTGCCTGGTATCAGAGAACAGATCAGAAGTCAGTAGGTGAAGGATCTTTAGAGTCAGAGATTCCTTACTCAGAAATGCAAGTGGGCAGGAGAAAAAGACTCAGAAAGGGAGGGTTCAGTGCTTAGGTAAAAGTGTGGGAATAAGGTAACTCTTTTCATTTGATTGTTCACTGGCAGAAGTCAGATAATTCCCTTGAAATATTGGGGTTCAATCAGCTGTTACGTGTCCCAATTTACTGGTATCTGGGTATATTAAAGGCATTTCTCAGAGGAGGAATGGGAAAAAGAGGAGGAAGCCTCCATGTCCCATGACTGCAGCCAAGAGAAAAAAAATAAAAAATTAAAATACCAATCAGGATCCAAGATCCCCATTCTGGGCATCCCTGAGGGCAGGTAATCTGTGGACCATCATCAGCACAAGTTATCCCAATCATTGTCACTGGAGGGGCAGGGCTGGTCATGTATGTAAGGGAGGACCCCTGGGAGTCCATTATCTAGAATAAGTATCCTCTCCAGGAAGGACAAAGTGTCCATTCCACGGAGGAATTGGACAATGCAGTCATCCTTTCACCAAGCTGTTGGCTGGTCAGCCTAGAGAATGGTGACATATCTGGGGCTCTGTGTTGGTCTCTGCTGTTGGCAGATCTGGCATTCAGCAGCAGCTGTTGTAGATAAATTCTAAATGGTCTTATTAAATAAAAAACACGGATACAATACAGGTGTGAAAGCCTTAGAGAGATCAGGGAAAGAGAAAGCCACCAGCCAACCTTACCTCACCAACACTGCTTTTTCCAAAAGCAAGTTACTTCCTGTCTACCCAAGCCTATATGCCTTGCTGTTCTGCCATCTGATTTGCTCTCTGTTCAGCTTCATCACTTCCTCTTCATGCCCAATTCTGTCACTTCCTGTCAATTTGTACAGCCTCCATGGTTAACTAGTTTTGGAATTAAGGCATGCACCACCACACATGGCTGTGTTTCCAGTGTGGCCTTGAACTCACAGAGATCCTGCTCGCCAAGTGATAGGATTAAAGGCGTGTGCTAACATTGCATTACTTCTGCATTGTGGCTTGCTTTTTCCTTTGATCTCCAGACACGTTTTATTTATTAAAGCACAAAAAATATTTGTCTAATAAAAAATAATAAAATAAAGTTATAACTTATATAAGAAAAACTATATACAACAAGTACAATAACTATATACTATGTATACAAGCAATAAATACATCATAATGTCCAGTCAATTTGCAATTGATAAATTCAGAAAAAATATTTCATTTTCTATCCTATTTTGGTGAGTCTAAAATGTACCTAATTCACTTTCTAGCCTATCTCATATTACCAACAGAAAACTTTCTTATCGTGTCTTTTAAACTTATACACATTACACCTCTTAGTGAGTTCCTTTTCTGAATTTATTAACAACAAAAACTATAACTATCTAATCTTCAAGTCCCTCGGAGACCTGAGAAGGAAGTAACATTACCCAGTAAAACAGCAAGTACCAACAAGTGACTTTTTAAAAACATGAGTTATGACAGAAACAGCGGGCTTCCTAGACAGTCACCAGAGATTTCTCTGCAACACTGGGGCATCGTCTTTGGCCTATAGGCTTAGCTTATCTGACAGACTCATTTTTGAAGCAGGATATACACAAGGCCTACAACTCAACCTCACATTTGCTGTGAGTATTCCATGTACCAGATAAACTTAAATTCAGGATTTTAAATTCTGGAAATTGTTGCTATTTTTAGAATTCAGCTTCCCATTCTTCTCAGCTTGTGGGTGGATTCATCTGCTTTATTAAATGCCAGTCTACCATTGAGCAGCCAGACTCCATCAACCTAGTTACTCCTCCAAGAATAACTGTTCCAGCCACTGTTCCACTGCACTCCAGGAGCCATTGACCTACTGCTTGCTCAGATGCCTTTGAGCACTGTACCTTTTCCAGATTGCAAAGCCACTTCAGCGATGGTGCCATACTGTCCTGGCCTTAGAGGAATCCTGTTGCCAAGTTGCAACCACACTTGTCTTGGCAAGGATGGGCAGTCCCCCCACATTTATTGTGTCTTGCTTATCCATTTTGGACAGCATACTGTCATAAGTCAATGCCATGGCATTTTGTTGCCCAGTGGCTAACATTTGCCACAATGAAAGTTAACTCCAAGTGCAGGTTCTTCAATGCCCATATCTTCTCTGAAGTAGATTAGTGCTGCCAGAAACAGACATGTCTCATAGTCATTATAAAAGAAAAAAAATTATGTTATTAAAACATCTTTAAATGGCATATTCTGTAATTCTCTGAAGGGTTTGAAGATGACCTGTCTATCTAAAATATATCACTACTTGACCTTGAAAACATAGCTAATATGACTATAAGTTCTATTGTAATGTCTAACTACTAACTTTCATTCCTTTACATCCTAATATTTGGCAATAATAACATTCAAGGGTTAGCAAATTCATTACATTGTTAAATGAACTGAATAAGTACAATATCCTGAACAAGATTAGAAATATACATACAGTATTTTCTAACAAAATCAATCTCAAATTTGTATCCATAAACATAATTTGTATACAATATACAAAAATCCAATCCAATAAAGTATTTAAAACTAGTAGTTGCTTTCTAGAAGCAGATATAATCTATATTTTCTTTTCTGAGTAGATTCAATAATCTACCCTTTATTCTATCATTTCTATAACTTTATTTTCAGAGTAGATTCAATAATCTACATCTTCTCTATATCCTCTTTTTTCTTTTCTTTTTATTTTCAAACAAGAACCTCAAATCTTATCTCCTTTGTTTAGCCTCTTTCTGACCATTAACAATAACAACTTGTAACCAACCATCCTAAACACTGACACTTATCCCAATCCCAAAACCCTTTGAAAGAAAAAAAAAAAAAAACACCTGCCTCATCTCTTGGGAATGTGGGCAAGAATCTTCAGGGGATCCTGAAAAGACAGATTTTGGGCTAACTGTCAAGTGCTGGGAGAGGAAGCTGGATCATTTGTTGTCTAGTCTCTGCATACTGCAGAAGTGCAGGGCTTATCTCAAGTCCTTGTTTGAGTAGTCTGTGAGGCTGGATCATCTCAGCTAGCCATCTTGAAATTGTCCTTAGCAGTTTGTAAAACAAAGCAGATCTTTGGGTGATGTTTGCCAGCTTAGTGGTTTTATTATTGTCCAGATGGAATCGACATTGTGGGGCCCCATCATCTTTCTGGAGACTTCAAATTGCTGTTCGGCTTGGTCATGATTCCCTGCAGAAAACTGATAGAGACTCCAACACAAAAACATGTATAGGCACTTAAATGACGCCTTTTTTTTTCTAGAATTAGTTAGTACTCTAAATGACCATTAATATCATTACAAAAGTTAAAATTATTATGTATATACATATGAATCTTAGAAATTTTGATATAAATTCATACCTTAAGAAAAGTTTAAAGAATCAAAATAGAACCAAAGAATTGAGAATAGTAGCAGTAGAATAGTCCCTTAATTTTAGTTTTCTTCTGTCCCATATGAGATTGCTCTTCTGACACAATACAGAGATTTTGCATTTTCCTTTTCACAAACATGCTTATGTTTAGAGAAGGACAGAGCCATTCTCCAACTCCAAAAACAGTTTTAATTTTTAATTGAACGGGGACTGCATAAAGATCATGTGTGTTAAGAGTTTGTAGAACACAGCAGAAACAAACATTTTGGAAAATTTATGAAACTGTATATGTGATATACCAATAGTCCAATTTATTCTTTTTCTTAGGACAGTTTTTATCTGGATAGTCTGTCCCTTTTCTCAGATGTCTCATTTGTCCAATGTTCTTCAAATTCCTTAGCCTTCATTCTCCTGAAAGACAAAAGAGGAAAAAAAGCCATTCCCCAAACCTAACTTTGGGGAGGTTCCCTTTTTTCAAATTATATCTGATTAAATGAAAAGGGATTTATAGTGGTATAAGTTAGTTTAAATTGGATGGTCATGCTGGTTAATGAACTATCACCTCTTCTAATTAAGACGGCCCTCTTGTTCAATTTCGATGGTATCCACAGCTTTTCTCCTACAGAAACAAAAGCAAAACCTCCTCCCCAATGTAACACATACACTGGTTTCCATTCTGAGGTCTGTACATCATTAAAATATACAGGCTCATTTAATTTTCTAGTTTTTTCTATTATCTAATGTCTCTCCGCAGCTGTTGTTCCTTTCTCATTAGCACCAAGAAAATTCAAAGTTAATAGAGCCTTATGCAATCTATTTTGGGTGCGTTGTTACCCCTTTTTGTTTATTTAGCATATCCTTTCGAGTTCGATTTGATCTTTCCATGATTCCTTAGCCTGTAGAATTATGTGGTATACCTGTAATATGCTTTATATTGTAATAAGCAAAATAATGTTTCATTATACCAGAGACATATGCTGGAGCATTGGCAGTTTAAATTTGTGCAGGTATGCTCCTGATGGCCATAATTTCTAGCAAATTCATGATTACCAAATCAGCTTTTTCAGAACTCAGAGCAGTTGCCCACTGAAATCCTGAATAGGTATCAATGGTGTTATATACATATTTCAATTTTCAAAATTCTGCATAGTGAAACACATCCATCTGCCAGATTTCATTCCTCTGAGTACCCTTTGTGTTACATTCTGCTGGTAGCAGAGTCTGACTATAAAAAGAACAAGTAGTACATTTCCTTACAATTTCCTTGACTTGTTGTCAGGAGATGGAAAAAATAACTTTTTAAATGTTTGCTATTGCCCTGATGTTTTTATGAAATTCTGAGGCATCCAGCACATTTCCTATCAATAGTTTATCAATCTCATCAATAACTTGTGCTAGAAGGCATGGCAGAATCATATGGGATCAGATGTGAGTTGGTATAAAGGATGCTTCATATTCCTGATTATATCTTATAACTAAATAAATAACAAAATTAAATCTGACTCATCAGGGATAAATGTTTCAGTCTCAATATGTAAGACCACGGTTTTAGCATACTGAGAGTCAGTAACTATGTTGAGACGTTCTGAAAAACTACTAATACCAACAGATTGGCATATAATTCCAATTTTTGAACCAAATTATAAGTACTTTGAACCACTTTACTTAAATTTTCTGACTTATAATCTGCCTTTCCTTGTTGGTTTGCTTTGGTATAAAATGTATGGGCTCCATATATGAGTGTTTCCTGAACAAAGGGAGCCAGAATCCAATCAGATCTCTGAATAAGTTGAATTCTCTCACTTTTGGGATATTTGCTGTTAATCTCTCCAAAGAAATTACTGCCAGCTCTTGGCAAGGATCACTTTCTGCCCATAATTGATCAATTTCCTCCTTAGTTAAAGGTGCTACAATTTCAGCTCACTCTATTCCTGCTAATTGAAAAGTCACAATTTTCCTTTTAAAATCAAGTCAGAGATATCTCCATATACGTTTTTAATAATTTACTCTGTTTGTTTGATAGAAATATCCATTCCAATATAATATCTTTCCCTGCATTAAAATTCCTGTAGGAGAATGCTTAGAGGGGAAAATAACCAAAATACAATCAAGATTTAGATCTACGTGATCCACATGTTCTTCCTGTACTTTCTTTTCCACCAAGGCCAATTCTCTCTCAGCTTTAGCTAACAATTCTCTTGGACTATTTAAGGCCTTTTCACTCGCAAAGTTTTGAACAAATTGCTCAGTTCCTCTTTTTTTACCCCAACAACAGTTCATGGATGGAAAATGTCTCCAAATAACCTTTAGAAGTCATTAAGAGTACGTAATTTCTCCTAATATGTACCTTTGGGGGTCTAATTTTTTGAAGAGCTATTTTATATCCCAAATAATTAATAGAATCTCCCTTTTGTATCTTTTCAGGAGCGATTTGTAATCTCCAACAAGGCAAAATTTTCTTTAATTCTTCCAACATTCCTTCTCTCTGCATTTGAATCAGCTAGTAAAATATCATCCATGTAATGATAAATTATAGATTTAGGAAATTGATCCTAAATCAAATTTCCAAACTTTCAATGGCTTTCATACAAAATATTGGCACAAGGTTGGGCTATTCAACATTCCCTGTGGGAGAACCTTCCATTGACATACCTAACTGGCTGTAGGCACCGTGAAGGTAAATCTTTCTCTGTCTTTTTCTTGTAAGGATAATGAAAAGAAACAGTCTTTTAAATTGATAACTATAAGAGACCATCCTTTGCCGGGCGGTGGTGGCGCACGCCTTTAATCCCAGCACTCGGGAGGCAGAGCCAGGCGGATCTCTGTGGGTTCGAGGCCAGCCTGGGCTACCAAGTGAGTTCCAGGAAAGGCGCAAAGCTACACAGAGAAACCCTGTCTCGGAAAACCAAAAAAAAAAAAAGAGACCATCCTTTAGATAATAAAGTAGGCAAAGGAAAAGCAGATTGCAGAGAGCCCATTGACTGAATTACTTTCTGAATTGCTCTTAGGTCTGTTATCATTCTCCAATAACCAGATATCTTTTTAATAACAAATACAGGTGAATTCCAAGGGCTGGTTGATTTTTCAATATGATGAGCATTTAACTGCTCTCGTTCCAGCTCTTTTAAAGCCTGCATTTTCTGTTGTTAAAGGCCATTGCTGAACCCATGCAGGCTTGTCTGTTATCCATTTTAAAGGTGGAGCTGTTGGTGTCTTTGAAAGTTCAGCAGTTGTTGTACCCTGTTCTTGTACAATCTGCATTGCCTGGGACTGCTCTTTATAATATCTCCTAATATTTCTCTCAGAAACATGTGTTAGTTTTTAGTTTGTTTCTGAGGTTAGAGAAATGTTAATCTGATATTTCATTGTTGTAATAGATCATGGCCCAATAAATTCATAGCTATACTACCCATATATGGCTTTAATTTTCCTCTCTGTCCTTCTTGCCCTATATATTCAAGCCATCTTGTGCTCTGGTTCACTTGAGATAATGTTCTAATCCCTAACAGCTGAACATTTACATCCTGAAGAGGTCAATGTGGATGCCAAAATTCTGGTGCAATTATTGTAACATCCACATCTAAACTACTAAACCTTCCCAGATAGCATCATTTATTCCTGTTTTTAATTTTGGTCTTTGTTCATTTAAAGATGTTTGCCAAAAAATCTTTCTTTATGGTTTCTCCTGAATTTTCTGTTTTCTCTGCTTCCACTGTTCTATCACCTATCAGCCTGGATTATTACAATAGGCATTTGGTTATTTAATTGCTCTGAGAAGTGATTTCTTCTACAATGGCAGGAAAGGTCTGAACTGAATTCCCCATGGGGCCTGCATGAGGCCCTTAGGGAGTTTCCTAAAAGCAGAGGCAAAGGATTACCTTGTCTGTCACTTGTTGATCTACATTCCTTAGTCCTGTGTTTACTCTTCCTACACCTTGTGCATAATCCACAAGGTAGGGGCATTCTCTTGCCATTGTTCCTCAAACACTTGGTTTCTAAGAATGCCTTGATTATACTCTCTTTTCAAATGGCCTTGTTTACCACAATTAAAACTTCTCACATTATTATTTTTATCACTCCCCTATCCACATATCATTATGTTCATGTGACTCAAATCATGGAAACAGAGAGCAAGTTTTTTTCCTAGAAGTCACTAGGGGTGATAATGATTGATTGGTTTCTTTTCTATTTTCTTTTCTAATACCTGGTTCCTACATCCATGTCTGGGCTATGGAGAAAAATGCTTCCTGGTAAATACTATCCCATGTGGTCCATTCCACAGAGGAAGTGGCACAATGTAGTCATTCTCTCATGAATTAGTTGGCTAGTCAGCCTGGAAAAATGGTGACACCTCTGGGGCTCTGTAATGGTCTCTGCTGTTGGCAGATCTGGCATCCTGCAGCAACTATAACTAGGTCAGTCATGAATGGATGTCCAGGTTGTTGATGTCACAGATAACCTCTTTTCACCTGCCATGGCTACTTTGTCCATGGGCCCATGAGGCAATATCAAGGATGGCTTGACAAAGTGACTGACTACCCATCTAATGGGTCATCCTATCTACTTGATTATTGATCTCCATCTCTACTGAAGACACCTTTTGTGGGCATTTACAGGGGACAAAATGATCTTCACATTCTTTGCTCTTTGTAGATCTGTCCAAATACTTCTTCCCCAAATGTCTTTCTAATATTTGTTAATTTCTTTTTTTTGTTTTTATTTTTTCTTCTCTCACAAAATCCCATCTGCCCATAGTCTTCCCTCTCTCCACTCCACATATTTGTACTACTCCTCAGTTTCCGTTCAGAAAAGAAAAGATCTCCAGGGGATATCAAATGAACACAAGATAACAAAATGTAATAATAGTAGGCACAAACCCTCATATCAAGGCTGGAGGAGGAACTCAGAAGAAAATTTTCCAATATCAGACAAACAGTTCAGAGACTCCACACACTCCTGTTGCTAGGACTCCCACACAACCCCTGAGCTAAACAAGCACAGTACATACATAGAGGACTTAGTACAGACCCATACATGCTCTGTGATTGCCTGTTCAGTGTCTGTGAACCCCCATGGACCCTGTTTAGATAAATCTGTGTGTTCCTTTTACCTGATACCTTTGATCCATCCTACTGTTATGCCCAGATTGTGAACCCCCAAAGAGACCACCGAAGACCTTGGATGTCCAGAATGCCAACAGCAAGGTTTATTCTGCAGATACAAGTCTAGATAGGGACTCATTCCTACACCCAATACAGTGAGGCAGGGAGGAGTACCTCTTTCTTGGGGAAGTTAGTTTTTACAGGCAAAACCCATAAAATTTCTTAGAGGGGAGGGGGTTAGTATGGGTCCATCCTTGATTGGTCCAGTTTTTTCCCAGGCCTGAACTTTATCTTATTCTAGCTTATCTGTTTGCCCTGTCAGGAGTTTTACAACTCCTCTCAGGGGTCAGGTCATGTTATCTCTGGAGAGGGGCATCTCGTGGTTAATTGGTTACCATCAGACATCCTGACTCTGTTCTTTTGTTCCTGGGGCTGGCGCCATCATTTCTGGGGACTTGAAACTGACCTGGGTCTATCTATATTGAGATATCTTTGTCTAAGGCCCCCTTTTTGAGACAATAGAGTGAGGGTCTTGTTGTGCCTAGATCATGTCCCCAAAGCCACCACTGGAGACTTTAGGCACAAAATGCAAAAGTAAGGTGTTGTCTAAGTATACAAGCCTCCAGGGAGGCTCTTCTAAATCTCTCACTCACAGCAGGGAGGTTGGAAGGAGCACTCCCCTTTCTTTGTGAGGCTAGTTCTTTTTTTTTTTTCCATCACAGGCAATTTATTTTGTTCTATTCATTCACAGTTAATACAGAAAATACTTGGAAACATTTCCATATAATGTTTGACACAGAAATCATCAAATAGAAGTATACAATGTTGACAGGAGGCAGTACATTTATAATTTATAACCCCAAATGTATTTATATATTAGAAATGGAAAGATCCACAAATGAAATTATGAAGGTTCACCAAAGTCATTTAATCTGTCAGTTTCTCATTCATTTTTATGTCTTAGTATTATTCTATTGTATGAATAAGCCACATTTTATTTCTCTCCAGTATTTGATAGCTATTTGAGTTGTTTTAACTTCTTTACTATTAGCAACATACTGCTATAAACTTTCATGTACATGTTTCATAGGTGCACATTTTCAGTAGTTTGAGGTTATATTCCTAAGGGTAGAATTGTTGAGTAACAGAGTAACAATGTTTTGCATTTTGACCAACCACCAAACTGTTTTGCCAAAGTGGCACACCATTTTACAATCTCACCAAATCCTTGTTTTTAAGGCTCTGATTTTTGTACAAAAGCATTCAATCATTCTGTCAGACCAAACCAGGAAAAGTAAGCTATAGTTCAGAGCTGTTCTATTCCATTTACTATGCAAAGCCATTCTTGGCGTTTGAAACTCTCAGCCCTTTTGAGTATTCTTGCAGTGTTCACCTTTTCCTCCACCACTTTTTTTTCTTCTTTCTTTCTGGTTTATTTCTATCTATTACAAATGTATAAAAAATCCTCCATCAACGCTGCTGTTAGCAGCAGAACCTTGAGAAATATACCTTTGGTTTGCCTCAGAAAAGGAACACATATTGCACTGTAAAGTTTATAAAATTGGTGCAAAACATTGTGATAATGTTACAATACCAGTTTTAAGAGTTCAGTGACTAATGGGGAGCCGATGGGATACATGCAGAACTGTGAAAGCGATCTCACTTAGCCAGCTGTACACGTAGACTGTAAATCTACATTCAGATCATTTCTGAACTAAAACTATCATCTCAGTTTATCTGTTGAGGTCAACCAGGAAACCCAAGAATATACCTTGATTTTTGCAAAAAACAAAATAGGGGGAGGGCTTTCTTCAGCATTTCAGTCCACGAGTAATAGTATCCTAACAGGCAAAGTGTTCTCTCGCTGTCAACATAGAATGAACTGCTGCTGGAGGTCAACTTGGGTTTTAATTTGCATTAGAACTTACATGCATAGTAGTCCAAGTTGTTGACCTCATGACTTTAAAAAGTAACTCTAAAAAAGTAAAATGGCCCTTCTTGGAATACTAAAGAAAGACATCCAGCCACAGTTGTAAAAAGTCTCATCAAAACAATATACCCTTTTATGAATTACGCCTCAATTAAAAAAAAAAAGTAGCCCCAAATAAGAAGCAGCTCTGAAAAAGAAAATATAACTTAAGATATTTGAAAAAAACAAGGTGAATACAGGTTCAAAAATAATTAAGATACATTTTCTTAAGGCTACCTAGAATTAGGCTTTAAAGAATCCTACCATTTCAAGTTTACCACTAGTTACTAGATACCTATTTACAAACAAGATGTTCACTTTTATTGTTCCTTTATCAAGAGAAAAATCTACCTTCAGACTATGAGGGTGGTGATGGGGAGGGACTAGAAAACAAGATTCAAAAAATCCCATGCAAATATCACATTTTTCAAATGGAAGAACTCCAAACTGCACTAGAAGTTCCAATCACTAAGACACTTTCCATTGAAATGATTTAAGTACAACTACATGGCACCAAGGTTTAGGCCTAATATAGGCCTGACAACCAAGTCCTTGTTTTCTGGAAGAAAGGCCTCAAAAGTCCCACTCAATTCCACATAACAATACTTCAAAGATCAATTAAGTTTTCCTTTCCTTAATATTTTTGTTTTTGACTTCTAATCTTAAAGACTAGATTAAAACTTAGCTCATTTCCCAGAAGGCATTGCTTCCCTTTGCTCTATGAAAGAGTCCACCAAGACCTCTTCCTCAAAACCATCTAGCCCCCAGCCTCCAGTCTGTGCTTGTGATGCATCTTTCTCAACATCCTGAAAAGGTAATGTAGGTAAAATATGCTCATAAACATTAAAACTAGTTGTTAGAAAGACGTAGCTAGCTTTATAATTTAAGTTTTAAAACATAAATACTTGCAGCTTGATCTGCACTGACAATGATTGTCGAAGCCTAGAATTCAACATTTGCAAATTCTCATTCACACACACAAAACACACTATTATCACACAACTTGTGTCTTGAGAGAATCTTCTGCTTTTTAAATCTTTGGCCTCCCAGTCAATTCCAAGTTCAACCAACTTTAACTAAAACTTCACTCAGAATTTCACCAAGCTTTTCACCCACACATTAATGCTTGTCGTATCTTTCATCAACTGTCAAAATCTGAAGCCTGCTCAGAGATCGCCAGGTAAAAGAAAATAAATGAAATACACAGAGGCTATTTCAAAACAGAACATGACCATCATCCAAAAAAAAAAAAAATGTCATGATTCCCGATTGGGATCATCTTTTGTTTCCCATGTTGGACTATTTCACACTCCGGCATTGGCCAAAGGACACGAGAGCTGGTTCTGGAGCATACAGTTTCTCACACAGGTGTCCCCAGAGGAACACCAGAGACAAAGTCACGTGAGGCCTCTCCCATACAGAGACAGTCTCACAGGGGCAGTGAGGGAGGACACCAACTAGTTTGTGGAGATACCTGAGAGAGTATGATTCTTAAAATCTGGACTGTACATAATGCACATCAGCCCTGTTCAGGTACTTACTGGAAGAAAGATGCAGCTGTTTGCCAGAACTCACCACTCCACTCTAGATCTCTGCTGCCTTAGTCTCCGTCTCGGATTTACGAGTCCTGGTAGTTACCTGGACCACTGAGGCATTGCCACAAGACTTCTTCTCTTTTGAAACATCCTTTTTCTCTAGATATTAGGATAGCTACACCAGCTTGTTTCTTAGGTCCATTTGCTTGGAAAGCCTTTTCCCAGCCCTTTACTCCGAGGTAGCGTCTATCTTTGAAGTTAAGGTGTGTTTCTTGTATGCAGCAGATGGATGGGTTCTGTTTTCTTATCCATTCTGTTAGCCTATGTCTTTTTATAGGTGAGTTGAGACTATTGATATTGATGGATATTAATGACCAGTGATTGTTAATTCCTGTTATTTTTTGTGGTTGTGTTGTGTTGTCCTTCTGTGGTGTATGTTGGTGTGGGATTATCTATTGCTTGATTTTTCATGAATGTGTTTAGCTTCTTTGGGTTGAAATTTCCCTTCTAGTGCTTTCTGTAGGGCTGGGTTTGTAGACAGGTATTGATTAAATCTGGTTTTATCCTGGAATATTTTTTTTACTCCGCCTATGGTGATTAAGAGTTTTGCTGGGTATAATAGTCTGGGTTGGCATCCGTGGTCTCTTAGTGTCTGCATGAGATTTGTCCATGATCTTCTAGCTTTCATAGTCTCTATTGAGTAGTCTGGTGTTATTCTGATGGGTTTACCTTTATATGTTACTTGGTCTTTTTCCTTTGCGGCTCTTAATATTTTTTCTTTGTTCTGTGTGTTTAGTGTTTTGATTATTATGTGGCGAGGGGACTTTTTTTTTGGATCCAGCCTATTCGGTGTTCTGTAAGCTTCTTGTATCTTCATAGGTATTTCTTTCTTTAGGTTAGGAAAGTTTTCTTCTATGATTTTGTTGAATATATTTTCTGTGCCTTTGAGTTGGTATTCTTCTCCTTCTTCTATCCCTATTATTCTTAGGTTTGGTCTTTTCATGGTATCCCAAATTTCCTGGACGTTTTGTGTTACGACTTTTTTGTCTTTAGTGTTTTCTTTGACTGACAAATCTATTTTCTCTATCGTGTCTTCAGTGTCAGAGATTCTCTGTTCCATCTCTTGCAATCGGTTGGTTATGCTTGTTTCTGTAGTTCCCGTTCGTTTTGTCAGGATTTCTATTTCCAGCATTCCCTCAGCATGTGTTTTCTTTATTGTCTCAAATTCATTTTCAGATCTTGGAATGTTTCTTTCATCTGTTTAATTGCTTTTTCTTGGCTTGATTTGATTCTTCCCATTTTTTGTTCGTTTTTTCTTCCATTTCTTTTTTTTTTTTTTTTTTTTTTTTTTTTTTTTTTGGTTTTTCGAGACAGGGTTTCTCTGCGTAGCTTTGCGCCTTTCCTGGAGCTCACTTGGTAGCCCAGGCTGGCCTCGAACTCACAGAGATCCTCCTGGCTCTGCCTCCCGAGTGCTGGGATTAAAGGCGTGCGCCACCACCGCCCGGCTTTTTCTTCCATTTCTTTCAGGGAGTTTTTTATTTCCTCTTTAATGGAGTTTTTCATTTCCTCTTTAAGGGAAGTTTTTATTTCCTCTTTAAGAGAGTTTTTCATTTCCTCTTTAAGGAAAGTTTTTATTTCCTCTTTAAGGTAGTTTTTCATTTCCTCTTTAAGGAAAGTTTTTATTTCCTCATTGAGGGAATGTTTTATTTCTTCTTTAAGGGTCTCTATCATCTTCTTAAAGTCATTTTTAGGGTTGATTTCTTCTGTTTCTTCTGTCATGGTATGTTTAGGTCTTGCAGGTGTAGAATCACTAGGTTCTGATGTTGCCATATAGGTCTTTATGTTATTGCCTGTATTTTTGCGCTGGCGTCTACTCATCTTTTCCTCTGTGCGGTGCAGGTGGTGTCTGTGTCTGAGAGTGCCTCTCTTGTTCTAATTTTTAGTCTTGGTTTAGTAGGGGTTCTTGGTTAAATTGGTGCTATTGGGCTGTTTCTTCAGGGACAGCTGATTTCAGTCGGTGAATTATATACTTATGATTCTGGTGATCTGGTTTAGTGGCTGGGTGGCGCCTTCTTCTGTGTTCCCAGGTCACGTTTTGTTCATTTGTCAACTCCTCAGCTGATCTTGTTTCTTCAGACTTCAAACTGTAGGCATCTGAATCCTCTCCCAGATGGGTTTCAGCTGAGCAGGGTAGTCTCACCAACACCTCCATGTTGTTGGGTTTCACAAGATCAGCAGTTGGGCCCTGGGTTGTCCCCAGACAGAGTGCCCAGACTCGCCCTGGTTCCGTCCCACGGAGATAGCCTCTTCCCCAGGTGTTGGGGCTAGGGGTATCCCCGTTCCAAGCTGTGTCCGCCCCTCGCCGTCCCCGGGCCTGTCCACCCCTGCGGCCCGCCGCCACAGGCCCACCTGTATCCACTTGTCTCTGCCACCGGGCCTGTATGTCCCTGTCAACTGCCGCTGGGTCTGTCTGCCTCTGCGGGCCGCCAACGGGCCTGTATGTCTCTGCCGGCTGCCACCGCGGGCCTACCTACCTCTGCTTGTCACTGCTGCCGGGCCCATCCACCTCTGCGGGCTGCCACCAGGCCTGTATGTCTCTGCTGGTTGCCGCTGGGCCTGTATGTCCCTGTCGGCTGCTGCCACTGGGCCTGTTCACCTCTGCAGGTCGCCGACCTGCGTCTGCTTGTCTCCACCGCGTGGCCTGTCCACTTCTGTGGGCTTCCGCCGGGCCTGAATGTCTCTGTCGGCCGCCGCCACCGGGCCCGACCACCTCCATCTGCTTATCTCTGCTGCAGGGCCTGTCCACCTCTGTGGGCTGCCGCTGGGCCTGAATGTCTCCGCCAGCTGCTGCTGGGCCTGAACGTCCCTGTCAGCTGCCTCTGGGCCCGTCTACCTCCGCGGGCCGCTGCCACAGGCCTACCTGCGTCTGCTTGTCTCCGCCATCTTGAATCCCTGGTCTCCGAGGCTAGTTCTTAAAGGCACAGACCATATAATTTATTTTAACCTGCCTCCCTTTTTAGTCTTTTGGTCGAATATCCTGACTGTGTTTTCCAAAGTCCCTGTAGCAGATACAGCCACCTGGGGAAAAGGGGTCTAAGTTCTTATCTACACTTAGGAATCCTGGTTTAAACTTCTCTTTGTCTGTAGGGGATAGAGTGGGGGGTTTTACTGAGGTATCACACTACAATCCTGTCTTCTCTTACTTGAGGTTCCCTGCACTATATCTAATGTTTGCCTGTGGACCTCAGTATCTGCTCTCAGATGGTGGAGAAAGCCTAACTGATGTCGATTGGGCTATGCACAAATGTGTGATTATAAGAGAATTTCATTAGGGATAATTTCACTGAATTCTGTGTGTGTGTAGGAGTAAGTGCCCTTCACAAACTTCCACAGCTGAGCAGAGCTGGATAGACTAAAATAGGATTTTTCAAACACAAACAATATTGGAATCTACTAACAGAGTTTAAATTTTTATTTGTTTGATATTTTATTTTGGGTAGGTAGGGTCTACAGAGATTGATGTGACCATGGAGATGAGAGGAAGACTGAACAAGGGTCCTCTGCAAGAGCAACAATTGCTTTTGCAACTGAGTGTTCTCTACAGTCCCCCCCACCAAGTTTAGAGAAAAAATCTTCATTCATTTCTACTTCTCTTGAAAGGAAATATTCATTTTTGTTTGTTCCTTTGCTGAGCCCTTGGTCATATGATCTTCTCAGTCCAATCCAGATATTGACTCCTTTACATCTCTATTAAGCCTCAGCCACTATGCTGTTTCTCGCTAGCTTCACTAGAAATGTTCTACACATCCCATAGTCTAGCCTAGTGTCTTTGGTAACAACATTGGCTGCTGCTTCTGGGTTACAAGTATAGGACAAGGCTGACCAGGTCCTAGGATCGCTTCAAGCGTTTGAAAGGGGGCTCCAAGAAAGGGAGATGAGCAGAAGCCAGATAACGTTGTGCTTCAGCCACTAAATAGGGACATAAGCCCACCATTGCCTTCCAGCCTGAGGTCTCAGAGACCTCAGAAACATGAGCTGTAATGAAATCCAGTGTCTGGGTTTTCAGCTGCCCTGAGCTGTGGAGGTCAGCCAGGAAGAGAGTGTGGGCAGCATTCTCCACAGAGAGGTCCCTGAAGAGGGCATACTCACACATAACCTTCAAACGCTCTAGGCCATACTTGTCCGCAGCTGCCAGCACAGCATCTGCCATGCTGTCCAGGTCTGGTGCTTTTCCTGTGTAAATGAAGTCCATCATTGCCTTGAAGACTTGTGTGTGGCTCCAGGTCATGGATCTCAATGCGATTTTTTCTGATCTCCTCCATGTCATGTTGAAACATGGCTCTGAAAACTGGAGAGCGAGCTGCTAAGATGGCCTTGTGAGCCCGAAATTCCTGGCCAGCTACCACCAGGCAGCAGTCTGTGAATTGGGAATTCTCCCACAGCTCTCCTAGCTCATCTGCCAATGTGCAGCTTGGAACTTGAATCCCTGGCTTTCTGTTCCAGTCAGAGATGCTGACTGAGTCCTGGACCATGCTCACAATGCAGAGAAGGGTGAGCTGGTCATGTGGAAGAAGACGAGGTGCATGAGACAGGAGGAAAGCTGGAAGGATGTACTTTTTGAATCCACAGCCATGGCCTGGTATGAACTTAAAGGCTTTTAGGCTCCTCGTGGTTTCTGTTTTGTCTCCTTCATCATTTATGATCCAGAATTGGAACTTTGCCCAAACATGAATCTTTAAACAGCTGAGCAAAACTAGATTAACTCACAAGTAATCTGCACTTACTTCATCGAGTCCGTTAGGGTGTACTGTCAAACACCATTTGTCATTGGCTTCTATTGAAAAAGTTGGGCTTCTAAGGCTTCCTAGCCTTTCCTCCACAATAGAATGGAAGTTGCTGATGGTCCACATGTAGGAGAAATTCTGAAGGCTGATTTGAGTGTGGTCCCATCTCTGGACTGTCCCGTTTCCTGCCATTTCTCCTGGAGGTAGTTTGAATGTTAAATTGGATCCAAAATGAAGAACTAGCAATTGTTTTCTCTTCACCTTGTGAGACACAATAATAGAAATGAATTAGATTGTTGGTTTTCTTTTCTTTTTTCTTTTTTTTTTTTGGCTTTTCAAGACAAGGTTTCACTGTGTAGCTTTGTGCCTTTCCTGGAACTTGCATTAGACACAAGCCTGGCCTCGAACTCAAAGAGATCCACCTGCCTCTGCCTCCTGAGTGCTGGGATTAAAGGCATGCACCACCACTGCCCAGCAAGAATTAGATTTTAAGTTTTTTTTTTTCCTCTATTTTGTGTTTGATGGTGCTGGAAACTTGGATCTCTGATATTTTCTATATGGATTTCAATACTTGTTTTAGAGAAGATAGTGTAGGCTACTAGGGACTCTTACATCACTCCATTGTTTGTCTAGATTGAATCTTGGTTCTGTAGTTAACTGGTTTTGACAATTATACACAGGTGTTGAAAATTTTGGAACATTTGATACACTCATATCAAAAAATGTTGTACTAGGTTCTCTAGAGTAACAGAACATACAAAAAGAATCTTTCTGTGTATTAAGGAAGGGGATTTATTAGAATGACTTAGGGCTGAAACTCTGCTAATCCCACATTGGCTAGCTATAGAAGAGATAGTAAAAGATTCCAGGACTTACCAAGTCCAGGAAGTTGGGTGGTGTCTACTGGCCTTCAGTGTATCCTAGAGTTCCAAATATTCTCTATTGCCAATGAAGAAATGGACTTGCTGCAAGGTGAGGGCAAGCAGGCAAATAGCAAGAGCTTCCTGCTTCCATGTCCTTTTATAGGCTTCAAGAGAGGGTGTGTCCCAGTTTGGGTGTGTCTTCTAACCTCAAGATCTGGATTAAAGGTTTGTGTCTTCAGGCCTTGAGATCCGGATTAAATGTTTGTGTCTTTTTTCTCCAAAGTCTGTTCCTGAAGTGGATCTACCTACTTCAACTGAAGCAAAACACTTCTCACTGTAGTGACCTCCACTTTAGGGTTTTAGTTAATTCCATGTCTTGTTAAGTTGGGAACCAACAAAAAACAACAAAAGTGTATTTTGCTTATTGTGGTTCATGTTAAATAAAATAGGGATGGTGTCATTCCTACACAGCTGTTATTTCCTCTTTTGGGGGTTTTACACTAAATCCTTCCACTAACATGACCTGGGAAGATGCGGTTTCCTTTTCCAGTCACAACTTGGAGATCAAGATGGAAGAATTCATATATGGTGGTCAAGAAGCAAGGCCAAACACAATCCTCTGAACTTGGCAGTCTTCATTCCATCCACTCTCACAGTCTCTGGGATGTCTCCACCAACTCTCATTGGTGGTCTTGCCACTCCCAAACCCCAGATAATCCTCATTGGTAACACTTGGCCAGATCCAGTTAAGTGTGTGCTGTGAGAAGATTCTAAGTGCTTCTTAATTCCACACTCTGACTGCCAAGATTCAGCTTTTCAATATCTCATAATTTTCATCCTTCACTGGTGAGTTCTGACCTCTTTAAACTTTGAACTTCCAGGCTTACATTGCTGGGCCTTGAGTGTGAGACAGTATTCAGGTTTCCAAAAGGTGCAGAATGTATTCAACTGTTACCAACAATGGGCTTTTGAGGCCGTTCACCTTAGTATGTGATCAGTAAAATGCTCACCATATTTATCATCTCCCTTTAGTTCATCATGTCTTTAGGGACTCACTAAACCTATAGGTTGGGACAATACCTTCAATGATTCAATCAACTCACCAATTCCCAGCTTACCTCTCCTGAAAGGTCTGGCTCTGATGCTGTTCTTCCTTCATTCCAGGATAAATCAATCAACTGGTTTTGATCTCTGAAAGTTTGGTTCCTCATTTAGGAATCTTTGTTAGGTTACTATCTTGTAGCCGCAATGACTCTTCTTTATGTGTTTAGGATCAGGGAGCAGGTACTGCAGGGTAGGAGAAGTCTCTCATGAGGCAACAGACTCCTGTCAGGGGCTCAGTATAGGACCTTTTCATACAGTGTCTCATTCCAGGAATGGGACAGGTAGATCTTTTATTTCAGGTAGGTGGTTGTCTGGGGGACCTGTCACAGACAGAGGATTCAGGTCCCCAACAGGAGAAGGCACAGGTCTTATGCAACAGGCATATCCACACCAGAGAAAGTCAATGGTCAATATAGCACAAGAAAACTGACAGTAACACATAGAAAGACTTTCAGACAAACACACACACACACACACACACACACACACACACACACACACAGAGAGAGAGAGAGAGAGAGAGAGAGAGAGAGAGAGAGAAATAGTGAGAGAGAAAGAGAGAGAGAGAAATAGTGAGAGAGAAAGAGAGAGAGAGAGAGAAATAGTGAGAGAGACAGAGAGAGAGAGAGAGAGAGAGAGAGAGAGAGAGAGAGAGAGAGAGAGAAAGAGAGAGAGTGTGTGAACATGGATTGAAGCCAACAGAAAGTCTTTTTTAGCCAGCTGGAAACCACATGAGGTATTCTGGTTTCTGTTGCAGCAAGTAGCTTTTCTCAGGATGAGCTTTTAAGCACAAAACCCATATTATGGGTTGAGAATCTTCAGTTAACAAGAAGTGTTAGCCAGAAGTCCCACTATGAAAGCCATAATGTTACTGTATTTCAAGCAAGGTTTGAACATTTAGAGATATTCCCAGAACTATGGACTTTGGTGGATTAAGCCTTCATTTTAGTTGTGACAGGGGTTTGCTGTGTTTTATAGAAATGCTGGGTTTTACACCTTGAATAGCACTTCTGTCACACAGACAGTTGTACTTAGGCATGGGGGCCTGCTAATGCCTGGGCCTTGTTACACAGGTGGTTCTGTGCACCATGAGAATATGGTGCCCTCAGAGGTCAGAAGAGGCTGTTGGATCTCCTGGATAACTGATAACTGGAGTTGACGACTATTGTTAGGTACCCTTGACAGCAGTAAATTGGATGCTAGTCTTCTGGAAAGGTATCCAGCAACTTTACTGCAGAACCATTACTCTATCCTGTGGTGGTAATCTAATTGTATTGAAATATTATTTTGATTTGTACTGAAATATTAATTTGATTGTATGTTAATAAATAAAGTTGTCTGGGGGTCAGAGCTATTAGAGCCATAGCAAGAGTGTGGCGGTGGTGGCACACGCCTTTAATCCCATAGATATCTGTGTGTTCAGGGTCAGAGCTATTAGAGCCATAGCAAGAGTGTGGCGGTGGTGGCACACGCCTTTAATCCCATAAGATCTCTGTGTGTTCAGGGATACAGCCAGCATTGGAGACATATGCCTTTAAGACCTAGGGGGCTGTACATTCAGACAGTGACGAGGCAGTCATGTGTTTGGGTTTACAACCAATGAGAAGGCAGAACAACATACTTTAAAAAAACGAACCGACAGGAAGTAGGTCTCTTTTCGCGAAGCTGGGACAGCAGGAGGAAGGGTGAGATTTTAGCTCTGAGCTCTGACTTCTCGGCTTTCTCTTTTACACTGTTTCTGTGTTTCTTATTTAATAAGACGGTTGGTTACATCTACATCTGGCGCCCAACGTGACAAGAATCCATTAAAAACTGCTTGGCTTGGCGGCAGGTCCGCTTTCCCGCAAGGGCGGCAGGCGGCCCGCGGCGGCGGCGGCGGCGGCACACGGCGGCCGGCGGCGATCGGCTTCTTAGTCCGAGCTGCTGGTGTCCTAGTCCGGGTAGCAACTTCTAGCCCGGGCCTAGGTCTGTGAGCAGCTTGCCTAAAGCCGGTGCTACAAACAACTCAGACCTGCCCTGCCGAACAGGGCCCTGCCTGTAAAGCCAACGCACGTGGTCGGAGCTTAAGGAAGCCAGACCCAAGCCTTGACTCGGCACAAGAGGGAACACGTGGCTGCATTTAAGCTTTAGCCGGCTACGCTTTCTTGTGCGTTCTCTCTTTCCTCTCTCTCTCTCTCTCTCTCTCTCTCTCTCTCTCTCTCTCTCTCTGGATTTACACCTGGGACACTAGGTGGCTGCTTTGAAAATCCCCTCGGATTTCTACTGTTCTACGCAGATTTGGTAAGTCATAATATATCAGATATTTTAAAGGAAACTATCTAAAAGAGAATTTTTTTCCACATTAAAAAACAAATGGGTTTTATGTGTACATTGGAAGAAAATTGGTTTTTGTTCGAAATTTTAGGCAGTCTGGCAATGGAACAACTATATAATATTAGTATTGGTGGAATTATGCACCTCATCACTATAATAATCCACATTTTAATATTTAAAAAGATAGTCAATTTAAGTGCCAGGATAACAGCGTTAGAAGAACTTGTTAAACCTGTAAAAATTCAGACAGAAGAAATTAACAGTGAAATTGTTTCAAGTCGGGATCATAAGGTTGCAGAAAGAAAGCCTGTTTTCACACAGTCACCCTTAATTTATCCTGTAACTGTACAGCAGATGCCTGATCAAATGGCTACACAAAATACTTGGGCTCCAATTGAAATGTTGGATTTAAAAAGGTTTAAGGAGGCAATAGTATCTTATGGCATGCATTCCCCATATGTAAAGCAAATGTTAAACACTTGGTCAACATATAATAGGATAGTACCACAGGACTGGCGGGACCTCGCACAAGGTGTTCTGGAACCCAGCCAGAGACTTCAATTTCTGACTTGGTTTAAGGAGGAGGCTAAAAACATAGAAAAACAATGGAGGGATAAAGGAGTACAAGTTTGCCAGGATCAGCTTATGGGCGAAGGCCAATATGCTTCAGCACAAGCACAATGTTTATATGATGTCCAAACCCTAATTTTATGTCGAACGGCAGCCTTGAATGCATGGGACAAAGTTGAGGAACCAGGAAAAAAATCTGAGTCATTTACAAAGGTGAAGCAAGGCCCAAAAGAATCTTTTACAGATTTTTTACAAAGACTGGCTTCAGCAGTAAAGAGAACGGTCTCGGATTCAGAAGCTGGTAAGGCAATAATTGAATCTTTGGCCTTTGAGAATGCGAATGCAGCATGCAAAAGAATAATCAGGCCATTAAGGGCAAGATCTGCACCTATGGAAGATTGGATTAGAGAAACAATTAATGTTGAAGCTGATGAGCATGATGATACATGGGTAGGAGAAGTAATTTCAAAAGGTTTGAGGAGTGTTAGATGTTTTGGATGTGGAAAGCAAGGACATTTGAAAAGGGACTGTAGACAGGTCATTTCCAGAAACAATGTTTCTTCAAGGAACAATGGCAACAGAATGCCCCTTCCTTCTGGAGTATGCAGAAGGTGTGGTAAGGGAAAACACTGGACCAACGAATGTAGATCAACAAAGGACAGACAGGGTAATCCTTTGCCTCAGTCTTCGGGAAACTCCCAGAGGGGCCTCAGGCAGGCCCCCAGTGCAAATCCAGTTCAAACCTTTCCGGCATCCATAGAGGAAATGCCTGCTCTGGAGAGCGATTAAATAACCAAATGCCTATTGGAATAAATCATGCTGGTCAGAATGATGAAACAGAGAGAATAGAAAATTCAGGAGAAAACATAAAGAAAATTTTTTGGCAAACTTCTATTAATGAACAAAGACCAAAATTAACGATAAAAATAAATGGTGTTTTGTTGTCTGGTCTGGTAGACACAGGTGCGGACGTTACCATAATTGCACCAGAATTTTGGCATCCAACTTGGCCTCTTCAGGAGGTAAACGTTCAACTGTTAGGAATTGGGACATTATCTCAGGTGAAACAGAGTGCAAGATGGCTCGAATGTATAGGTCCAGAAGGACAGAGAGGAAAATTAAAACCATATGTGGCTAACATAACTATGAACCTGTGGGGTCGAGACTTGTTGCAACAATGGAATACTCAGATTAACATCCCTCCAATCTCAGAAACAAATCATAAACTAGCACATGTTACTGAGAGAAATATTAGAAGATATTGTTCTAATGAGTGGTCACCAGCCATCCATATTATACAAGAACAGGGCACAATAACTGATGATCTTCCAAAGACACCAACAGCTCTACCTTTAAAATGGTTAACAGACAAGCCTGTATGGGTCCAGCAATGGCCTTTAACAACAGAGAAACTCCAGGCTTTAGAAGAGCTGGTAGAAGAACAGTTAAATGCTCAGCATATTGAAGAATCAACCAGCCCTTGGAATTCTCCTGTATTTGTTATTAAAAAGAAATCTGGTAAATGGAGAATGGTAACAGACCTTAGGGCAATTAACAAAGTAATTCAGCCAATGGGTTCTCTACAATCTGGGATGCCTTTGCCTACTCTGTTACCAAAAGGATGGCCTCTCATAGTTATTGATTTAAAAGACTGTTTCTTTTCAATACCCTTACAAGAAAAAGACAGAGAAAGATTTGCTTTTACAGTGCCTACTTATAATAATTCTCAACCGGTTAAAAGATTTCAATGGAGGGTCCTCCCACAGGGAATGTTGAATAGCCCAACTCTGTGCCAATATTTTGTACAACAGCCATTGGAAGTGATACATAAAAAATTTCCTAAATCTATAATTTATCATTATATGGACGATATTTTACTAGCTGACTCAAATGCAGATACTTTAGAAATAATGTTTGAAGAAGTAAAGAAAATTTTGCCTCGCTGGGGATTACAAATTGCTCCTGAAAAGATACAAAGAGGAGATTCTATTAATTATTTAGGATATAAAATAGAGCTACAAAAAATTAGACCCCAAAAGGTGCAAATTCGGAGAGATAGACTACAGACTCTTAATGACTTTCAAAGATTATTTGGAGATATTTCTCATCTACGAACTATTGTTGGGGTAAAAAATGATGAACTGACTAATTTGTTCAAAACCTTAGAAGGTGACAAGGACTTAAATAGTCCAAGAGAATTATCACCTGAAGCTGAGAAAGAATTAGCCTTGGTAGAAAAGAAAGTGCATGAAGGACACGTGAATCGTATTGATCCAAAGCTGGATTGCATTTTGGTTATCTTACCTTCTAGGCGTTCTCCTACTGGAATATTAATGCAGAGGGAAGATATTATATTGGAATGGATATTTTTACCAAATAAACCAAATAAAAAATTAAAAACTTATGTGGAAAAAATCTCTGACTTGATTTACAAAGGAAAAATGAGACTTCGTCAATTAGCAGGCATAGACCCAGCAGAAATTGTCGTACCATTAACTAAGGAGGACATTGAAAAATTATGGACAGAAAGTGAACCTTGGCAAAGAGCTTGCAGTAATTTTTTGGGAGAAATTAACAGCAAATATCCCAAAAGCAATAGAATTGATCTTATAAAGAGAGCTGAATGGATCTTGCCTCGAATTGTACGGCAAAAACCCATATCTGGAGTTCGTACATTTTATACAGATGCCAACAAAGAAGGAAAGGCAGGTTACAAATCAGAAAATTTAAATAAAGTGGTTCAAAGTCCGTATAACTCAGTGCAAAAATCAGAATTGTATGCTATTCTGTTGGTATTAATGGATTTTTCAGAACCTCTCAACATAGTAACTGACTCTCAGTATGCTGAAAGAGTGGTGTTACATATTGAGACTGCAGAATTTATCCCTGATGCTTCAGAATTAACTTCACTATTTATTCAATTACAAGATACAATCAGGAAAAGGAATCATCCTTTATATATAACTCACATTCGATCCCATACTGGTCTGCCAGGCCCTCTAGCACAAGGCAATGAAGAGATTGATAAATTATTGATAGGAAATGTGCTGGAGGCCTCAGAATTTCATAAAAAACATCACGTTAATAGTAAAGGTTTAAAAAAGGATTTTTCCATAACCTGGCAACAAGCCAAAGAAATAATAAAGAAATGTCCTACTTGTTCCTTCTACAATCAGACGCCATTACCAGCAGGATGTAACCCAAAGGGTACTCAGAGAAATGAAATCTGGCAGATGGACGTGTTTCACTTTGCAGAATTTGGAAAATTGAAATATGTACACCACACTATCGATACTTATTCAGGATTTCAATGGGCAACTGCTTTGAGTTCTGAAAAAGCTGATTCTGTAATCACTCATTTGCTAGAAGTTATGGCCATCATGGGTATACCTGCACAAATCAAAACTGACAATGCTCCATCATATGTCTCTGTTAAAATGAAACAGTTTTTTGCTTATTACAATATAAAGCATATTACAGGCATACCACATAATCCTACAGGTCAAGCAGTTATAGAAAGATCAAACAGAACTCTAAAGGATATGCTAAATAAACAGAAATGGGTAACAAAAACCCCCAGAAATAGACTGCATAATGCTCTTCTAACTTTGAATTTTCTGAATGCCAATGAGAAAGGAACAACAGCTGCAGAGAGACATTGGATAATAGAAAAAACTACAGAATTAAATCAGCCTATATACTTTAAGGATGTGCTGACCTCAGAATGGAAACCAGGGTATGTATTACATTGGGGACGTGGTTTCGCTTTTGTTTCTACAGGAGAAGATAAGCTGTGGGTACCATCAAAATTGATAAAGGTTCGATTTGAACAAGAGAGACCTCTTAATTAGAGGAGGTGATAGTTCATCAACCAGCATGAACATCCAATTTAAACTAACTTGTATCAATAAAACATGCCTTTTCATTTCATCAGATAATAACTTGCCAAAAAGGAACATCCCCAAAATTAGTCTTGGGGAAAGGTTTTTGTTTTTGTCTTTTAGGAGAATGAAGGTTAAGGAATCTGAAGAACACTGGACAAATGAGACAACTGAAGAAAAGGGACAAATCATCTATCCCAAGAAACAGAGTGAAACGGTGTATGGGTATATATTATCTAAAAAATTTTATGTCTTCCTAAATGTTTGTTTCTGCTTTTCTCTAAAGATTTAACACTCTTGGTTTTCTAATAGTCCCAGTTCAATTAAAATTTAAAGCTGACTTTGGAGTTGGAGAATGGCTCTCTCCTTCTTTAAAATCAAGCATGTTGTTAAAAGGAAAATGCAAACTCCCTGTATCATGCCAGAATAAGAGCCATCTTCTGCTATGGTACAGGACAAAAGCAAAATTAATTAAGGGACTATTCTATTACTAATCTCAACTCTTTGATTCTATTCTGATTCTTTAAACTTTTCTCAAAGTATAAATTTTATATCAAAATTTACAAGATTAATATATATATATACATTTTAAACTTTGTTAAGATATGAATGGTCACATAGAGTACTAACTAATTCTAGAAAAAAGGCTAGCTGCATATATATGTTTTTGTGTTTGAGTCTCTTATCAGTTTTCTGCAGGAAATCATGGCCAGGCCTAACATCAACTGAAGTCTCCAGAAAGAAGATGGGGCCCCACAACAACAACAATTCCACGTGGACAATAATAATATCATTAAGCTGACAAACATCATCCATAGATCAGCTTTGAACTACAAGGTGCTCAGAGCAAATTTGAGATGACTAGCTGAGATGATCCAGTCTCAAAGACTACTTGAATAAGGACTTGAGATAAACCCTCAACTTTGGCATTATACACAGACTGGATAATGAAGGATATAGTTACCTCTCCTAGAATTTGACAATTAACCTAAAATTTTTCTTTCAGGATAAAGAAAACTTCGCCCATACCCAGCAGGAAGCAATTTTAAGAATACGACGCCCACATTCCCAAAGAGGTGGTGTGGGGCGGGTTGTTTTTTGGTCTTTTTAATGGGTTTTGGGTCTGGGATAATTTTCAGTATTTAGGGGGGTTGGTTACAAGTTATTGTCAAGGGTTAGGAAAAAGGCTAAGCAAAGGAGATTAGATTTAAGGTTCTTATTTAAAAAAAAAAAAAGAGAAAGAAAGAAAAGAAAAAGACAATTACTAGTTTTAAATACTTTACATTGGATTGAATTGTTTTATATTGTACACAAATTTGAAACTGATATTGTTAGAAAATGCTATATGTATATTTCTAATTGTATTTATTCCATCCATTTAACAATGTAATGCAAATTTCTGATCCTTGAATGTTATTATTATCAACTATTAGGATATAAAGAAATGAAAGCTAGTAGTTAGACATTATCATAGAACTTGTAGTCATATTAGATATGTTTTAAAAATTGAGCAGAGATGTTTTAGACAGGTCATCTTCAAACCCTTCAGAGATCTACAGAATATGGCATTTAAAATGTTTTAATAACTTAGAAAATTTTTCTTTTTTGAGACATGTCGGCTCCTGGCAGTACCAATCTACTTTAGAGAAAATATGGGCATTGAAGAAACTGCATATGGAGTCAACTTTCATTCTGGCAAAAGTTAGCCACTGGACAACAAAATATCCTCGAATCAACAGGACAAAATGGACAGACAGATCACGAAACAAGGGACTACTGATTCTTGCCAAAACAAGTGTGGTTATGGCTTTATCAAAAGGCATCTTCTGAGGCCAGGACAATATGGCCCCATCCCTGAAGTGGCCTTCGCATCCGGAAAAGGTACGGTGCCCTTTTCTTCGAAGGCAGCTTAACAGGCAGAGGGCCGATGGATTCTGTTGTACAATGGAACAGCAGCTGAAAGCTCATGCCTCTCAAAAGTAGACTGGCATTTAATAGAGGGATGTGGAGAAGAAGGGGATGCTGAGATGAAGCCATATATACACAGCCAAGAAGAATGGACAGCTGAATTAAAAAACTGTCAACAATTTCCAGAATTTAAAATCCTGAATCATGACAGGACACTAGTGGAATTCAGGTGTTTCTGGTACGTGGACTGCTCTCACCCAATGTGAGGTTGAACTGTTGACCTTGTGTACATCCTACTTCACAAATGAGTCTGTCAGATACACTAAGCCTATAGGCTGAAGATGATGCCCCAACACTGCGGAGAAACCTCAGGTGACTGCCCAGGCAGCTGGCTGTTTCTGTCAACTCACAAAATTTTTTTGGAAGTTGCTTGCATGCACTTCCTGTTTTTATTTTTGTTAGCTAATATTATTCCCTTCTTGGGTCTCTGAGGGAGTTGAAGATTAGTTAGTTATGGTTGAAGATTAGTTAGTTATAGTTGAAAATTAATTAGGATAGAAAGTACATTAGATACATCTTGGAATTATCAAAATAGGATAGATAATGGAATTATTTTCTCTGATTCGTCAAATACCTGTTTAGGTATTTATTACTTGTATATATTGTATATAGTTATTGTACTTTTGTATATAGTTTTTCTTTTGTTAGTCATAACCTTTTGCTTTTTTTTCTTTTTATTAAAATAGAAAAGGGGAAATGTGGTGGTAATCTAATTGTATTGAAATATTATTTTGATTTGTACTGAAATATTAATTTGATTGTATGTTAATAAATAAAGTTGTCTGGGGGTCAGAGCTATTAGAGCCATAGCAAGAGTGTGGCGGTGGTGGCACACGCCTTTAATCCCATAAGATCTCTGTGTGTTCAGGGATACAGCCAGCATTGGAGACATATGCCTTTAAGACCTAGGGGCCTGTACATTCAGACAGTGACGAGGCAGTCATGTGTTTGGGTTTACAACCAATGAGAAGGCAGAACAACATACTTTAAAAAAACGAACCGACAGGAAGTAGGTCTCTTTTCGCGAAGCTGGGACAGCAGGAGGAAGGGTGAGATTTTAGCTCTGAGCTCTGACTTCTCGGCTTTCTCTTTTACACTGTTTCTGTGTTTCTTATTTAATAAGACGGTTGGTTACATCTACACTATCCCATCACAGTTACTTTCTTAAAGAGGATGGAACCGCTCTGAAAGACTAGGGTATATTCTAAAGCTTTGGCATCGGAAAAATTTTAGCAGGATTCAAGAGGTAACCATGATTTCATTTATACATCTTCTTTCATTTTTGATGGCTTTCCACTCTGCATGTCTGGCACTCTCAGAAGCTAGTCTATCAACCAAGTTAGCCTAACACTGGCAGAGTTGAGTCAGCCTCTGCCATCACAGTGAATGGAATCCAGAGAGGCAGCTCATGTACCAGGGATAGATTTTGATCACACTGCCAGGGGACCCTCAAACAGACCCAACTATACACCTGGCTTTGTTACACAGAGGGCCTAATCTGATCCATGCATGTTCTATAGCTGTTGATCTAAAGATCCTGAGTTTTCTAATAGCTTGGTTCACTAGTCTCTGTAGATATCCCATCATGATCTTGATTTCCCTTGCTAATATAATCACTCTTCCTTCTCTTTGACTGGACTCCTGGAGTTTGGCTTGGTGCTTGGTTGTGGGTCTCTGCATCTGCATTAATCAGTTACTGGATAAAGGCTCTATGATGACAGTTGGGGTATTCACCAACCTGATTACAAGGGTAGGCCAGTTCAGGCAGCCTCACTATTATTGCTTGTAGTCATCCCCAGTCTACTCTAGGGGATATCCTCTGTTTCCCCTTCCCAAGATGATCTGTAACCCTCTTAGGGTTCTCCTTGTTTCCTAGTTTCTCTGGATCTGTAGATTGTATTCTGATTATCCTTTGCTTTAACTCTAGTATCCAATTATGAGTGAATGCTTACCAAGCTTGTCTTCCTGAGTCTGGGTCACCTCACTCAGAATGACATTTTCTAGTCCCATCCATTTGCCTGCAAATTTCATAATGTCATTTTTTTTAAAAGCTGAGTAATACTCCATTTTGTATATATACCACATTTTCTTCATCTGTTCTTTAGTTGAGGGGGATCTAGGTTGCTTCTAGGTTCTGGCTGTTATGAATAATGCTGCTCTAAGCATAGTTGAGCAAATGTTCTTGTGATGTAATTGATGTCCAAGAGTGGTATCATTGGGTCTTGAGGTAGATGGATTCCTATTTTTCTAAGAAAAATCATTACTGATTTCCAAAATGCCTGTGCAAGATTACACTCTCACCAGCAGTGGAGGAGTGTTTCCTTTGTTCCACATCCTCTACAAAATAAGTTGTCATCTGTTTTTTATCTTAGCCATTCTGACAAGTGTTAAATGGTATCTCAGAGTCATTTTGATTTGCATTTCCCTGATGACTAAAGATGCTGAGCAATTCCTTAAATATCTTTCAGCCATTTGGGATTCTTCTGTTGAGAATACTCTGTTTAGCTCTGTAGCTCAGTTTTTAATTGGATTGTTTGATATTTTGCTATCTAGTTTTTTGAGTTCTTTATATATTTTAGAGATCAGCCCTCTGTTAGATGGGGGGGGGGCTCAAATTCTTTAGGCTGTCATTGTTTCTTATTTACTGTGTCCTTTGCCTTACAGAAGCTTCTCAGTTTCAAGAGGTCCCATTTATTAATTGTTGCTCTCAGTGTCTCTGCTACTGGGGTTAAATTTAGGAAGTGGTCTCCTGTCCCAATGCTTTCTAGAATACTTCCTACTTTCTCCTCTATCAGGTTCAGTGTAGCTGAATTTATGTTGAGGTCTTCCATCCATTTGGATTTGAGTTTTGTTCATGTTGATATATATGGATCTATTTGCAATGTTCAACATGTTGATATCAAGTTATGCCAGCACTATTTTTTGAAGATGCTTTCTCTTTTACATTGTACAGTTTTGACCTCTTTGTCAAAAAACAGGTGTTCATAAGTGTGTGGATTGATTTAAGTGTCTTCACTTCGATTCTATTAGTCCACATGTGGGTTTTTATGTGAATACCAAACTGTTTTTATTACTCTAGTTCTATAATAGTAGAGCTTGTGGTCAGGGATCATAATGCCTCCAGAGGTTGCTTTATTGTCAAGGATTGTTTTAGATATCCTAGGTTTACTGTTTTTCCATATCAAATGCAGTATTGTTTTTTGGGTGTGTGTGTGTGAAGATTTGACTTGGTATTTTGATGAGGACTGCATGAATTTGTAGACTGATTTTGAAAAGATTGCCATTTTTACTATGTTGATTCTACCTATCCATGAACATGGCAGATCTTTCCATTTTCTGATATCTTCTTCAATGACTTTAAGTTCTTGTCATACAGGTATTTTACTTGTTTGGTTAAAGTTACCCCAAGGTATTTTGTATGGCCCTGGCCCCGTGTTTGGGTAGCTCTTGCTCTGCTTGCTGACCTTGACCTTAATGTCCTCCCTATGCTAATTCCCTGCCAGTTTCTACCCTCCTGAATGCTTAAAGGAAGTTCCTTGTTTGTGTATCCTGCATATTGTGCTTTAACAGCTTAGATACAAGATTGTAAACATCAGTAGCTAACTTCTGCCTCTGTGGTTCTCCCATTGTGCTGTAAGCATTCAGAATTCTGCTGAGGTGAATGACCAGCTGTTTTTTGTCTCTGTTTTTTGATCCACAGCCCCTCATTCGGACAATGTAAACAGGTGGTGGTAGGTCTGGATTTATCACTACAATATTATTTGTGGCTGTATCAAAGGGTGATGTTTCTCTGGTTTTTTTCTCAACCCATTTGTCATAGGAGGGCTACTGATCTTTTTAAATTAATTGTGTCTCCTGCCACATTACTGAGGGTGTTTACCAGTTGTAGGTGTTCCCAGGTAGAATTTTTGGGGCTACGTATATATACAATCATATTATTTGTAAAGAGCAAATGTTTGCTATCTTCCTTTCCAGCTTGTTTCCCCTTGATCTTCTTTTGTTGTCTTATTACTCTAGCCAGAACTTCAAGTGCTATATTGAATAGATATGGGGAGAGTGCACAGGCTTGTATTGTTCCTGATTTTAGTGGAATCACTTTGAGTTTCTTTCCATTTATTTTGATGTTGGTTGATGGCTTGGTATAAATTACTTTTATTATGGTTAGGTATGTTCCTTGTATTCCTGATTTCTCCAGGAACTTTATCATGAAGGGGTGTTGGATTTTGTTAAAGGCTTTTTCAGCATCTAATGAGATGATCATGTGGGATTTTTTTCTTTCAGATTGTTTATATGATGGATTACATTGTCAGATTTTTGTATGTTGAACCATCCCTGTATATCTTAGATGAAATCTACTTGATCATGATGGATGATTTTTTAATGTGTTCTTGGATTCAGTTTGCCAGTGTTTTATTGAATATTTTTGCATCAATGTTCATGAGTGAGATTGGTCTGTAATTTTCTTTCTTTGTGGTATCTTTGTGTGTTTTGGAAATCAGGGTAACTATAGCCTCACAGAAAGATTTTGACAATGTTCCTTCTGTTTTTATTGTGTGGAACAATTTGAGGAGTATTGATACTAGCTCTTCTTTGACATTCTGGTAGAATTCTGCACTGAAACCATCTGACACGTGGCTTTTTTTTTTCCCCCTTGGGAGAATTTTAATGACTGCTTCTGTTTCTTTAGGGGTTATAGGTCTATTAAAATTGCTTACCTAGTTCTCTCTCAAATTTGCTATCCAGATTTCAATATTAGTTTCAGAGAAGACAGTCTAGACTACTAGGGACTGTTACATCACTCCATTTTCTCTCTAGGTTTCATCTAAGGTCAATAGGTAACTAGTTTTGGCCATTATTCACAACTGTTGAACATTTTGGGACATTTTATTCACACATATAAAAAAGTGTTGTGCTAGTGTACACAAAAGTACCAGAATATACATAATAAATCTTTCTATAGATGAGGAAGGGGTATTTATTAGCATGACTTGGGACTACAGTCCTGCAAATTCCACAATGGATATCCATGAATGGGAAGTACAAGAATCCCATAGTTATTCAGTCTAGGAGGTTGGACAGCTGAGCTGTATTCAATATATGTTGGCATTCCAGAGAAGTATTCTCTAAAGAGAGGAAAGGAATGGACTTGCTGCAAGGTGAGGGCAAGGAGGCAAAGAGCAACAACAGAGGGTGTGGCTGAATTTAGGGTGTGCCTTCCAGAATCAAGATATGGATTAAAGGTGTGTGTGTGTGTCTTCAGGCCCTGAGATCCGGATTAAATGTTTATCTCTTCCTACCTCCAAATACAGATTGTAAGTGGATCTAACTCTGCTACTTAAGCAGAAAATCTCAGAGATGTGTCCTCCATTTTAGGATTTTAGTTCTTTCCATAAGAAGTCAAGTTGGAAACCAAGAATAAAAATCATAAGTGAATTTTGCTTTGTGTTATGTGTAGTCTTAAATGCTTCTCAATTTAATCATGTTGATTGATTAGATTCAACCTCCTGATACATTAATATGTCACATTTTAAACTGTGAGTTCTCTCCTCTTCAAACTTTCAACTTCCATGCTTACTCTGTAGTGCCTTAAAAGTAAGAAAGTATTCTGGTTTGCAGCAGAAGATATTAAACAGTTATGAGGAAGGCATTTTGAGATGGTTCCTTTTCAAAATGTGATCTGTAAATGCTCCCAACAACTATCATGCTCATTTCTATGAAGTACAGAATGTGATCAACAGAAACCATAGAGGTAGGTGTTGCAGGAATCTTAAAAGTTCTTATTAATAAAATCAAACCCGAGGCAAGTTATTGGGGTTCATGCTGGTAGATCAGAGAGACAGAACAAGCCACAGCTATCTTACCTCGCCGGATCCTCAGCTAGTCCTATTTCCTCAGACTGGAAGCCTCTGAGTCCTCGTCCGGAATGAGTCTCAGCTGAAATACTGCTCAAAAGCCTGAATGCTTAACCAGCCAAAAGCTTAACCAGCCACATGTTTAACCCACCAAATGCCTCTAGTTTCTGGTCCTCCTGCCTTATATATCTTCCTACTTTCTACCACCACTCCCTGGGATTAAAAGCTGGCTTTCTGGGATTAAAGGCGTGTCACCATGCTTGGCTGTTTCCAATGTGGCCTTGAACTCACAGAGATCCAGAGGGATTTCTATCTCTGGAATTCTAGGATTAAAGGTGTGAGTGCCACCATTTTCTAGCCTTTGTATCTAGTGGCTGTCTGTTCTCTGAACCCAGATAAATTTATTAGAGTACACAATATTTTGGTGAACACAATACCACCACAGGTAGGGGCTTTGAATGGTTCCCACTCTGTAGTGTGATCAGGAATATGTTCCCTTCACCTCATCTCTCTCCAGTTAGTCCTGTCTTAGAGAGGCTCTCTAAGCCTAAAGGACACAGAATAAATTCAGATTCAATCAGCTCAGCCATTCCCAGTCTGGCTCTTCTGTAAGTATTACTCCAACACTACTTTCTGTTAATATAGGATAAACATCATTTGACCATTATTCACAACTCATTTGTGGAGAGGCACAGGTGGAGCTTTTTTTTTCCCATTGGTAGGGAGTTTCACAGGGCAAACTGATTTAGTCAAAAATACTCAGATTCCCAACAGTAAGAGGTGCATATATTAAGCCTGCAGGGTGATGTCCTCCTAGCTAAGAGAGCCACTGTTCACTAAAGGAAAACAAAGATGAGAGAACCACAATAAAACACACACACACACACACACACACACACACACACACACACACACACACACACAAACCCCACAGGACTTTCTAGCACATATTCATACACGTGAACAGATATGAGGAACAAGGTGAAGTATCAAACAAATTCTAAACCATGGGGAATAGCCCCATGACATACCTCTCTTATGTGTCCACACAGAATGTGCTTTAACAAGACATTCCTCCAGACTTGAGAGTCCAAATAACTTTCTAATCTATTTCCTTTTTGTGTGGAAGTTTTATGCAGTAATTGATTAAAGGGAGTCTTGGATGCCTAGATTAGAATGGGCACACCCTGGAGCTCTTGTACTCCATACCCATTCCCACTCCAAGGGGCCCTCAGTCCACCACTGTGTCCACTTCCGGTCTATGGAATCTCAGTAGTATCTTCAGAAATGTAGGATAGCCACCAGAGAAGAACTCTGGGACATGGATCTACTCCAATAGAAAGTCTGTATTTACAGGCTGACAATTACACTGGTTATTCAGGAACCTACTGTACCTTAGAGACTTTCTGGGGTAAGCTCTCAAGAACAGAGTCTGTATTCTAAATTGACATAATTCTGTTAAAAAGAACAGTTATGGAGGCCAAACAGTAGGGGCAGAATATTTATAGTTTCCTCATCAGTATGGATGTTGATGGATTAGGCCCTTGTTTCTGTTTTGGCAGGTGGTGCTGTGTATGTAAAGGATTTTGCAGCCTGAGTGGTACTTCCTCCATGGAATATGGTGACATCTCACACTTATTCTGGACACTGAAGCAGCTGGCCATGTGTTGCGGTATCGCCTGAGTTACGGATACCTGTTCACCAGGGGCTGCGGATTCAAAATAGAGACAAGAGACTGCAAGTCATTCGCCACGGCTGAATGCCAAATATCAAATGCCGTTTATTGAAGAGGGAGAAAACCTTAAATACAGGCTTACAGCACAATGGAGGATCCCCGGAGGGCAGAAGTTTGCTAGGGAATGTTCTACATTCTTGCAATCTAAGCTGTTTACACCAAATGCAGGATACAGGAACAAAGAACCTCTGGTGATCTCCCTGGTGATTGTTAGGTGAGAAGGAAACCGGCAGGGAATCTGAATAGGGAGGACATCTGGTTAATGTCCGCAAGCAAGGCAGCAGCCACTCACAGTTGGGGGCCAGGGCCCACAGGGCCCCCCTTATTTACTAAAAATGAGCTTCTGACTTAGGTTGCATGGGACATCAGCAGGTTACCTTAGTCATCATTGAGACACCTGCCCAGGCCACACAAGTGCTCTGTCTTAGGTTGATGACTGCCCCCCCCCAAGTATTACCCATCTCTGAATACTCATTATCATATAGACTCAGCCATGTGAGCTATAGAGTAACTGCTGCCAATGATTTCAAAGTGGCACTGGGCTTGCAATCTGTGTGACACAGAAAAGACCAACAGAAGTCCTAACCCACCCATAGCCAGGAGGCTAAAGGCAATTGAACCATTCCCTTTCTTAATGAGCCTTACTGCAAATTGGAGTCCTTGTAGGGTGATATCCCATAAGCAAATGGTACTTGAGTTTTAATAATTTTTACAACTTTCAAAGCCAATTTAAATGTATAATAGTAGAATTAAATTTATCATGCCCAATAAGATGAAAGATTAACTAATTGTGGTAGCTACGTTTGCTGCCAGGGTCTCCATTGTGCTAGCTGTAGTAACCAATTATGAAATAGCAATTCCAGAAGCAATAGCAGCAGTGGCCACCACCGCTATAACAACAATGGCAACAGCGATGTCAGAGTCTCTGGAGTGTGTGAGCATCATCTGTGTCTAACTGCCACCGTCCACTTGCATGGATGCAGCTCCAGGAACACGAACCACCAAGGCCCATTTTTCTTGATCCCAGCACTACTTAGGCTGGCAGCTCTGCAAAAGAACAACTAAGAACCATAAAGAAAACAAACCAAAAACAGCAAACAAGGAGCAGAACTAATGGTCTCAATAATGGCTACATTCAGGCTCACAAATTTTAAGGTATCTTCAAAAAGGCTAGATGAATGTCAGGAGGCAAATAAATGTTGCACAGAGCCAATCCTGAAAAGTAGGTACTACACCAGCTTGAAGAGGGTTGCAAAATGTGAAAAGGCTTAGCTGGCATACTACTGTTAACAAATGAAGGTCATTGACCTTCAGAGTTATCCTTAATCTCCAAGGTGTGACACATTCTCAACATTTTTGAAAAAAGTTACCATACCTTACCTTCTGAAGAATCCAACCACATGGCTAGAGTTCCTAGGCTTACATTAATGTTTGCCAAGGCTGGCCGTATTGGGCTCTCAATCCCCATTGGCATCAGAAGGGGAGAGTTTTTCATGAAGGTCCATGTTGGGATTCAGCTGCAGCCACAGGGCACACACAGCATTCAGGAACCCAAAGAGGAACTTCATTGTCCTGCAGAAAGACACAAACTTGGGTCCCCTCCAAGTGCCAGTAGAAAGATCCTTCCATCGCACCAGAGGATGATTTGCAGCAGGAGCCCTCCAGTGCTTATCTGCAGCGGATACTCCAGCAGAATCCACCAATAAAAAATTTTAAATATATAAAACAAGGGAAAGAATAGAATGTGGAAGGAGAGATGAGCCCCTAGCTCCCCCCTTTTTACTTTAGCAATATATGTTTTTAAGTTACGATGGCAGTATTCTACTATAGCCTGTCCTTGAGCATTATAAGGAATACCAGTCTTATTAACAATAGAAAAGTGTTGCAGAATTTTGAAAATCCCGTACTGCTGTAGGCGGAACCATTATCAGTCTTTATGCATTTTGGCACTTCCGTATAGGCAAAAGCATGAAGACAATGATTCTTTACATCCTTAATGTTTTCCCCTGAATGGGCACAAGTAAAAATTAGAGAATATGTATCAATAGACACATGGACATATTGTAATTTTTTAAAGGAAGGCATGTGTGTGACGTCCATCTGCCACACATGATTAGGTAAAAGCCCTTGGGGATTAACTCCCAAATGAGGAACAGGTAAAAATTCAACACAAATAGGACATGATTTAACTATCTGGATGGCTTGTTCCGGGGTTATGCCTATATGATGACGAAGAGATCCAGCATTAAGACGATAACATTGATGCAACTGATTAACCTTATCAAAGGCAGAACAAACTAATGTGACAGCCATATGAGTAATGGCGTCAGCCCTCTGATTACCTTCACTTAGAGGTCCAGGCAATTGAGTATGAGCTCTAATATGGCCCACATAAAGGTTATGTGAGCGGGACCATATAAGTCCTTGTTCTTGCAATAAATATTCATGAATGGGAGAAATGGATGGTATGTAGGCTGTTGTCTCCAAAGGCATAATGGCATGTGCCACACATTGACTATCAGTATAAATATTTACACTCTTATCAGAAAACATCTATAAAGCAAGCAACAGTGCCTGTACCTCTGCCATCTGGACATAAGTGCCCTGGACTTTCATTCTCTTTACTATGTTACCAGAAACCACCAAAGCAAAATCACATGAAGTGTCATCAGTAAATACCACATGGGCCTGAGGAATAGGAGTCATCTGTACTATCTTAGGAAATATAACAGGATGCAATTTAAAACATTGACACACATCATTGGAGAGGTAGTGAGTATCAAACCGACCCTGCATGGAGCATGTGAATATGGTCCAATCATTATCATTAGCTTGCAACCATGCTAATTGAGACTGGGTGTATGGTAACACCACAATATCTGACTCCTTACCAAAAGTTTGCACACTGATCTTGATTCCCTTAAATATAATCTTAGCAACAGCCTGTGGATTAGGAGTGATGATTTTTGCTGGAGAAACTGGGGAATGTACCCATAGTATAGGACCTGTTTGCCAAAACACACCAGTAGGTGAATGGGAAAAACAAAATATCAAATACAATAAGGGAGAAGAAAGATCTATATACTGCACGGGAGCCTGCTCCAGGGCCTCTTGCAGACATTGTAGGGCTACACGTCCTTCAGCTGTTAATTTATGGGGAGATAAAGGGTCATGGTTGCCCTTTAAGACATCATAGAAAGGGTGAAGCTGACCTATTGGAATTTTTAAAGTGGACCGAAGCCACTGAATATCCCCCAGAAAGGTTTCGAAATCATTAAGTGTGCATAGCTGATCCGTATGCAGTGTAATCTTTTGTGGGCTTATGCCTGTGTATAACAATTCATGACCTAAATAATGATAGGGAAAAGATACCTGTACCTTTTCTGGGGCTATCTGTAAATTAGCCAGGTTAAGAACCTCTTGTAATTTAGAAAAGGCATCAAAAACAAGTTTTTTATCTTTAGCAGCCATTAATATATCATCCATGGAGTGAATTATATAAACACCTGGAAAAGCTTTTGGAACTGGAGCTAGGGCCAAAGACACATAAATTTGACATATAGTAGGGCTATTGGCCATTCCTTGAGGCAATACCACCCACTGATATCTCTGATAAGGCTCCTTAAGATTTTCTGAAAGAACACTGAAAGCAAAGTGAGGACTGTCCTCGGGATGCAAAGGAATGGTGAAGAAACAATCCCTCAAGTCAACCACAATTAAATGCCAATATTTAGGAAATGCCACAGGGGCAAGCAAGCCAGGCTGTGTTGTTGCCATGAGAAGCATGGTTTTATTTACAGCTTTAAGATCTTGTAATAGCCTCCATTTTCCTGACTTCTTTTTAATAACAAATATATTTGAGTTCCAAGGTGAAGTGGAAGCAATGATATTTCCAGCATCTAACTGTTCCTTAACTAATGTGTATGCAGCCTCCAATTTTTCCTTAGTAAGGGGCCATTGCTCCGCCCATACAGGATAATCACTTTTCCAAGTGATTTTTATCGGTTGTATTATTGAAGGCTGCTGAGGTACCATATGCTCATGGTGCACTGACCCACATGTGTAACAGGGCCCAGACATTAGCAGGCCCACATGGGTAAGCACAACTGTCTCCATGAAGGAAGTACCATTCTAGGTGTAAAACCCAGCACTTTTGTAAAAAAACAGTAACCCCTGACACAGATAGAACAAAGGCTTAATCCAACAAAGTCCATAGTTCTAGGAATATCTCTAAATGTTCAAAACTTGCTTCAAATATAGTAACACTTTTGGCTTCTGTAGTGCCACTTTGGGCTATCTTCTTATTAACTGAAGTTTGTCAACCCAGAATATGGGAATTTTGCTTAAAATCCCACACTGAGAAAGTCCTAGTTGCTTCGCTAGCATCCCAAATATCTCATGTGTTTGCCAGCTGGAGAAGAAAGACTTTCTGTTTTCCCAAATCCATTTTCAAACAATCATCTCTCTCTCTCTCTCTCTCTCTCTCTCTCTCTCTCTCTCTCTCTCTCTCCCCTCTCCCTCTCTTTTTGTCTCTGTCTATATGTCTCTGTGTGTGTTTCTATGTGCGTGTCTTTGTGTTTTTCTGCAAGTCTTTCTACATGTTACTTTTAGTATTGTTTGCTGTATTGACTGTTGGATTTCTCTGGTGGGGACAGCACTGCTGTTTAAGACTTTGCCTTCTCCTTTTGGGAATCTAAATCACATTGGCTGTGCCATGTTCCCCAGAGAACCACCTACCTGAAATAAAAGCTAAACTTGTTCCATTCCTGGAACGAGAAACTATATGAAAAGATCTTATACTTGAGATCCAGGCACGAGCCAGTTCTCCATTGAGAGAATTGCTCCCACTCTGGAGGAGCATGCTCAAGGGAGCTCAGTTTTTACAGGTGCAGCACTTTACTTACAAATGAAGGGTCTTGAAGGAATTGTCTACCTTTATTACAAATGAGTTATTTGAGGGAATGTGTTTCTGCCACCCTGGTCCTAAACACCTACAGAAAAGTCACAGAGGCGACTAGCTAGCCTCCTGCCAAAGGTTCCCAAATGAGGAACCAAAACTTCAGAGATCAAAACCAATGGATTGATTTATCCTGGATTGAGGGATGAGCAGCTTTAGAGCTAGACTTTCAGGAGAGCTAGGATGGGAATTGCTGAGTTGATTGAATCACTGAATGTATTTTCCTGTCCTCTAGGCTTAGTGAGTCCCTCTAGACACAATGAACTAGAGACAAGTGATAGATGTGGGGAGCATTTTACAGATCACATTCTAAGAAGAACTGTTTCAAAACCCCTTCTTCAGTAACTGTTGAATACATTCTGCACCCTTTGAAAACCAGAATACCGTCTCACTTCGAAGGCCCATCAGAGTAAGCATAGAAGTTCAAAGTTTAAAGAGGACAGAACTCACCAGTGGGGGATGAAAATTATGAGGTACTGAGAAACTGAATCAAGGCAGTCTGTTTCATGGAACTGAGAACTTGGGATCTTCTCATAGCACACACTTAGTGGATTGAGTACAGTTTTTCCAAGAATTATCTGAGGGTAAGGGCAAGATCACCAATGAAAGTTTGTGGAACCATCCCAGGGAATGTGAGTCTGGATGAAAGAAGCCTGCCACTTTCAGAGTTGCTGCCTGGCTCAGCTCGTTGATCACCATATATGAATTCTTCCACCCTGAACTCCATGTTGTGAACACTGAGACCCCTGACAGGGTAAGGAACCACCTCTTTCCCATCATGATAGTGGGAGGATTGAATGTAAAACCGTGGGAAGAGGAAATAACAGCTGTGTAGGAATGGACACCATCCCTATTTTATTTAAGATGAACAAAAATAAGCAAAATACACTTGTGCTGGTTTTTGTGGGTTCCCAACTTAACAAGATATGGAATTAACTAAAACCCTAAAATGGAGGTCACAACGGAGAGAAGGATTTTGCTTCATTTGAAGGAGGTAGATCCACTTCAAGGACAGATTTTGGAGGTAAAATGACTCAAATATTTAATCCGGATCTCAGAGCCTGAAGACACACACCTTTAATCCAGATCTTCAGGTTGGAAGACACACCCTAAATGTGGCCACACCCTGTGCTGGACACCTATAAAAGGACATGGAAGCAGGAAGCTTTTGCTATTTGCCTGTTTGCCCTCACCTTGCAGCAAGTCCATCCCTTCCCCGGCAATAGAGAATTTTTGGAACTCCAGCATATACTGAAGACCAGCGAACACATCCAAAGTCCTGGACTGAGTAGGTACTGAAATCTTGGTCTTTCCCTTCATAGGTAATGTGGGATTAGCAGGACTGCAGCCCAAAGTCATTCTAATAAATCACCTTTGATGATATATATATATATATATATATATATATATACATATATTCCTTGTATATATTCTGTTCCTCTACAGAACCCTAGTGGAATATTTTTGATATGAATTAATAGAATGAGTGATCCAAACTATCCAAAAGCTGTGTATAATTGTCAAAACAAGTTACCTATTGACCTAAGATTCAATCTAGGAAATAATGGAGTGATATAAGGGTATCAAGTAGCCTAGACTGTGTTCTCTGAAATTAGCATTGATATCTGGATAGAAAATATCAGAGACCCAAGATTTCAGCCTTGTAGAAGAGGGAACAGATGAGAAACAAAAACTAAAAATCAAAATCCTGTCTGTTATTGCATCTCACAGGGTGAAGAGAAATCAATTGCTAGTTCTTCAATTTCAATCCAGTTGAACCTTCAAACTACCTGAAGGAGAAATGGCAGGAGATGAGATCGCCCAGAGATGGGACCACACACAAATCAGCATTCAGGATTTCTCCTACAGGTGGACCATCAGCAACTTCCCCTTTGTTGCTGAGGAAATGCGGCAAAGCATTAGAAGCCCCACTTTCTCAATAGGAGCCAATGACAAATGGTGTTTGAGAGTACACCCGAATGGAGTCGATGAAGAAAGTGCAGATTACCTGTCAGTTTACCTAGTGTTGCTCAGTTCTCTAAAGAGTCCTGTTTGGGCAAAGTTCCAGTTCTGGATCATAAGCAATGAAGGAGAGAAAACGAGTGTCAAAAAGAGCCCAAGAGCTTTTAGATTCCTTCCAGGCCAGGACTGGGGTTACAAAAAGTTTGTTCTTCGAGATTTTCTCTTGTCCCATGCATTTTGGCTTCTCCCAGATGACCAGCTCACCCTTGTCTGCAAGGTGAGCATGGTCCAGGTCTCCTTGACCCTTTCTGAGCAGAACAAGAAGCCAGGAATTCTGGTCCCCAGATGCACATTGGCAGATGAGCTAGGAGAGCTGTGGGAGAATTCCCAGTTCACAGACTGCTGCCTAGTGGTAGCTGGCCAGGAATTCTGGGCTCACAAGGCCATCTTAGCAGCTCGCTCTCCAGTTTTCAGAGCCATGTTTCAACATGACATGGAGGAGAACAGAAAGAATCGCATTGAGATCCCTGACCTGGAGCCACAAGTCTTCAAGGCAATGATGAACTTCATTTACACAGGAAAAGCACCAGACCTGGACAGCATGGCAGCTGCCTTGCTGGCAGCTGCTGACAAGTATGGCCTAGAGCGTTTGAAGGTCATGTGTGAGGATGCCCTCTTCAGGGACCTCAATGTGGAGAATGCTTCCCACACACTCTTCCTGGCTGACCTCCATAGCTCAGGGCAGCTGAAAACCCAGACACTGGACTTCATTACAGCTCATGCTTCTGAGGTTTCTCAGACTTCAGACTGGAAGACAATGGTGGGCTTATATCCCCACTTAGTGATTGAAGCTTATGGTTCCAGGCCTGCTCACTGCCCTTTCCTGGAGCACCCTATCAAATGCTTGAAGCGATCCTAAGACCTGGTAAACCTTGTCCTACACTTGTCTCCCAGAAGCAGCAGTCATGGTGTTACCCATGATACAGGGGTAGACTATGGGATGTGTGGAAAATTTCCAGTGAAACTAGGGAATAACAGCATGGTGGCTGATGCTTAATACAGATGTAAAGGAGTAAATGTCAGGTTTAGGGAGGGGGAGTCTTCCACTATGGTACAATGTACACATCCTCTACCTAGTTGTTATACTGCTTTGATTTTTTTCTAAGGAGTTAGAATGTGAAATTCATTTTAACTGCTGACACCAAGAACATTACAACAGGGTGTCTTTGGAGAAACCTATCTGGATTGGACAGAGCAGAAGATATGATCAAGGACTCAGAAAGGAGAAAACAAACATGAATGTTTGGTTACAAGAGAAGCAAAGATAATGAACAAAGTTTTTCTCCAAACTCAGGGTTTGGGACAGGGGAGATGACTCAGTTGGCAAAAGCAATTGTTGATCTTGCAGAGGACCTTTTCTTCAGTCCTCCTCTTGTCTCCATGGGCACATCCATCTCAAGTAATTAAAATACCCAAATAAAATGTCATATCAATTGAATAAAAATTGTAAAATCAGCTTATGGATTCCAGTGGTGTTTCTGTTTGAAAATGGCCATTTTATTCCATCCAGCTGTGCTCTGCTGTAGAATTTGGTGCAGTGTCTTCACTGACACACACACACACACACACACACACACACACACACACACACACACAATCAATGAGACAATACCTAATGAATTCTGTTATACTCAGAGATTGGTGCCTAAAATGGAACTAAAAACAGCTTCCTAATTGTCTCTCTCAAATGAGCAGCAGCTGCCAGTTTGAGTTACTGGCAGGTTCCTGGCATGTGTGCTTGACCTGCAGTATGGCGGTAATGAGGCCTCTGCAATAGGCACATTAAGCTGCGTGGTGGATTTAGCCTTTGCTAGTACAAAACAAAAAAAGAGGTTTCTGGTCTACACGCTGCTTTGATAGAAGCATAGACCCACTATTTCTGAGAGTTGATGGCTCCCAGAGCTGGCGGAAAACTTACCACCACCATGTTGGGAAGCTGAAGTAGGTGGAGCCAGCAGCCACAGTGCTGTTTCAGGCTCAGAAGGCTGCAGTTTAAAGCAATAGGTTCAAAGTAATATAAAAAATAACCCAGGTAAAGATGGCTACCACACAGAGAATCTGGATTATGTTCTCTTTGATATTCATAACTGAAGAAAAACATTTTATTGCAAAAGCTGTTGAGTTATGCCAAAATGTTTATTTTAAAGATACCTTAACTTCAAAATTTGGATGTAAGGATATGATGCTTTGGAAAGGAGGCTCTGCTTTTGTTTCCACAGAAAGCAAGAGGCTATGGATTTGTTCCAGATTAAGATACATCAGATTTGACCAACCAAGACCACCTGAAAGGTCTCCGATGAAACCATGGCCTAGATGATCCAACATCCAGAATCATTTCAAGGCAACTGGCTCAGATGATACAGTCTCACAGACTACTCCATGATCCTTAAATTTTCTTTGTGTCCCCATAAGATACAGCACCCCCCTCCAGCAGGAAGTAGTAAGAGAAGCTCCGCCCAAATTCCCAAATATACAAAGCTGGTTTTGGAGATGTAAAAGCCTTCCTTTTTGAAAAAAAAAAAATAGGGGAAGTTCTGTGGGATGGTCTGTATGTCAAATCTGTTGCTCTGATTGGTCAATAAATAAAACACTGATTGGCCAGTGGCCAGGCAGGAGGAAGTATAGGCGGGACAAGGAGGAGAAGAATTCTGGGAAGTGGAAGGCTGAGTCAGAGAAACACAGCCAGTCGCCACCATGACCAGCAGCATGTGAAGATGCCGGTAAGCCACCAGCCACGTGGCAAGGTATAGATTTGTAGAAATGGATTAATTTAAGCTATAAGAACAGTTAGCAAGAAGCCTGCCACGGCCATACAGTTTGTATGCAATATAAGTCTCTGTGTTTACTTGGTTGGGTCTGAGCGGCTGTGGGACTGGCGGGTGACAAAGATTTGTCCTGACTGTGGGCAAAGCAGAAAAACTCTAGCTACACAAGATCACCAATGTAAGTTGATGGAGCCATCCTAGGGAGTGTTAGTGTGATTGGAATAAAGGGCCAGAAATAAGACAGCCACTTTCAGAGTTTTCTGCCTGGCTCTACATCCTGCCTACTCTATATGAATTCTTTAACCATGACCTCCATCTTGTGAACACTGAGACAGACCCCTGACAGGGTAAGGGAAACACCTCTTCCCAGATCCAGGTTATAGGAGGAATTAGTGCAAAACCTCAAGAAGATTAAATAATGGCTTTGTAGGAATGACCAGCATCTTTTATTTTATGGAAGATGAACCCCAATAAGCAAAATAGACTTGTGATGGTTTTTCTTATTTCTCAACGTGACTATACCTGGAATTAACTAAAATCCTACAATTCAGGTCACAACAGTGAGAAATGTTGTGCTTAAGGTAAGTAGGTAGATCTACTTCAAGTACAGACTTTGGAGATAGAAAGAAAGAGTTAAGCCTGATCTCAAGGCCTGAAGACACACACCTTTAATCCACATCTTGAGGCTGGAGGACACACCCAAAATTGGGCCACACCCTCTGCTGAAACATATAAAAAGACATGGAAGACAGAAGCTCTTTCTCTTTGCCTGCTTGCCCTCACCTTGCAGCAAGTCCATTCCTTCCGTTGATTTAGAAAATTTTTCTTTGGAATTCCAGCATAAACTGAAGACAAGCCAACATTTTCAACCTCTGGGACTGAGTAAGTACCTGATTTTTGGACTTTTTCTTCAGGGCTAGCCAATGTGAGAGTAGTGGGACTGCAGCCTCTAGTCATTCTAATAAATCTGCTTCCTTCATACCCAGAGAGATTCCTTGTAAATGTCCTGTTACTTTGGAGAACTGAAGTACATTTTTGATATGAGTATATAAAATGATCCTTTTTTTCAATAGTTATATTTAATGGTCAAAACTAGTTACCTATTGAACTAAGATTCGATCTAGAAAAAAAAATGGAGTGATATAACAGTCTCTAGTAGCCTAGACTGTCTTCTCTGAATCTACTATTGAAATCTGGATAGAAAATTTCAGAGATTCAAGTTTCTACACTCAAAAGGAAGGAACAGATGAGAAACAGTAACTAAAAATCTAAATATTTGTATTATTGTGTCCCAAAGGGTAGAGAGAAAATAATTGCTAGTTCTTCATTTTGGATCCAGTTTAACCTTCAAACTACCTCCAGGAGAAATGTCTGAGGACAGGATAGTCCAGAGCTAGGATTACACACAGATCATCATCCAGAATTTCTCCTACAGGTGGACCATCAGCAACTTTTGTTTTATTCTGGATGAAATTCGGGAATGCATTAGAAATCCAACTATCTCAATAAGTGCCTAAGACAAATGGTGTTTGAGAGTAAACCCGAAGGGAGTGGATGAAGGAAGTGTAAATTACCTCTCAGTATACCTAGTGTTGCTCAGCTCTCTAAAGAGTCATATTTGGGCAAAGTCTTAAATGTTGAAGGAAAGAAAATCCAAGGTGGGGGAGCCAAATGTGTTTAGGTTCTTGCCATGCTATGACTGGGGATTCAAAAAGTTCATCCTTTGAAATTTCCTCTTTTTCCATGCTTCTTTGGTTTTCCCAGATGATGGGTTCATCCTTCTCTACAAGGTGAGCATGGTCCAGGACGCCTTCAGCATCTCTGTCCAGAACACAATGGCAGGGATCCAGGTTCCAAGCTGCACATGGGCAGATGAGCTAGGAGAGCTGTGGGAGAATTCCCACGTCACAGACTGCTACCTGGTGGTAGCTGGCCAGGAATTCCGGGCTCACAAATCCATGTTAGCAGCTCACTCTCCAGTTTTCAGAGCCATGTTTCAACATGACATGAAGGAGAGCAAAAGTAGCCGTGTCGAGATCCATGACCTGGAACCGCAAGTCATTAAGACAATGATGGACTTCATTTACACCGGAAAGGCACCAGACCTGGACAGCATGGTAGATGCTGTGCTGGCAGCAGCTGACAAGTATGGCCTGCAATGTTTGAAGGTCATGTGTGAGGACGCCCTCTGCAGGGACTTCTCTGTGGAAAATGCTGCCCACACTCTCTTCCTGGCGGCCCTACACAGCTCATGGCAGCTGAAATCCCAGGCACTGTATTTCATTACAGCACATGCTTCTGAGGTTTCTGAGACCTCAGGCTGGAAGATAATGGAGGGCTCATACCCCCACCTGGTGGCTGAAGCATATGCCTCCCTGTCTTCTGCACAGGATACTTTCCTGGAGCCCCCACTCAAACGCATGAAGCGATCCTAGAACCTGGTCAGCTGTGACCTATACCTGTCTCCCAGAAGCAGCAGTCACTGTTGTTACCAATGACACCTGGGTAGACAATGGAATTTGTGGAGCATTTTCAGTGAAACTAGGGAAAGAGAGATGGTGGTTCAGGATTTAATACAGCTGTTAATGTGTTGAATGGCATAGCTGTAACATATTAGTACTCAAGTAATAATCAAGTTAGAATCTTCAAGACAGGACAGCTAATGGAGTAATCTCTGTAATTTGGCATTTACGCATGTTCTGGACATTTAGCATGTCTTTCTTGCTTGATATTATTCTTGTTGGTTGTAATTCCAGTTTTGTTTATATTATTATTCTTTGTTTTTTTCTGAAAAACACTTGATAATGATTCTTATTGTATATAGTTTGCATTAAGATTTGAACCTTTTTATTTAGACTAAACGGCGAAATGTAGTGGTATTTGATTTGCCCGTGACCTTGGGCTACATGGCCCCAAAGAGGCGGTGCTTATACAAGACCTCTTATAAGGAGTTAGAGAAAGGTCACAGGTTCCATCCCCTGCTCCTGCCTGTGAAGTAGATTGATCTGGGTCAGATCAAAGGACAACTTGCTCTATTAACTCTGTTCTGTAATCATGAGTGTATTTCCTCAATTTATATCTTAATAAATTGTGTTACTCACTTAATAGACTCACATGGATTGAACATAATAGGGGTGGAGTGAGGGGAGGTCAGGATATATTGTAAGAGAAAAGAAAAAATAAAAACAAAAGAAAAAAATTATGAAAAATTTGAAAGACAGACATTTGAGGAAAAATATTTTGACTGATATGTAAAGAAGCAAAGAATGTGAAGATCCTTGTGTCCCATGTAAATGACCATCAAAAGGTGACTTAAGCAGAGGAGGAGTTCAGTAATCAGGTAGAAAGGATGATTCATTCTCTGGACTGTCAGCCTCTTTCCCAAGCCTTCCTTGTTTTGTCCTATGGGCCATGATCAATGTAGCCATGGAGAATCAGCATGGGATCAACAACATGGATATCCTCTCATCAAGACTGACCTGGTTACACCTTGTGGTGATATTTTATTTGTGCTCTAATAAACAAAGCTTGTCTGGAGATCAGAAGAAAGAGTCAGTCACAACACAGAAATGCAGTGTTACCACATGCTTGTAATTCTGTTACTTGGCAGACAAGACCTCTCTGTAAGTTCAAGGCCACACTGGAAACAGCCATGTGTGGTGGCACATGCCTTGATTCCAACACAAGTTAACCATGCAGGTCTGGAGGTCTATACAGATATACAGGAAATGACAGAGCTTGGGGGGAAGAGGAAGTGATGTAACTGAACAGAGAGAGCAAATCAGATGGCAGAACAGCAAGGCATATAGGCATGGGTAGACAGGGAGTAATTCACATTTAGAACCTGCAAATTTGGTGAGGTAAGGTTGGCTGGTGGTTCCCTATTTCCCTGATCTCTCTAAGGCTTTTAACTCTATATTTGGCTCTGTGTGTTTTCTTTAATAATACCATTTAGAAATTCATCTACAATTGGTGCTCAATGTGGCAAGAATTCATTAAAAAGCTGCTTTTGGCTTCCAGGGCCCCTGGCCTAGGGCTAATTACATGATTTGGGCCAGAACATGTGGGCAGAATCTCTTTGGCTTTTTTTTTCTCCTGGTGGTTGGTAAACTATCTCTGGATTCCCACTTGGACTTCTACTGTTCTACACAACTGAGAGACTTGGTAAGTCAATTAAGATGTCTTAAAGGGTGAAATTATTTAAAAGAGAAATTTCCCCCCACATTAAAAAATGGGAGATATTTTTACCATGGAGGGAATTTAGTCTCTATTTGATGAGACATTAGACAGTCTGAAATTGGAACAATTAAATGAGAGGATAATTAATATTGGTGGGATGTATGTAACATCAATTATGAACATTATTTGTTGATCATTTTTATTTTAGCATTATAAAGATTGGTGAATTTAAGTGCCAAGATAAAAGATTTAGAAAAACCTGTTAAAATGAATCATAGAGAAATTCAGACACAGACAGAAGATTTAAAGGTGAAATTATATCAGGAATGAATTATACAGTTACAGAGAAACAGCCTGTTTTCAAACAACCAAACTCAGTAACCTTACAGGTACTGCCAAATGTTCATGTGAAAGCTAACTGGACTCCAAGAGAAATGTTAGATTCAAGGAAATTTAAAGAAGCTGTAGTATCATACAGCATGTGTTTTCCCTTATAAAGCAGATGGTAAATTTTTGGTCAACTTGTAATAGAAATAGCCCTCAGGACTAGAAAGAATTAATTGTAGCTGTCCTGGAGGCCAGTCAACAGTTATAGAGGATAACCTGGTTTAAAGAAGAGGCTAAAACAATAGAACAATGATATAGGGCTACAGGTGTGGAAATTACCCAGGATCAGCTTCTTGGAGAGGGCAATTATGCTGATATACAAAGAAAATCTTTATATGATAACCAAACCATAATTCTATGCCACATGGCAGTCTTGAATGCATGGCGCAGAAATGAGGAAGCAAAAAAAATTTTCATTTACCAAAGATATACAAGGCCTCAGAGAATCCTTCACAGATTTCTTTCTTTTTCTTTTCTTTTTTAAGATTTATTTATTATGCATACAGAAGAGGGTGCCAGATCTCATTACAGATGGTTGTGAGCCACCATGTGGTTGCTGGGAATTGAACTCAGGACCTGTGGAGGAGCAGTCGGTGCTCTTAACCTCTGAGCCATATCTCCAGCCCCAGATTTCTTACAAAGGCTGTCTTCAGCAGTAAATAGAATGATACCAATTCAGAAGCTAGACAGATAATAATTGAATGGTTGGCTTTTGAAAACATGAATGCAGCATGCAATGAATAATTAGGACATGAAAGTCAAGAGCAGTACTCTTGGAGGATTGGATCTGGGACACAATTAATATTGAGTCTCATGAATATGATGATATGTGAATTGACGGTGATGTCAAAAGCTTTGAGGAAAAGCAATAATGTCAGAAGATTTAAATGCACTAAACAAGGTCATTTGAAAAGAGGGTGTAAACAAGGCATTCCTAGAATAAATGTTTTCAAGGAACAATGGCAAGAGACTGCCCATACCTTCTGAATTATGCATAAGGTGTGGTAAGGGTAAACGTGGGACTAAGGAATGTAGATCAACAAGGGACAGACAAGGTAATCCTTTGCCTCTGCTATTGGGAAACTCCTCAGGAGGCCTCATGCAAGTCCCATGGCAAATTCTGTTCAGACCTTTCCTGCCATTGTAGAAGAAACCCCTTCTCAGAGCAATTAAATAACCAAATGCAATAGATAACACCATAGCAGTGAACCCCAAAGAAGAGAAGTATACACACACTACCACCAAAAGATAACAGGAATGAACAATCATTGGTCATTAATAGCCCTTTATATCAATGGACTTAATTCACCTATAAAAAGACACAGGCTAACAGAATGGATACAAATGCAGGACCCTTCTTTCTGCTACATACAAGAAGCACACCTCAATTTCAAAGATAGTCACTACATAAGAATAAAAGGCTGGGAAAAGATTTTCCAATATAATGGTCTTAAGAAACAAGCAGGTGTAGCCACTCTAATATCCAGCAAAATAGAGTTCAAACTAAAATCAATCAAAAGAGTTCAAGAAGGGCATTCCATACTCATCACAGGAAAGATTCACCAAGGTGAAGTTTCGATTCTGAATATTTATGCCCCAAACACAAAGGCTTCTGATATATAAAAGAAACATTACTAAAGCTTAAATCACATACAAAACCTCACACATTAATAGTGGGAGACTTCATCACCCCACTTCACCACTGAACAGATCTACAAAATTGAAACTTAACAGAGAAATAAAGGATTTAACTGATGTTATGTCTCAAATGGACTTAATTGATATCTACAGAACATCCCATCCTAACAAAAAAGAATATACCTTCTTCTCAGCACCCCATGGAACCTTCTCTAAAATCGACCACATACTTGGCCACAAAGCAATTCTCAACAGATACAAAATGATTGGAATAATGTGTTTTCTATAAGACCACCATGGTTTAAAGTTAGATTTCAACAACAAAAACTACAAAAAGCCTACAATCTCATGGAAACTGAATAATGCTCAACTAAATCACCAATGGGTCAAGGAAAAAATAAAGAAATAAATTAGAGACTTCCTAGAGATCAACAAAAATGAATATATGACATAACCAAACTTATGGGACACTGTGAAAGTAGTGCTAAGAGGGAAATTCATAGCATTAAGTACCCACATAAAGAAACTGGAGAAATCTCACACTAGTGACTTAACAGCACACCTGAAAGCTCTAGAACAAGAAGAAGCAAACTCGCCCAAGAAGAATGGATGCCAGGAAATAATCAAATTGAGAGCTGAAATCAATATAATATAAACAAAGAGAATACAAAACATTAATGAAACAAAGATTTGGTTCTTTGAAAAAATCAACAAGATAGACAAGCCCTTATCCAAAATAACCAAAAAGTAGAGAGAGTCATCCAAATTAACAAAATCAGAAGTGAAAAGGAAGACATAACAACTAACACTGAGGAAATCCAGAAAATCATCAGGTCATACTTCAAAACACCCTACTCCATACAAGTGGAAAACCTAAAAAATGGATAATTTTCTGGATAGGTAATACATAACTAAGTTAAATCAAGATGAGATAAACTATTTAAATGGTCCAATAACACCGAAGGAAATAGAACCAGTCATTAAAATCTCCAAACCAAAAAAGCTCGGGACCAGATGACTTCAGCTCAGAATTCTACCAGATCTTCAAAGAAGAGTTAATACCAATAATCTTTAAATTGTTCCACACAATAGAAACAGAAGGAACATTACCAAACTCCTTCTATGAGGCTACAATTACCCTGATTCCTAAGCCAAACAAAGATGCAACAAAGAAAGAGAATTACAGACTGAACCCCCTCATGAACATTGATGCAAAAATATTCAATAAAATACTGGCAAACAGACTCTAAGAACACATCAAAACAATTATCCACCATGATCAAGTAGGCTTCATCCCAGGGAAAAAGGGTAGTTCAACATACAAAACTCCATCAATTTAATACACCAAACAAACAAACTGAAAGAAAAAAAACCTCATGATCATCTCACTAGATGCTGAATAGGTATTTGACAAAATCCAACACCCCTTCATGTTAAAGGTCTTAAAGAGTACAGGAATACATGGAACATACCTAAAAATAATAAAGGCAATTTACAGCAAGCCAACAGCCAACATCAAATTAAATGTAGAGCAACTCAAAGCAATTCCACTAAAATCAGGAACAAGACAAAGCTGTCAACTCTCCCCATACTTACGCAATGTATGCTTGAAGTTCTAGCCAGAGTAATAAGACAATACAAGGAGATCAAGGGGATACAAATTGGAAAAGAAGTTAAACTTTCGCTATTTGCAGATGACATGATAGTACACATGAGTGACCCCAAAAATTCGACTAACAAACTCGTAGCTTATAAACACCTTCAGTAACATAGCAGGATAAAAAATTAACTCAAAAGATCAGTAGCCCACAGATATACAATTGACAACCAGGCTGAGAAGGAAATCAGAGATACATCACCATTTACAATAGCCATAAATGATATAAAATAAATTGGGGTAACTCTAACTAAGCAAGTGAAGGACCTATATGACAAGAACTTCAATTCCCTGAAAAAAGAGTTTAAAGAAGATGTCAGAAAATGGAAAGATCTCCCATGCTCTTGGATAGGCAGGATTAACATAGTAAAAATGGCAATCTTACCAAAAGCAATCTACAGATTCAATGCAATCCCCATCAAAGAACAATACTTAACTTCATATGGAAAATCAAAAAGCCCAGATTAGCCAAAAGAATTTTGTACAATAAAACAACCTCTGGAGCCATCACAATCCCTGACCTCAACCTCTACTATAGAGCTACAGTAATAAAAAAACAGCTTGGTACTGGAATAAAAACAGACATGTGAACCAATGGAATCAAACTGAAGACCCTGACATTAATCTGCACACATATAAATATATAATTTTTGAAAAAGAAGCAAAAACTGTACAATGGAAAAAGAAAGTATCCCCCCAACGACTTCCCTTCTGGACCAGAGCTCCCAGCCTGTCCCCGACTGCCATTCTGGACCAGATCTTGCCCCTGACTTCCCTTCTGGACCAAAGAGTTGGACAAGAGAACTCCCTTTTGGACAAGAGAGAGAGTCTTCCTGAGTCTGTCAGATCTTTGTGAAACAAGTCCACTGATAAGACCAAGAAGGAATCACAAGGAGATGGGCAGACGTCAAAGCAGAAGTACATACAGCAAAATGAAGAGCAATACAGCATCACCAGAACCTAGCTCGCCTCCAACATCTAGACCTGAACACCAAAAATTGGAAGAAGCAGAAGAAAGTAGCCTTATGAGTAACTTCATGAAGAAGGTAGAGGCGTGTGTAGAGGAAAAGACAAGAAAATTGGAAGAACGCTGTAAACAACTAGAGGAAAGGGCAAACAAATTAGAAGAAAACAATAAAGCCCTCCAAGAAAACAATAAAGTCCTGGAAGAAAACATTAAAATCCTGGAAGAAAACAATAAAGCACTGAAAGAAAATCATGAAAAAGCAATGAAACAAACAAAGGAAACAGTCCAAGATCTGAAAAGGGAAATTGAAAAAATGAAAAAGACACAAACAGAGGGAATGCTGGAAATAGAAAACCTGAGTAAAAGATCAGGAACTTCGGATGCAAGTATAACCAACAGAATGCAAGAGATGGAAGAGAGGATTTCTGGCATTGAAGATACAGTAGAAGAAATAGTTCCATCAGTCGAAGGAAACACTAAAGCCAACAAAGTCATGAACCAAAATGTCCAAGAAATCTGGGACACCATAAAAAGACCAAACTTACGAATTATAGGGATAGAAGAAGGTGAAGAATACCAACTCAAAGGCACAGAAAATATATTCAACAAAATTATAGAAGAAAACTTTCCCAACTTAAAGAAGGAAATGCCTATGAAGATACAAGAAGCCTATAGAACACCAAACAGACTAGACCCCCAAAAAAAGTCCCCTCGACACATAATAATTAAACAACTAAATGTACAGAATAAAGAAAGAATATTAAGAGCAGCCAAGGAAAAAGGCCAAGTGACCTATAAAGGTAAACCCATCAGAATAACACCCGATTTCTCAATGGAGACTTTGAAAGCCAGAAGGACCTGGACAGATGTAATCCAGACACTAAGAGACCATGGATGTCAGCCCAGACTAATATACCCAGCAAAACTTTCAATCATCATAGACAGAAGGAACAAGACATTCGAAGACAAAACCAGATTTAAACAATACCTATCCACAAACCCAGCCCTACAGAAAGCACTAGAAGGAAAATTCCAACCGAGGGAAGTCAGATACACACTTGAAAACACAGGCAATAGATAAAGCCACAACAGTAAACCCCAAAGAAGAGAAGTACACACACACTACCACCAAAAATAACAGAGATGAAGAATCACTGGTCATTAATATCCTTTAATATCAACGGACTTAATTCACCTATAAAAAGACATAGACTTACAGAATGGATACGAAAGCAGGACCCATCCTTCTGCTGCATACAAGAAACACATCTCAAATTCAAAGATAGACACTACCTAAGAATAAAAGGCTGGGAAAAGACTTTCCAATCAAATGGTCTTAAGAAACAAGCAGGGGTAGCCATCCTGATATCCAACAAAATAGACTTCAAACTAAAATCAATCAAAAGAGATCAAGAAGGACATTACATCCTCGTCACAGGAAAGATCGACCAAGATGAAGTTTCAATTCTGAACATATATGCCCCAAACATGAGAGCACCCACATATGTAAAAGAAACATTACTAAAGCTTAAACCACATATAAAACCCCACACATTAATAGTGGGAGATCTCAACACCCCACTTTCACCACTGGACAGATCTCCCAAATCGAAACTTAACAGAGAAATAAAGGACTTAACCGATGTCATGACCCAATTGGACCTAATAGATATCTACAGAACATTCCATCCTAACAAGAAAGAATATACTTTCTTCTCAGCACCCCATGGAACTTTCTGTAAAATCGACCACATACTTGGCCACAAAGCAAATCTCAACAGATACAAAACAATCAGAATAACCTCCTGTGTTCTATCAGATCACCATGGTTTAAAGCTAGATTTCAACAACAACAAAAACTACAGAAAACCTACAACCTCATGGAAACTGAATAATGCTCAACTGAATCACCAATGGGTTAAGGAAGAAATAAAGAAAGAAATTAAAGACTTCCTAGAGATCAATGAAAATGAAGACACCACATACCCAAACTTATGGGACACTATGAAAGCAGTGCTAAGAGGGAAATTCATAGCACTAAATGCCCACATAAAGAAGTTGGAGAAATCGCACACTAGTGAATTAACAGCACATCTGAAAGCTCTAGAACAAGAAGAAGCAAAGTCTCCCAGGAAGAATAGACGCCAGGAAATTATCAAAGTGAGAGGTGAAATTAATAAATTAGAAACTAAGAGAATAATACAAAAAATTAATGAAACAAAGAGTTGGTTCTTTGAGAAAATCAACAAGATAGACAAGCCCTTATCCAAACTAACCAAAAGACAGAGAGAGAGAATCCAAATCAACAAAATCAGAAATGAAAAGGGGGACATAACAACAGACATTGAGGAAATCCAGAGAATTATAAGGTCATATTTCAAAAACCTCTACTCCACAAAACTGGAAAACCTAAAAGAAATGGACATTTTTCTGGATAGATACCACATACCTAAGTTTAATCAAGACCAGATAAACTATTTAAATAGTCCAATAACCCCTAAGGAAATAGAAACAGTCATTAAAGGTCTCCCAACCAAAAAAAGCCCAGGACCAGATGGTTTCAGCGCAGAATTCTACCAGATCTTCAAAGAAGAGTTAATACCAATACTCTCTAAATTGTTCCACATAATAGAAACAGAAGGAACATTACCAAACTCCTTCTATGAGGCTACAATTACCCTGATTCCTAAACCAAACAAGGATGCAACAAAGAAAGAGAACTACAGACCGATCTTCCTCATGAACATTGATGCAAAAATACTCAATAAAATACTGGCAAACAGACTCCAAGAACACATCAGAACAATTATCCACCATGATCAAGTAGGCTTCATCCCAGGGATGCAAGGGTGGTTCAACATACGAAAGTCCATTAATGTAATACACCATATAAACAAACTCAAAGAAAAAAACCACATGATCATCTCACTAGATGCAGAAAAGGCATTTGACAAAATCCAACACCCCTTCATGATAAAAGTCTTGGAGCGATCAGGAATACAGGGAACATACCTAAACATAATAAAGGCAATATATAGCAAACCAACAGCCAACATCAAATTAAATGGAGAGAAACTCAAAGCAATTCCACTAAAATCAGGAACGAGACAAGGCTGTCCACTCTCCCCATACTTATTCAATATAGTACTTGAAGTTCTAGCCAGAGCAATAAGACAACATAAGGAGATTAAGGGGATTCAAATTGGAAAGGAAGAAGTCAAGCTTTCCCTATTTGCAGACGACATGATAGTATACTTGAGTGACCCCAAAGATTCCACCCAGGAATTGATAAAGCTTATAAACACCTTCAGCAACATAGCAGGATACAAAATCAACTCAAAAAAATCAGTAGCCCTCCTATATACAATGGACAAAGAAGCTGAGAAGGCAATTAGAGATACATCACCCTTCACAATAGCCAAAAATGACATAAAATACCTTGGGGTAACACTAACCAAGCAAGTGAAGGACCTATATGACAAGAACTTTAAGTCCCTGAAAAAAGAAATTGAAGAAGATCTCAGAAAATGGAAAGATCTTCCATGCTCATGGATAGGCAGGGTTAACATAGTAAAAATGGCAATCTTACCAAAAGCAATTTACAGATTCAATGCAATCCCCATCAAAATACCAACACAATTCTTCACAGATCTGGAAAGAACAATACTCAACTTCATATGGAAAAACAAAAAACCCAGGATAGCTAAAAGAAACCTGTACAATAAAACAACTTCTGGAGGCATCACAATCCCCGACTTCAAGCTCTACTATAGAGCTACAGTAATAAAAACAGCCTGGTATTGGCATAAAAACCGACATGTGGACCAATGGAATCGAATTGAAGACCCTGACATTAACCCACACACCTATGGACATATAATTTTTGACAAAGAAGCCAAAAGTGTACAATGGAAAAAAGAAAGCATCTTCAACAAATGGTGCTGGCATAACTGGATATCAGCGTGTAGAAGGCTGCAAATAGATCCATATCTGTCACCGTGCACAAAACTTAAGTCCAAGTGGATCAAAGACCTCAACATAAATCCAGCTACTCTGAACCTGCTAGAAGAAAAAGTAGGAAATAGTCTTGAACGCCTTGGCATAGGAGATCACTTCCTAAATATAACACCAGTAGCGCAGACACTGAGACAAACAATCAATCAATGGGACCTCTTGAAACTGAGAAGCTTTTGTAGAGCAAAGGATACGGTCAACAAGGCAAAGCGACAGCCTACAGAATGGGAAAAGATCTTCACCAACCCCACATCTGACAGAGGACTGATATCCAGAATATATAAGGAACTCAAGAAATTAGACATCAAAAGGACCAACAGTCCAATTGAGAAATGGGCTTTAGAACTAAACAGAGAATTCTCAACAGAGGAATCCCAAATGGCTGAAAGACATTTAAGGAATTGCTCAACTTCCCTAATCATCAGGGAAATGCAAATCAAGACAACTCTGAGATACCACCTTACGCCTGTCAGAGTGGCTAAGATCAAAAACACTGAAGACACTTTATGCTGGAGAGGATGTGGAACTAGGGGAACTCTCCTCCACTGCTGGTGGGAATGCAAGCTTGTACAACCACTTTGGAAATCAATATGGCGCTTTCTTAGAAAATTGGGAATCAATCTCCCCCAAGATCCAGCTATACCACTCCTGGGCATATACCCAAGAAATGCTCAATCATACCACAAGAGCACTTGCTCAGCTATGTTCATATCAGCATTGTTTGTAATAGCCAAAACCTGGAAACAACCTAGATGCCCTTCAACTGAAGAATGGATAAATAAATTGTGGCACATATACACAATGGAATACTACTCAGCAGAGAAAAACAACGACATCACACGGTTTGCAGGCAAATGGATGGATCTAGAAAAAATCATCCTGAGTGAGGTAACCCAGACTCAGAAAGACAAATATGGTATGTACTCACTCATAGGAAGATGCTAGATGTGGAACAAGGATGACTAGACTGCTACTCACATCACCAGTGAGGCTACCTGGAAAACGGGACCCCAAAAAAAGACACGGAGAAATGGACAAGATCTACATGAATAGCCTGGTCATGAGTGGGAACAATGAAGGGCGACAGTCGAGGGAAAGAGTGGGAGATCCTAGCTGGATCAAGAAAAGAGAGGGAGAACAAGGAATAGGAGACCATGGTAAATGAAGACCACATGAGAAGGTGAGAAGGGGAGGAAGCAGAGAGCTAGGGAGGCCCACGGAGATCCACAAAGATACCCCCTCAAAAGACTGCTGGCAATGGTTGCGAGACGGCAGGAACTGACCTACTCTGGTGATGGGATGGCCAGACACCCAAATAGTGGTGCCATAAACCCCATCCAAGGACTGAGGAATCTGAATGCAGACATCCACGGCTGGGCCCCTGGTGGAGCACTGGGAGTCTAATTAGTGAGTAAGAAGAGGATTTATATGAGCGAGAATTGTTGAAGCCAAGGTTGGATAAAGCACCGGGACAAATAACCAAATGAATGGAAGCACAGGATCTATGAACCAAAGGCTGAGGGGCCCCCAACTGGATCAGGCCACCTGAACGGGTGAGACAGTCAGTTGGCTTGATCTGTTTGGGAGGCAGCTGTGCATTGGTGCCAGGTCCTGGGCTCGTTGCATGAGTTGGCTGTTTGAATCCTGGGACTTATGCAGGGACACTTGGCTCGGTCTGGGAGGGGGGAATGGACCTGCCTGGACTGAGTCTACCAGGTCAACCCCGGTCCTCGGGGGAGACCTTGATCTGGAGGAGGTGGGAATGGGGGGTGGGCTGGGGGGAGGGGTGGGCGAGAGGGGGAGAACAGGGGATTCTGTGGCTATTATGTTGAACGGAATGGTGTTGTAAAATAATAATAATAATAATAATAATAAAAAAACAAAAAAAAAACAAAAAAAAAAAAAGAAAGTATCTGGGATGGGATGGAGTAATGGTTCAGCAGTAAAAGTTGCTGGATACCTTTCCAGAAGACTGGAATCCAATTTACTGCATTCATAGGGAAACTGACCACAGTTGATAACTCCAGTTTACACTTATTCAGAGGATCCAACAGCCTCGTCTGTATTGGTGAAATTATTAAGGCAACTCCACGTAGTCAAAAGAGAGATTTATTTAATGGCATAACTTAGAAATAAAGGGATAGGTAGATTGCAGGTTCTGGGAAAGATGCAGCACAGTCTGGCAGTGTTCTCTGGAGAACTCTCCTCGGTCTACCACTGGCATCCAGGGTCGAAGAAGAAAGAGTGCATGGTGCATCCCGATCTCAGTTCTTCAGGGCCCTCCCTTGGCTCTGCCTTGTAGGCATGATAGTTACCAAAGCCTCAATGGGGGTTAGAACTTCCAGGCCAAAGCTGGAATGGCTACCCACTACACTTCTGCCCTCTAAGGGCACCATATGCTCATGGTGCACAGACCCACCTGTATAACAGGGCCCAGACATTACCTGGGCCTCACACCTAAGTACAGCTGTCTCCATGATGAAAGAACTATGCATGGTGTAAAACCCAGCATTTCTGGAAAAAAAACAGCAATCCCCTGCAACAACAAAAAGGAAGGCTTAATCCACCTAAGTCCACAGTTCTAGGAATACCTCTAAATGTTCAAACCTTGCTTGAAATACAGTAATATTTTGGCTTCTGTAGAGCCCCTTCTGGCTAATGGTTCTTGTTAACTGAAGTTTGTGAACCCAGAATATGGGTTTTGTGCTTTAAAGTTCATCCCAAGAATGGCTATTTGCTGCACCAGAATCCAGATTATGTCATGTGGTTGCCAGATGGTGAATAAAGACTTTCTATTGGCTTAAATCCATGTTAAAGAAATCTCTTCTCTTCTCTCCTCTCCTCTTCTCTCCTCTCCTCTCCTGTTCTCTCTCTCTCTCTCTCTCACTCTCTCTCTCTCTCTCTCTCTCTCTCTCTCTCTCTCTCTCTCTCTCTCTGTGTGTGTGTGTGTGTGTGTATGTGTGTGTGTGTGTGAAACTTTTTATGTGTTTTGTTTCTATTTCAGTTTTGTTTTCCTGTATTGACCATTGGCTTTCTCTGTTCTGTGGATGCCCCTGCTGCAAAAGACTTGTGCCTTCTCCTGCTGGGACCTGAATCCTTTTTTCTGTGCCAGGTCCTCCAGAGAACCACCTATCTGAAATAAAAGATCCACCTGTAAAATTCCTGGAATGAGAGACTACATGAAAAGATTCTATATTGAGCCCCTGACTGGAGTCTATTCCCTTATGAGAGAATGCTCCTACTCTGAAGTACCTGCTCCCCTTATGCTAAACACATAAAGAAGAGTCACTGAGGCTACTAGTTAGCCACCTACCAAAGATTCTTAAATGAGGAATCAAACTGTCAGAGATCAAAACAGTTGATTTATTTATCCTGGATTGAGGGATGAACAGCATTAGAGACAGAATTTCAGGAGAGGTAACCTGGGAATTGCTGAGTGGATTGAATCACTGAAGGTATTGTCATGTCCTCTAGGTGTATCCTCTAGGTGATATAGTGTATCCAGTTCACCTAGAGACATGGTGAACTGGAGAGAGATGATAGATATAATGAATATTTTATTGATCACATACGAAGGGAAACTGTCTCAAAATCCCACCTTTGGTAACTGTTGAATATACTCTGCATCTTTTGGAAACCTGAATTCTGTCTCACTTTTAAGACCTAGCAGTGTAAGCATGCAAGTTCAAAGTTTAAAGAGGACAGAACTCACCAGTGAAGGATGAAAATTATGAAGTATTGAGAAGCTGAATCTTGGTAGTCAGCATGATGGAATTGAGAATCACTTAGAATCTTCTCATAGCACACTCTTAACTGGATCTTGAAGAGTGTTGCCAAGGGGGTTGGGGATGGGCAAGACCTCCAATGTAAGTTGGTGGAGTTATCCTGGGGAATGTGAGTCTGAATTAAAATGACTGCCACATTCAGAGACACCTACCTGCCTGGTTCTACTTCTTGCCCACCATGTGTGAATTCTTCCATCCTGAAATCCAAATTGTGAACACTGAGTGAGATCCATGACTGAGAAAGGAAGAACCTCTTCCCGGATCATGTTAGTAGGAAGATTTAGTGTAAAACCCCAAAAAGAGGAAATAATAGCTGTGTGTGAATGGACACCATCCCTGTTTTATTTAAGATGAACCACAGTAAGCAAAATACACTTGTGGTTATTCTTGTTCCCAACTTAACAAGACATGGAATTTGCTAAACCCTAAAGTGGAGGGCACACAAGAGAGAAGTGTTTTCCTTCAGTTAAAGTAGTTAAGATCCAATTCAAGTACAGACTTTGGAGGTAAAAAGACACAAATATTTAATCTGGATCTCAAGGCCTGAAGACACACACACACACACACACACACACACACACACACACACACACACCTTTAATCCAGATCTTGAAGCTGGAAGACACACCCTAAATTGGGCCACAACCTCTGTTGGAAGCATGTACAAGGAGGACATGGAAGCAGGAAGCTCTTGCTATTTGCCTGCTTGCCCTCACCTTGCAAGTACTGGAATATTGGACTTTTCCTTCACAGCTAGCCAATGGGAGATTAGCAGTTCTGCAGACCTAAGTCATTCTAATAAATCCCCTTCCTTCATACACAGAGAGATTCCTTGTATATGTTCTGTTACTCTAGAGAACTAGTACATTTTTTATATGAGTATATAAAATTTTCCAAAATATTCAACAGCTATGTTTAATTGTTAAAACCAGTTAACTATTGACCTAAGATTCAATCTAGACAAAATAAATGGACTGATATAAGAGTTCCTAGTAGCACACATTAAATTCTCTGAAATTAGTATTGAAATCTGTATAGAAAATATCCAAGATCCAAGTTCCTAGCCCCATCTAAAAGAGAATACAGGAAAAACAAAAACTTAACATCTATTTTATGTCTATTATTGTGTCTCGCAAGGTGAAGAGAAAACAATTGCTAGTTCTTCATTTTGGATCCAGTTTAACCTTCAAACTACCTCCAGCAGAAATGGCAGAAGATGGGACAGTCCAAAGACGGGACCGCACTCAAATCAGCCTTCAGAATTTCTCCTACATGTGGGCCATCAGCAACTTCCATTCTATTGTGGAGGAAAGGCTAGGAAGCCTTAGAAGCCCAACTTTTTCAATAGAAGCCAATGACAAATGGTGTTTGACAGTAATCCCTAATGGACTCGATGAAGTAAGTGCAGATTACCTGTCAGTTAATCTAGTTTTGCTCAGATGTCTAAAGAGTCATGTTTGGGCAAAGTTCCAGTTCTGGATCATAAGCGACAAAGGAGAGAAAAAGCAAACCAGGAGGAGCCTAACAGCATTTAGGTTTGTGCCAGGCCTTGGTTACGGATTCAAAAAGTACACCCTATGAGATTTCCTCCTGTCCCATGCACCTCGTCTTCTCCCACATGATCAGCTGAACCTCCTGTGCATGGTAAGCGTGGTCAAAGACTCCTTCAGCATCTCTGACCAGAACAGGAAAACAGGGATTCAAGTTGCAAGATGCACATTGGCAGATGAGCTAGGAGAGCTGTGGGAGAATTCCCAATTCACAGACTGCTGCCTGGTGGTAGCTGGCCGGGAATTCCAGGCTCCCAAGGCCATCTTAGCAGCTCACTCTCCAGTTTTCAGAGCCATGTTTCAACAGGACATGGAGGAGAGCAGGAAGAATCACGTTGAGATCACTGACTTGGAGCCACAAGTCTTCAAGGCAATGATGGACTTCATTTACACAGGAACAGCACCAGACCTGGACAGCATGGCAGCTGCTCTGCTGGCAGCTGCTGACAGGTATGGTCTGGAACATTTGAAGGTCATGTGTGAGGATGACCTCTCCAGGGACTCTCTTCCTGGCTGACCTCCACAGCACATGGCAGCTAAAAACTCAGGCACTGTATTTCATTACAGCACATATTTCTGAGGTCTCTGAGACCTCAGGCTGGAAGATAATGGAGGGCTCATACCCCCACCTGGTGGCTAAAGCATATGGCTCCCTGTCCTCTGCACAGGATACTTTCCTGGAATCCCCACTCAAACACATGCAGTGATCCTAGAACCTGGTTAGCTGTGACCTACACTTGTCTCCAAGAAGCAGTCAGTGTTGTTACCAATGACACCTGGGTAGACTGTGGGATTTGTGGAGCATTTTCAGTGAAACTAGGGAAAGACAGATGGTGGTTCAGGATTTCATACACCTGTTAATGTGTTGAATGGCCGGTTAGGGAGGGAGAGAGTGGACTGTGGTATACTTTGTATTTTGATAATTTGTCCCATGAGTTGGAAACTGGGATTCGATTTGGTTGCTGTCTCCATGGACATCCCAAGAGGGCTTCTTTGGAGAAACCTGTCTGGATTGGACTGAGAAGAACATATGACCAAGGGCTCAGCAAAGGACCAAACAAAAATGAGTAAAAATCACTTGGAAAATTGATGACCCTATATGGGTGGAACAATGGCCCCTTACTAAAGAAAAATTGGAGGCTGTGAATGCATTAGTTAAGGAACAGTTAGGTGCTGGACTTATCATTCCTTCCACTTCACTTTGGAACACACCTATATTTGTTATTAAAAACAAATAAGGGCCGGGCGGTGGTGGCGCACGCCTTTAATCCCAGCACTCGGGAGGCAGAGCCAGGCGGATCGCTGTGAGTTCGAGGCCAGCCTGGGCTATCAAGTGAGCTCCAGGAAAGGCGCAAAACTACTCAGAGAAACCCTGTCTCGAAAAAACCAAAAAAAAAAAAAAAAAAAAAAAACAAATAAGGAAAATGGAGAATATTACAGGATCTTAGAGCTGTAAATAAAACCATGATTCCCATGGGAGCAACACAGCCTGGCTTGCCTGCCTCTGTGGCAATTCCTAAACATTGGCATTTAGTTGTGGTTGACTTGAAGAATTGTTTCTTCTCCATTCCTTTGCATTCCGAGGAAAGTCCTCGCTTTGATTTCAGTGTTCCATCAGAAAATCTCAAAGAACCTTATCAGAGATATCAGTGGGTGGTCTTGCCCCAAGGAATGGCCAATAGCCCTACTATATGTCAAATTTATGTGCCTTTGGCCAAAGCTCCAGTTCAAAAGCTTTTCCAGGTGTTTATATAATTCACTACATGGATGATATTTTATCGGCTGTTAAAGATAAAAAACTTTTTTTTGATGCCTTTTCTAAGTTACAAGAGGTTCTTAGCCTGGCTAATTTACAAATAGCCCCAGAAAAGGTAAAGGCATCCTTTCCCTATCATTATTTTGGTCATGAATTGTTATGCACAGGCATAAGTCCACAAAAGATTACTCTGCCTTCGGATGAGCTATGTGCACTTAATGATTTCGAATCCTTCCTGGGAGATATTCAATGGCTTTGGTCCACTTTAAAGATTCCAACAGGTCAACTTCATCTTTTGTACGATATCTTAAAGGGTGACCCTGACCCTTTATCTCCCTGTGAATTAACAGCTGAAGGGTGTACTCCCTACAATGTGTGCAAGAGGCCCTAGAGCAGGCTCTTGTGAAATATATAGATATTTCTGCTCCCTTATTCTATTTGATATTTTGTTTTTCTCATTCACCTGCTAGAGTGTTTTGGCAAACAGGTCCTATTCTAAGGGTACATTCCCCAGCTTCTCCAGCAAAAACCATTACACTTTATCCTCAGGATGTTGCTCAGATTATATTTAAGGGAATCAAGATCAGTGTTCAAACTTCTGGTAAGGAGCCAGATATTGTGGTGACCCCATACACCCAGTCTCAAATAGGATGGTTGCACGTTAATGATAATGATTGGGCAATATTGACATGCTCCATGGAGGGTCAGTTTGATACTCACTACCCCTCCAATGATGTTTGTCAGTTTTTTAAATTGCATCCTGTTGTATTTCCCAAGATAGGACAGATGACTCCTATTCCTCAGGCTAGTGTGGTATTTACTGATGGTTCATCACATGGTTTTGCTGTGGTAGTTTCTGGTAACATAGTAAAGAGAATGAAAATCCAAGGCACTTCTGTCCAGATGGCAGAGGTACAGGCACTGTTGCTTGCTTTACAGATGTTTTCTGATGAGCTTTTAAACACTTATACTGGTAGCCAATATGTGGCACATGCAGTCATGCCTTTGGAGACAGCAGCCTACATACCATCCATCTCTCCCATTCATCAATACTTATTGCAAGTGCAAGGACTCATATGGTCCCACACACTTTGTGTGGGTCATATTAGAGCTCACACTCAATTGCCTGGACCTCTAAGTGAAGGTAATCAGAGGGCTGATGCCATTACTAGTATGGCTGTCACATTCGTTTGTTGTGCCTTTAAAAAGGCTACACAGTTGCATCAATGTTATCAACTTAATGCTGGATCTCTTAGTCATCATACGGGCATAATCTTGGAACAAGTCATTCAGATAGTTAAATCATGTCCTATTTGTGCTGAATTTTTACCTGTTTCTCATTCAGGAGTTAATCCCTGAGAACTTTTACCTAATCATGTGTGGCAGATGGATGTCACACATGTGCCTTACTTTGGAAAATTACAATATGTCCATGTGTCTATTGATACACATCCCTCTCTAATTTTTGCCACTGCCCATTCAGATGAAAAGGTTAAGTATGTAAAGAATCATTGTCTTCATGCTTTTGCTTATATGGGAGTACCAAAATGCATAAAGACTGATAATGGTCCCGTACAGCAGTACGGGATTTTCAAAATTCTGCCAAGATTTTTCTATCCTTAATAAGACTGGTATTCCGTATCATCTTCAAGGACAGGCTGATGTGAATGACCCGCTCTCTTTTGTCTCTGTTTTTTGATCCACAGCCCCTGGCTTGGACATGGTGAATGGGTGGTGGTAGTGCAGACGTTATCACTATAATATTATTTGTGGCTGTAGCAAAGGGTGATGTACCAGAATATACACAATAAATCTTTCTATAGATGAGGAAGGGCTATTTATTAGCATGACTTGGGACTGCAGTCCTGCTAATCCCACAATGGATAGCTATGAAGGGGAAGTACAAGAATCCAGTACTTACTCATTCCAGGAGGTTGGCATTCCAAAGAAGTATTCTCTAAAGTGAGGAAAGGAATGGACTGGCTGCAAGGTGAGGGCAAGCAAGCAAAGAGCAACAAGAGAGGGTGTGGCTGAATTTAGGGTGTGCCTTCCAGCATCAAAATATGGATTAAAGCTGTGTGTCTTCAGGCCGTGAGATCTGGATTAAATGTTTATCTCTTTCTACCTCCAAATACAGATTGGAAGTGGATCTAACTCTGCTACTTAAGCAGAAAATCTCAGAGATGTGTCCTCCATTTTAGGATTTTAGTTCTTTCCATAGGAAGTCAAAATGGGAACCAAGATTAAAAATCTTAAGTGAATTTTGCTTTGTGTTATGTGTATATTGAGAAATGCTTCTCAATTCAATCATGTAGATTGATTTGATTTAGCCTCCCATACATTACATTTCACATTTGAAACTGTGAGTTCTGTCCTCTTCAAACTTTGAACTTCCATGTTTACTCTGTAAGTCTTTAAAAGTGAGAAACTATTCTGGATTCCAGTAGAAGGTATTAAACAGTGATGAGGAAGGCATTTTGAGATGGTTCCTCTTTAAAATGTGATCTGTAAAATGCTCCCCACATCTATCATGCTCATTTCTATGAAATGTAGAATGTGTTCAACAGAAAACATAGAGGGAGGGGTTTTGAATGGACGCACCTCTGTAGTATAATCAGGAATATGTTCCCTTCACCTCATCTCTCTCCAGTTAGTCCTGTCTTAGAGAGGCTCTCTAAGCCTAAAGGACACAGAATAAATTCAGATTCAATCAGCTCAGCCATTCCCAGTCTGGCTCTTCTGTATTACTCCAACACTACATTCTGTCAATATAGGACAAATCATCATTCTTTATGACCTCTTGAATTTTTATTCATCCAATAGACTTTGTGCGGATGACTAATTAGTAGCATGGATGACTATTTACCAGGAGAGTTCAGGGTCACTGGAGTAGACACCCCTCCATCATATGTGTCATTTGAAGGCTTTGTTGGTGATCGCCATTGGTGAAATTATTAAGACCACTCCACATAGTGAAAAGGGAGATTTATTTAATGGCATAACTTACGAATGAAAGGATAGGTAGGTGGCGGGTTCTGGGAAAGATGCAGCACAATCTGGCGGTGTTCTTGGGAGAATGCTCCTTGGTTTACCTCTAGCATCCTGGGTCCAAGCAGGAAGAGAGCACATGCATTCTCATCTCAGATCTTCAGGGCCCACCCTTGGCCCTGCCTTGTAGGCATGATAGCTAGAAGCCTCAATGGGGGTTGGAATGTGCAGACCAAAGCTGGAATGGCTACCCACTACAGATCACTTCAAAAACCATTGCTTGTAAGAAAGGTGCTCTAAATTGTGAATCCTATGCTACACTGAGCATACTCCTGGAGGGCAGGTGTGACTTGTCACAGAGTTACTAAGAAACCTTGGGAATAAGCTTAGGCTTTGCTCATAATGTTTCTCATTTGTGGAGAGGCACAGGTTGAGCTTTTCTGTTTCCCATTGGTAGGGGGTCATCCTTGTTCCACATCTAGCATCCTCCTATGAGTGAGTACATACCATATTTGTCTTTCTGAGTCTGGGTTACCTCACTCAGGATGATTTTTTCTAGAGCCATCCATTTGCCTACAAACCTCTTGATGTCATTGTTTTTCTCTGTTGAGTAGTATTCCATTATGTATATGTGCCACAATTTATTTATCCATTCTTCAGTTGAAGGGCATCTAGGTTGTTTCCAGGTTTTGGCTATTACAAACAATGCTGATATGAACATAGCTGAGCAAGTGCTCTTGTGGTATGATTGAGCATTTCTTGGGTATATGCCCAAGAGTGGTATAGCTGGATCTTGGGGGAGATTGATTCCCAATTTTCTAATAAAGCGCCATATTGATTTCCAAAGTGGTTGTACAAGCTTGCATTCCCACCAGCAGTGGAGGAGAGTTCCCCTAGTTCCACATCCTCTCCAGCATAAAGTGTCTTCAGTGTTTTTGATCTTAGTCATTCTGACAGGTGTAAGGTGGTATCTCAGAGTTGTTTTGATTTGCATTTCCCTGATGATTAGGGATGTTGATCAATTCCTTAAATGTCTTTCAGCCATTTGAGTTTCCTCTGTTGAGAATTCTCTGTTTAGTTCTAAAGCCCATTTCTCAATTGGACTGTTGGTCCTTTTGATGTCTAATTTCTTGAGTTCCTTATATATTCTGGATATCAGTCCTCTGTCAGATGTGGGGTTGGTGAAGACCTTTTCCCATTCTGTAGGCTGTTGCTTTGCCTTGTTGGCCGTATTCATTGCTCTACAAAAGCTTCTCAGTTTCAAGAGGTCCCATTGATTGATTGTTTCTCTCAGTGTCGGTGCTACTGGTGTTATATTTAGGAAATGATCTCCTATGCCAATGTGTTCAAGACTACTTCCTACTTTCTCTTCTAGCAGGTTCAGAGTAGCTGGATTTATGTTGAGGTCCTTGATCCATTTGGACTTAAGTTTTGTGCACGGTGACTGATATGGATCTAATCCATATCTGCCCAGTGGAATCTTAAATCCTATTGGCTTCCTGTGTGCTGTCACGGTCATTACTTTGAGGACACAAGAGAACAGCTGGAAGTCTGTGGGACGTGTTTCTTCCTGTATTGTTTTCCTTAGCGAGCTCTACTGTAATAACTGTTTGAAAGCTTTATATGGACCATTCTTGTTTATCTTCCTGTAAGAAAAGGAAACATATGATGCTGGGTTTTAAAGGTTTTTGAAAGTTCCTTTTGTTATTGTGTCTTTAAACATTTAATTTTATGGATTATTAGTATATAGTTAAAGTAACTATATCACAAACTTAATCATATTTAAAAAATGAGAACTTGGTCCCATTAGTTTGTGGATGAATATCACAAACTAGAGTCAAGTAAGATAAAACTGAATTCTTAAAGTTTTTTGATAGCAGAGAAATTGTATTCACATAAATAAATCTTAAAGAATTTTTGTTAGAGCCATACTACTCAGTAGTTAACAACTGCTGAGTGTTACAAATCATATGATGAAAATTACTTTGAATGATTTATGAAGTGATAGCTAGCTCAGTAAGGTTTTTTATGTTACATTTGTTAACCATCAAGTACACCAAGAAAAGTTTTTCTGAATTGTATCAAAGTACTGTTTTTATACATGGTAGTCTTGTATACAGAAGTATAAGTACCTTAACTCTTCTATTTAGCAGTGGTGTAGAAAACTGAAATATTAACTTGATAAATTGTTGCCACTGAAGTGTTTGAATGCCAGGAATGGTTTGTTTGCTTGTTTGTTTTTTTTACATTTTGGCGGTTTAAGACCGGGTTTCTCTGTGTGGTTCTAGCTATCCTCGAACTCAGAGATGAGCAGGCCTCTGTCTCCTCCTCCCCACCCCCTGTTGGGATCAAAGATGTTCACCACCATCGTCCTGCTTAGAAAGGTTTAAAAAGGAAACCAAAGGAAAAGTGAAGGAGGGAGGAAAGCCAGGCATAACAAACACCATCGGGGCTGCTCCCGTCAAAGAGGGTGGCTTGCCAAGGTGCTCCACGATGCTCCCTACCCGAGCCCTCGCGTGTGCTGGTCCAGCTATCTGCAGCCAAGTGTGCATAGTGTTACCTGGAAGGAACGCTCCCGGGAAACAGTTCACAAGTTTGTACCACACACTGACCCTAGTGTGGTGAAATCCCTCTCACCCCTCCCTGGACACACATGATCCTTGTCCAGTGGGGACCCAGTCTATGCTCTCCCCTTATTCAGTAGTCGCCTTGAGCTTCCGACCTTCCGGTGTGGTAACACAGCTTTTCTGAAACTGTTGTTACACTTGACTGCTGGCCCCAGAGCACAAGGTAGTGACGCAGAGGAGACGTGAGCACAGGAACCGAAAGCACAGACTGTGTTGTGGGACGGTGCTTCTGAGGTCTGGGCCTCCAGAAGACAGTGTAATGGGGTTTCTTAGACGTGTCTGGGTCTTCGGGAACTCACTGGAATTAGGGATGTTGTAGCTGAGGAGAAAAGAAGAATTAATTTTTTAAAAAAGTTTTATTTATTTATTATGTATACAGAAGAGGGCACCAGATCTCACAGATAATTGTGAGCCACCATGTGGTTGCTGGGAATTGAACTCAGGACCTCTGGAAGAGCTGTCAGTGCTCTTAACCTCTGAGCCATCTCTCCAGCCCAAGAAGAATAATTTAAGTTTGGGAGATTTCAAAGGGTTTCCCATGTTTTTGTTTTTTTTCTTTTCTTTTCTTTCTTTCTTTTTTTTTTTTTTTTTTTTTTTTTTTTTTTTTTTTGGTTTTTCGAGACAGGGTTTCTCTGTGTAGCTTTGTGCCTTTCCTGGAACTCACTTGGTAGCCCAGGCTGGCCTCACACTCACAGAGATCCGCCTGCCTCTGCCTCCCAAGTGCTGGGATTAAAGGTGTGCGCTACCACCGCCCGGCTGGTTTCCCATGTTTTATTTCAACATTTACTATTTTTTTTTTTAACGGAAGTAGTTTTTCTTTTTCTATCTTGTATGTGTGTGCTTGTGTAAGTGTGGATATCTACATAGTCATAGTGTGTGTGTGGAGGTAAGGGAACAGTCTAAGGTGGTGTTGGTCCTCACCTTCTGTCTTGACAGGGTCTCATCTTTATAGCTGTGTATGAACCCTTGAGCTTCTGGAGATTCTCCTGCTTCTGACTCGCATTCCTCCTTGCCCCATGTGAACACTAAGATCCAGATATGTGCTGCTGTGTCCAGTGGTATGTGGTTCCCTGGACTCGAACTCAGGTCCTCATGCGTGCACAGTAAACACTTTACTTAGGGAGCCGCCCCCCCCCAGATTGTTCTTGAAGTGATGTTAAATGTGTAAAGCTGCATGAATAAGAGGGCATAATGAATACTGATGTGCTTTTCTTGCTCAGATTCACCTACTGTTAATATCTTACCCTGTTGCTTTAGCATTTGTGTCCAGTCTATTCTGAGTATGTTTGGATACGTTCTGTATCTGTAGGCAAATAATGTGTATTTATTTACACACACTACACACACGAGTACTTTTTTTTTTACTTTTCTTGATTCCTTGTGGATTTCACATCATGCATTCCAAACCCACTTACCGCCCTGTTCCCTCTACCTTTGCAACCTCCCCCCAAAAACCAAATTTAAAAGTAACCACTTATGAGTGAGTACATATCAAGTTTGTCTATTTGAGTCTGGATTGCCTAACTCAGGATAATTTTTTCTAGTTCCATCCATTTGCCTGCATACCTCATGATATCATTGTTTTTCTCTACTCAGTAGTACTCCATTGTGTATATTTACCACATTCTGTTTATCCATTCTTCAGTTACAGGGCATGATTTTTTAAAATTTATCCTGCCACATTACTGAAGGTGATTGCCCGGTGTAGGCGTACCCTAATAGAATTTTTGGGGCCACTTATATATACTATCATATCATCTGTAAAGACCAAATGTTTGCCATCTTCCTTTCCAATTTGTATCCCCTTGATCTTCTTTTGTTGTCTTATTACTCTAGCTAGAACTTCAAGTAGTATATTGAATAGATATGGGGAGAGTGCACAGCCTTGTCTTGTTCCTGATTTTAATGGAATCGCTTTGAGTTTCTCTCCATTGAATTAGATTGTGGCTGCTAGCTTTCTGTAAATTGCCTTTATTATGTTTAGGTATGTTCCCTGTATTCCTGTTCTCTCCAAGACCTTTGTCATGAAGGGATCTTGGATTTTGTCAAATACCTTTTCAGCATCTAGTGAGATGATCATGTGGGTTTTGTTTTTTCTTTCAGTTTGTTTGTATGGTGTATTATATTGATGGAGTTTTATATGTTCAATCACCCTTGCATCCCTGGGATGAAGCCTACTTGATCATGGTGGATAATTGTTTTGAAGTGTTGTTGGAGTCTGTTTGCTTGTATTTTACTGAATATTTTTGCATGAATGTTCATGAGGGAGATTGGTCTGTAATTCTCTTCCTTTGTTGCATCTTGTTTGGCTTAGGAATCAGGGTAATTGTAGCCTCATTGAAGGAGTTTGGTAATGTTCCTTCTGTTTCTATTGTGTGAAACACTTTAAAGGTTATTGATATTAACTCTTCTTTGAAAATCTGGTAGAATTCTGTGCTGAAATCATCTGGTCCTGAGCTTTTTTTGGTTGGGAGACTTTTAATGACAGGAATAGTTGACATGAGAGTTGACAAGGCATTCTGTTAGTCCCTGTGTGGTAGTTTTGGTAAAATCATTACAGGCAGAAAATGCAAATATATAATTAGAATAAGTATCTACTCCAAGAAGGACAGAGTGTTGTCCATTCCACAGAGGAAGTGGCCCCATGTACTCATCGTTTCATGACCTTGTTGGCTGGTCAGATCGGGGGATGGTGACATATCTGGGGCTCTGTGTTGGTCTCTGCTGTTGGCAGATCTGGCATTCAGCAGTAGCTGTAACCAGGTCACTCTTGATGAGTGGATATCCATGTTGGGATTCCATGCACAACCCCTCTCTCAGTTACCACAGTCACTATGATCATGGGCCCATTGTGTCATAATGAGGATAGCTTGTTAAAGAGTCTGACTGTATTGCTAGTGGGTCATCCTATCTACTTGATTATTGACTCCTCCTCTGATGAAGACATCTTTCATGGGCATTTACAGGGGACAAAAGATCTTCACACTCTCTGCTCCTTTGCAGATCTGTCTAAACACTAGTACCCCAAATGTCTTTCAACTTTTTCCTTTTCAATTTTATTTTTTCTTGTCTCATATTGTCCCATCTGATCACAGTCTCCCCGCCCTCCACTCCACATATATGTACTACTCCTCTGTTTCCCTTCAGAAAAGCAAAGGTCTTCTGGGGATATGAAATGAACACAAGATAACAAAATGTAATACTAGTAGGCACAAACCCTCATATCAAGGCTAGAGGAACCAACTCAGAAGGAAGGAAATTTTCCAATATCAGACACACAGTTCAGAGACTCCCCATACTCCTGTGTTAGGACTCCCACAAACCCCCTTAGCTAACAAGCACAGTAAGTACAAAGAGGACTTAGTACAGACCCATGCATGCTTTGTGATGGCCTCTTCAGTCTCTGTGAGCCCCTATGAAGCCTGTTAGTGGACTCTGTGAGTTCTGTACCCTTGTGTCTTTGATGCCTCCTACAACCCTGCATTCCTCTCTTCCTTGAGGTTCATTGAGTTCTCCTTAATGTTTGGCTGTAAATATCAGTATCTGCTCCCAAGTGATGTCCACTGGACTAGGCACCAATCTCTAAGTGTAACAGAATTCATTAAGTATTGTCTCATTGATTGTTTGTGTGTGTGTATGTGTGTGTGTGTGTGTCTGTCAGTGAAGACACTGCACCAACTTCTATAGCTGAGCACAGCTGGATGGATTAAATGGCCATTTGAAACAGAAACACCACTGGAATCCATAAGCTTATTTTACAATTTTTATTCATTTGATATTTTATTTGGGTATTTTATTTATTTGAGATGGATGTGTCCATGGAGAAAAGAGGAGAACTGAACAAAAGGTTCTCTGGAAGAGCAGCAATTGTTTTTGCCAACTGAGTCCTCTCTCCTGTCCCAAACACTGAGGTTGGAAAAAAACCTTCTTCATTATCTTTGCTTCCCTTGTAATCAAACATTCATGTTTGTTTTCTCCTTTCTGTGTCCTTGATCATAACTTCTGCTCAGTCCAATCCAGAGAGGTTTCTCCAAAGAAACCCTGTTGTAATGTACTCGGTGCAGCAGTTAAAATGAATTTCAGATTCTAACTCCATAGATAAAAATCAAAGCAGTATAACAACAGGGTAGAGGCTGTGCAGACTGTAGCAGAGTCCAAGGCTCCCCACTCCCTCAACCTGACATTGACTCCTTTACATCTCTGTATTAAGACTCAGCCACCATGCAGTTTTTCCCTAGTTTCACTGGAAACTTTCCACACATGCCATAGTCTATCATTGTATCATTGGTAACACCATGACTGCTGTTTCTGGGAGACAAGTATAGGACAAGGTTTGCCAGGTCCTATGATCACTTCAAGCATTTAATAGGGTGCTCAAGGAAAGGGCAGTGAGCAGGCCTGGAACCATAAGTTTCAACCACTAAGTGGGGATATAAGCCCACCATTGTCTTCCAGTCTGAGGTCTCAGAGACCTCAGAAGCATGAGCTGTAATGAAATCCAGTGTCTGGGTTTTCAGCTGCCCTGAGCTGTGGAGGTCAGCCAGGAAGAGAGTGTGGGCAGCATTCTCCACAGAGAGGTCCCTGAAGAGAGCATCCTCACACATGACCTTCAAACGCTCCAAGCCATACTTGTCAGCAGCTGCCAGCAAGGCAGCTGCCATGCTATTGAGGTCTGGGGCTGTTCCTGTGTAAATGAAGTCCATCATTGCCTTGAAGACTTGTGGCTCCAGGTCAGGGATCTCAACGTGATTCTTTCTGCTCTCCTCCATATCATGTTGAAACATGGCTCTTAAAACTGGAGAGCGAACTGCTAAGATGGCCTTGTGAGCCCGAAATTCCTGGCCAGCTACCACTAGGCAGCAGTCTGTGAATTGGGAATTCTTCCACAGCTCTCCTAGCTCATCTGCCAATGTGCATCTGGGGACCAGAATTCCTGGCTTCTTGTTCTGGTCAGAGAGGCTCAAAGAGACCTGGGCCACGCTCACCTTGCAGACAACGGTGAGCTGGTCATCTGGGAGAAGCCAAAATGCATGGGACAAGAGAAAATCTCGAAGAATAAACTTTTTGCAACCCCAGTCTTGGCCTGGCACTAACCTAAAGGCTCTTGGGCTCTTCTTGACTTTCGTTTTCTCTCCTTCTGCACTTATGATCCAGAACTGGAACTTTGCCCAAACATGACTCTTTAGGCAGTTGAGCAACACTAGGTAAACTGACAGGTAATCTGCACTTTGTTCATCGACTCCGTTCGGGTGTACTCTCAAACACCATTTGTCATTGGCTCCTATTGAGAAAGTGGGGCTTCTAATGCTTTGCCGCATTTCCTCAGCAACAAAAGGGAAGTTGCTGATGGTCCAACTGTAAGAAAAGTCCTGATCGCTGATTTTTGTGTGGTCCCATCTCTGAGAGATCTCATTTCCTGCCATTTCTCCTGCAGGTAGTTTGAAGGTTCAACTGGATTGAAAACGAAGAACTAGCAATTGTTTTCTCTTTACCCTGTGAGACACAGTAACAGACAGGATTTTGATTTTAGTTTTTGTTTCTCATCTGTTCCCTCTTCTACAAGGCTGAAAACTTTGGTCTCTGATATTTTCTATCCAGATATCAATGCTAATTTCAGAGAACACTGTCTAGGCTACTTGATACCCTTATATCACTCCATTATTTCCTAGATTGAATCTTAGGTCAATAGGTAACTTGTTTTGACAATTATACACAGCTTTTGGATAGTTTGGATCACTCATTCTATTAATTCATATCAAAAATGTTGCACTAGGGTTCTCTAGAGGAACAAAATATATACAAGGAATATATATATATATATATATATATATATATATATATATATATATATATACATACATATATATATACACACACACACACATATATATATATATATCATCAAAGGTGATTTATTAGAATGACTTTGGGCTGCAGTCCTGCTAATCCCACACTACCTATGAAGGAAAAGACCAAGATTCCAGTACTTACTCAGTCCAGGACTTTGGATGTGTCTGCTGGTCTTCAGTACATGCTGGACTTCCAAAAATTCTCTATTGCCAGGGAAGGGATGGACTTGCTGCAAGGTGAGGGCAAGCAGGCAATAGCAAATGCTTCCTGCTTCCATGTCCTTTTATAGTCATCCAGCACAGGGTGTGGCCACATTTAGGGTGTGTCTTCCAACCTCAAGATCTGGATTAAAGGGATGTGTCTTCAGGCTCTGAGATCCGGATTAAAAATTTGAGTCATTTTACCTCCAAAATCTGTCCTTGAAGTGGATCTATCTACTTCAAATGAAGCAAAACTCTTCTCTCTGTTGTGACCTCCATTTTAGGGTTTTAATTAATTCCATATCTTGTTAAGTTTGGAAGCCACAAAAACCAGCACAAGTGTATTTTGCTTATTTTTGTTCATCTTAAATAAAATAGGGATGGTGTCCATTCCTACACAGCTGTTATTTCCTCTTCCCAGGGTTTTACACTAAATCCTCCCACTATCATGATGGGAAAGAGGTGGTTCCTTACCCTGTCAGGGGTCTCAGTGTTCACAAAATGGAGTTCAGGGTGGAAGAATTCATATATGGTGGTCAACAAGCTGAGCCAGGCAGCAACTCTGAAAGTGGCAGGCTTCTTTCATCCAGACTCACATTCCCTGGGATGGTTCCACAAACTTTCATTGGTGATCTTGCCCTTCCCCCTCAGATAATTCTTGGAAAAACTGTACTCGATCCACTAAGTGTGTGCTATGAGAAGATCCCAAGTTCTCAGTTCCATGAAACAGACTGCCATGATTCAGTTTCTCAGTACCTCATAATTTTCATCCCCCACTGGTGAGTTCTGTCCTCTTTAAACTTTGAACTTCTATGCTTACTCTGATGGGCCTTCGAAGTGAGACGGTATTCTGGTTTTCAAAGGGTGCAGAATGTATTCAACAGTTACTGAAGAAGGGGTTTTGAAACAGTTCTTCTTAGAATGTGATCTGTAAAATGCTCCTTACATCTATCACCTCTCTCCAGTTCATCATGTCTAGAGGTACTCACTAAGCCTAGAGGACAGGAAAATACATTCAGTGATTCAATCAACTCAGCAATTCCCATCCTAGCTCTCCTGAAAGTCTAGCTCTAAAGCTGCTCATCCCTCAGTCCAGGATAAATCAATCCATTGGTTTTGATCTCTGAATTTTTGGTTCCTCATTTGGGAACCTTTGGCAGGAGGCTAGCTAGTCGCCACTGTGACTTTTCTGTAGGTGTTTAGGGCCAGGGTGGCAGAAACACATTCCCTCAAATATCTCATTTGTAATGAAGGTAGACAATTCCTGCAAGACCCTTCATTTGTAAGTAAAGTGCTGCACCTGTAAGAACTGAGCTCCCATGAGCATGCTCCTGCAGAGTGGGAGCAATTCTCTCAATGGAGAACTGACTCGTGCCTGAATCTCAAGTATAAGATCTTTTCATATAGTTTCTCATTCCAGGAATGGAACAAGTTTAGCTTTTATTTCAGGTAGGTGGTTCTCTGGGTAATATGGCACAGCCAATGTGATTTAGATTCCCAAAAGGAGAAGGCAAAGTCTTAAACAGCAGTGCTGTCCCCACCAGAGAAATCCAACAGTCAATACAGCAAACAATACTAAAAGTAACATGTAGAAAGACTTGCAGAAAAACACAAAGACACACACAGAGAAACACACACAGAGACATATAGACAGAGACAAAAAGAGAGGGGGAGAGAGAGAGGAGAGAGAGAGAGAGAGAGAGAGAGAGAGAGAGAGAGAGAGAGAGAGAGAGAGAAGAGATTGTTTGAAAATGGATTTGGGAAAACAGAACGTCTTTCTTCGCCAGCTGGCAAACACATGAGGTATTTGGGATTCTAGTGAAGCAACTAGGCCTTTCTCAGTGTGGGCTTTTAAGCAAAATTCCCATATTCTGGGTTGACAAACTTCAGTTAATAAGAAGATAGCCCAAAGTGGCACTACAGAAGCCAAAAGTGTTACTATATTTGAAGCAAGTTTTGAACATTTAGAGATATTCCTAGAACTATGGACTTTGGTGGATTAAGCCTTTGTTTTTGCTGTGGCAGCGGTTACTGTTTTTTTTTTTTTTTTTTTTTTTTTTTTTTTTTTTTTTTTTTTTTTTACAAAAGTGCTGGGTTTTACACCTAGAATGGTACTTCCTTCATGGAGACAGTTGTGCTTACCCATGTGGGCCTGCTAATGTCTGGGCCCTGTTACACAGGCGGGTCAGTGCACCATGAGCATATGGTACCTCACTAGCCTTCAATAATACAACCGATAAAAATCACTTGGAAAAGTGATTACTCTGTATGGGCGGAGCAATGGTCCCTTACTAAGGAAAATTTGGAGGCTGCGTACACATTAGTTAAGGAACAGTTAGATGCTAGAAATATCATTGCTTCCACTTCACCTTGGAACTCACATATATTTGTTATTAAAAAGAAGTCAGGAAAATGGAGGCTATTACAAAATCTTAAAGCTGTAAATAAAACCATGCTTCTCATGGCAACAACACAGCCTGGCTTGCTTGCCCCTGTGGTATTTCCTAAATATTGGCATTTAATTGTGGTTGACTTGAGGGATTGTTTCTTCACCATTCCTTTGCATCCCGAGGACAATCCTCACTTTGCTTTCAGTGTTCTTTCAGAAAATCTTAAGGAGCCTTATCAGAGATATCAGTGGGTGGCATTGCCTCAAGGAATGGCCAATAGCCCTACTATATGTCAAATTTATGTGTCTTTGGCCCTAGCTCCAGTTCCAAAAGCTTTTCCAGGTGTTTATATAATTCACTCCATGGATGATATATTAATGGCTGCTAAAGATAAAAAACTTGTTTTTGATGCCTTTTCTAAATTACAAGAGGTTCTTAACCTGGCTAATTTACAGATAGCCCCAGAAAAGGTACAGGTATCTTTTCCCTATCATTATTTAGGTCATGAATTGTTATACACAGGCATATGCCCACAAAAGTTTACACTGCATACGGATCAGCTACTCACGCTTAATGATTTCCAAACCTTTCTGGGGGATATTCAGTGGCTTCTGTCCACTTTAAAAATTCCAACAGGTCAGCTTCAACCTTTGTATGATGTTAAAGGGTGACAATGACCCTTTATCTACCCATAAATTAACAGCTGAAGGACGTGTAGCCCTACAATGTCTGCAAGAGGCCCTGGAGCAGGCTCCCGTGCAGTATATAGATCTTTCTTCTCCCTTATTGTATTTGATATTTTGTTTTTCCCATTCACCTACTGGAGTGTTTTGGCAAACAGGTCCTATACTATGGGTACATTCCCCAGCTTCTCCAGCAAAAATCATCACTCCTTATCCACAGACTGTTGCTCAGATTATATTTAAGGGAATCAAGATCAGTGTGCAAACTTTTGGTAAGGAGTCAGATATTGTGGTGATCCCATATACCCAGTCTTAATTAGCATGGATGCAAGCTAATGATAATGATTGGATCATATTGACATGCTCCATGCAGGGTTGGTTTGATACTCACTACCTCTCCAATGATGTGTGTCAGTTTTTTAAATTGCATCCTGTTATATTTCCCAAGATAGGACAGATGACTCCTATTCCTCAGGCCCGTGTGGTATTTACTGATGGAACTTCACGTGATTTTGTTTGGTGGTTTCTGGTAACATAGTAAAGAGAATGAAAGTCCAGGGCACTTATGTCCAGATGGCAGAGGTACAGGCACTGTTGCTTGCTTTATAGATGTTTTCTGATGAGAGTGTAAATATTTATACTGATAGTCAATATGTGGCACATGCCATTATGCCTTTGGAGACAACAGCCTACATACCATCCATTTCTCCCATTCATGAATATTTATTGCAAGAACAAGGACTTATATGGTCCCGCTCACATAACCTTTATGTGGGCAATATTACAGCTCATACTCAGTTGCCTAGACCTCTAAGTGAAGGTAATCAGAAGGCTGACGCCATTACTCATATGGCTGTCACATTAGTTTGTTCTGCCTTTGATAAGGCTAATCTGTTTCATCAATGTTATCGTCTTAATGCTGGATCTCTTCGTCATCATATATGCATAACCCAGGAACAAGCCATCCAGATAGTTAAATCATGTCCTATTTCTATTGAATTTTTACCTGTTCCTCATTTGGGAGTTAATCCCCAAGGACTTTTACCTAATCATGTGTGGCAGATGGACGTCACACACATGGCTTCTTTTAAAATATTACAATATGTCCATGTGTCTATTGATACATATTCTCTAATTTTTGCTTCTGACCATTCAGGGGGAAAGATTAAGGATGTAAAGAATCATTGTCTTCATGCTTTTGCCTATATGGGAGTGCCAAAATGCATAAAGACTGATAATGGTCCCACCTACAGCAGTACGGGATTTTCAAAATTCTGCAAGACTTTTCTATTGTTAATAAGACTGGTATTCCTTATAATGCTCAAGGACAGGCTATAGTAGAATACTGCCATCGTAACTTAAAAACATATATTGCTAAAGTAAAAAGGGGAGAGCTAGGGGCTCATCTCTCCTCTCCACATTCTATTCTTTCCCTTGTTTTATATATTTAAAAATTTTTATTGGTGGATTCTGCTGGAGTATCCGCTGCAGATAAGCACTGGAGGGCTCCTGCTGCAAATCATCCTCTGGTTCGATAGAAGGATCTTTCTACTGGCACTTGGAGGGGACCCAAGTTTGTGTCTTTCTGCAGGACAATGAAGTTCCTCTTTGGGTTCCTGAATGCTGTGTGCACCCTGTGGCTGCAGCTGAATCCCAACATGGCAGAGACCTATTGGGCCTTCATGAAAAACTCTCCCCTTCTGATGCCAATAGGGATTGAGAGCCCAATACGGCCAGCCTTGGCAAACATTAATGTAAGCCTAGGAACTCTAGCCATGTGGTTGGATTCTTCAGAAGTTAATGTATGGTAACTTTTTTCAAAAATGTTGAGAATGTGTCACACCTTGGAGATTAAGGATAACTCTGAAGGTCAATGACCTTCATTTGTTAACAGTAGCATGCCAGCTAAGCCTTTTCACATTTTGCAACCCTCTTCAAGCTGGTGTAGTACCTACTTTTCAGGAATGGCTCTGCGCAACATTTATTGGCCTCCTGACATTCATCTAGCCTTTTTGAAGATACCTTAAAATTTGTGAGCCTGAATGTAGCCATTATTGAGACCATTAGTTCTGCTCCTTGTTTGCTATTTTTGGTTTGTTTTCTTTATGGTTCTTAGTTGTTCTTTTGCAGACCTGCCAGCCTAAGTAGTGCTGGGATCAAGAAAAATGGGCCTTGGTGGTTCGTGTTCCTGGAGCTGCATCCATGCCAGTGGACCGTGGCAGTTAGACACAGATGATGCTCACACGCTCCAGAGACTCTGACATCGCTGTTGCCATTGTTGTTATAGCAGTGGTGGCCACTGCTGCTATTGCTTCTGGAATTGCTATTTCATAATTGGTTACTACAGCTAGCACAATGGAGACCCTGGCAGCAAACGTAGCTACCACAGTTAGTTAATCTTTCATCTTATTGGGCATGATAAATTTAATTCTACTATTATACATTTAAATTGGCTTTGAAAGTTGTAAAAATTATTAAAACCCAAGTACCATTTGCAGTAAGGCTCTACAAGGACTCCAATTTGCAGTAAGGCTCATTAAGAAAGGGAATGGTTCAATTGCCTTTAGCCTCCTGGCTATGGGTGGGTTAGGACTTCTGTTGGTCTTTTCTGTGTCGCACAGATTGCAAGCCCAGTGCCACTTTGAGATCTTTGGCAGCAGTTACTCTACAGCTCACGTGGTTGAGTCTATATGATAATGAGTATTCAGAGATGGGTAATACTTGGGGGGGGCAGTCATCAACCTAAGACAGAGCACTTGTGTGGCCTGGGCAGGTGTCTCCATGACGGCTAAGGTAACCTGCTGATGTCCCATGCAACCTAAGTCAGAAGCTCATTTTTAGTAAAAAAGGGGGGCCCTGTGGGCCCTGGCCCCCAACTGTGAGTGGCTGCTGCTTTGCTTGCCGACCTTAACCAGAAGTCCTCCCTATTCAGATTCCCTGCCAGTTTTCTTCTCACCTAACGATCACCAGAGAGATCACCAGAGGTTCTTTGTTCCTGTATCCTGCATTTGGTGTAAACAGCTTAGATTGCAAGAATGTAGAACATTCCCTAGCAAACTTCTGCCCTCCGGGGATCCTCCATTGTGCTGTAAGCCTGTATTTAAGGTTTTCTCCCTCTTTCAATAAACGGCATTTGGCATTTGGCATTCAGCCGTGGCGAATGACTTTCAGTCTCTTGTCTCTATTTCATGATTAAATTGAGAAGCATTTAAGACTACACATAACACAAAGCAAAATTCACTTATGATTTTTATTCTTGGTTTCCAACTTGACTTCTTATGGAAAGAACTAAATCCTAAAATGGAGGACACATCTCTGAGATTTTCTGCTTAAGTAGTAGAGTTAGATCCACTTACAATCTGTATTTGGAGATAGGAAGAGATAAACATTTAATCCGGATCTCAGGGACACACACCTTTAATCCATATCCTGATTTTGGAAGGCACACCCTAAATTCAGCCACACCCTCTGTTGTTGCTCTTTGCCTGCTTGCCCTCACCTTGCAGCAAGTCCATTCCTTTCCTCTCTTTAGAGAATACTTCTCTGGAATGCCAACGTATATTGAATACAGCTCAGCTGTCCAACCTCCTAGACTGAATAACTATGGGATTCTTGTACTTCCCCTTCATGGATATCCATTGTGGAATTTGCAGGACTGTAGTCCCAAGTCATGCTAATAAATACCCCTCCCTCATCTATAGAATGATTTATTATGTATATTCTGGTACTTTTGTGTACACTAGCACAACACTTTTTTATATGTGTGAATAAAATGTCCCAAATTATTCAACAGTTGTGAATAAGCATCAAAACTAGTTACCTATTGACCTTAGATGAAACCTAGAGAAAAATGGAGTGATGTACCATTCCCTAGTAGTCTTGACTGCCTTCTCTGAAACTAATATTGAAATCTGGATAGCAAATTTGAGAGAGAACCAGGTAAGCAATTTTAATAGACCTATAACCCCTAAAGAAACAGAAGCAGTCATTAAAATTCTCCCAAGGGAAAAAAAAAGCCACGTGTCAAATGGTTTCAGGGCAGAATTCTACCAGAAAGTCAAAGAAGAGCAAATATCAATACTCCTCAAATTGTTCCACACAATAAAAACAGAAGGAACATTGTCAAACTCTTTCTGTGAGGCTACAGTTACCCTGATATCCAAAACACACAAAGATGCCACAAAGAAAGAAAATTACAGATCAATCTCACTCATGAACATTGATGCAAAAATATTCAATAAAATACTGGCAAACTGAATCGAAGAACACATTAAAAAAATCATCCATCATGATCAAGTAGGTTTCATCTAAGAGATACAGGGATGGTTCAACATACAAAAATCTGACATGTAATCTATCATATAAACAATCTGAAAGAAAAAAATCCCACATGATCATCTCATTAGATGCTGAAAAAGCCTTTAACAAAATCCAACACCCCTTCATGATAAAGTTCCTGGAGAAATCAGGAATACAAGGAACATACCTAACTGTGGTGGTATTGTGTTCCCCAAAATATTGTGTACTCTAATAAATTTTTCTGGGGTCAGAGAACAGACAGCCACTAAATACAAAGGCTAGAAAATGGTGGCACTCACACCTTTAATCCTAGCATTCCAGAGATAGAAATCCCTCTGGATCTCTGTGAGTTCAAGGCCACATTGGAAATAGCCAAGCATGGTGACACACACCATTAATCCCATAAAGCCAGCCTTTAATCCTAGGGAGTGATGGTAGAAAGCAGAAAGGTATATAGGCATAAGGACCAGAAACTAGAAGTTTTTGGCTGGTTAAGCATTTGGCCTGGTTAAGCTTCAGGCTTTTGAGCAGTAATTCAGCTGAGACCCATTCCGAATGAGGACTCAGAGGCCTCCTGTCTGAGGAGACAAGACCAGCTGAGGATCCGGCGAGGTGAGATAGCTGTGGCTTGTTCTGTCTCTCTGATCTACCAGCATGGACCCCAATAACTCGCCCCAGGTTTGATTTTATTAATAAGAACTTTTAAGATTCCTTCTACACCTAACCATAATAAAAGTAATTTATACCAAGCCATCAACCAGCATCAAAATAAATGGAAAGAAACTCAAAGTGATTCCACTAAAATCAGGAACAATACAAGCCTATGCACTCTCCCCATATCTATTCAAAATAGCACTTGAAGTTCTAGCTAGAGTAATAAGACAACAAAAGAAGATCAAGGGGAAACAAGCTGGAAAGTAAGATAACAAACATTTGCTCTTTATGGATAATATGATTGTATATATACGTAGCCCCAAAAATTCTACCAGGGAACACCTACAACTGGTAAACACCCTCAGTAATGTGGCAGGAGACACAATTAATTTAAAAAGATCAGTAGCCCTCCTATGACAAATGGGTTGAAAAAGAAATCAGAGAAACATCACCCTTTGATACAGCCACAAATAATATTGTAGTGATAAAGCCAGCACTACCACCACCTGTTTACGTTGTCCGAATGAGGGGCTGTGGATCAAAAAACAGAGACAAAAGACAGCAGATCATTCACCTCAGCAGAATGCTGAATGCTGTTTATTGAAAGAGGGAGAAAACCTTAAATACAGGCTTACAGCACAATGGGAGAACCCCAGAATCAGAAGTTAGCTACTGATGTTTACAATCTTTCTTCTAAGCTGTTAAAGCACAATATGCAGGATACACAAACAAGGAACTTCCCTTAAGCATTCAGGAGGGTGGAAACTGGCAGGGAATTAGCATAGGGAGGACATCAAGGTCAAGGTCAGCAAGCAAAGCAACAGCTACCCAAACAGGGGGCCAGGGCCATACAAAATACCTTGGGGTAACTTTAACCAAACAAGTAAAATACCTGTATGACAAGAACTTAAAGTCATTGAAGAAGATATCAGAAAATGGAAAGATCTGCCATGTTCATGGATAGGTAGAATCAACATAGTAAAAATGGCAACCTTTTCAAAATCAGTCTACAAATTCATGCAGTCCTCATCAAAATGCCAAGACAATTCTTCACAGACCCCAAAAGAACAATACTGAGCTTGATATGGAAAAACAGTAAACCTAGGATATCTGAACCAATCCTTGACAATAAAGCAACCTCTGGAGGCATCATGATCCCTGACCACAAGCTCTACTATAGAACTAGAGTAATAAAAACAAATTGGCATTCACATAAAAACCCACATGTGAACTAAAAGAATCGAAGTGAAGACCCTTAAATCAATCCACACATTTATGAACACCTGTCTTTTGACAAAGAAGTCAAAACTGTACAATGTAAAAGAGAAAGCATCTTCAAAAAATGGTGCTGGAATAACTTGATATCAACATGTTGAGCTTTTCAAATAGATCCATATATATCAACATGAACAAAACTCAAATCCAAATGGATGGAAGATCTCAACATAAATTCAGCTACACTGAACCTGATAGAGGAGAAAGTAGGAAGTATTCTAGAAAGCATTGGGACAGGAGACCACTTCCTAAATTTAACCCCAGTAGCACAGACACTGAGAGCAACAATTAATAAATGGGACCTCTTGAAACTTAGAAGCTTCTGTAAGGCAAAGGACACAGTAATAAGAAACAATGACAGCCTAAAAAATTGGAACCCACCCCATCTAACAGTGGGCTGATCTCTAAAAAATATAAAGAAATCAAAAAAGTAGATAGAAAATATCAAACAATCCAATTAAAAAATGAGCTACCAAGCTAAACAGAGTATTCTCAACAGAAGAATCCCAAATGGCTGAAAGATATTTAAGGAATTGCTCAGCATCTTTAGTTATCAGGGAAATGCAAATCAAAATGACTCTGAGATACCATTTTACAATTGTCAGAATGGCTAAGATAAAAAACAGATGACAACTTATTTTGTAGAGGATGTAGAACAAAGGAAACACTCCTCCACTGTTGGTGAGAGTGCAATCTTGCACAGGCATTTTGGAAATCAGTAATGATTTTTCTTAGAAAAATAGGAATCCATCTACCTCAAGACCCAATGATACCACTCTTAGACATCAATTACATCACAAGAACATTTGCTCAACTATGTTTAGAGCAGAATTATTCATAACAGCCAGAACCTGGAAGCAACCTAGATCCCCCTCAACTAAAGAACAGATGAAGAAAATGTGGTATATATACAAAATGGAGTATTACTCAGCTTTAAAAAAATGACATTATGAAATTTGTAGGCAAATGGATGGGACTAGAAAATGTCATTCTGAGTGAGGTGACCCAGACTCAGGAAGACAAGCTTGGTAAGCATTCACTCATAATTGGATACTAGAGTTAAAGCAAAGGATAATCAGAATACAATCTACAGCTCCAGAGAAACTAGGAAACAAGGAGAACCCTAAGAGGGTTACAGATCATCTTGGGAAGGGGAAACAGAGGAGATCCCCTAGAGTAGACTGGGGATGACTACAAGCAATAATGGTGAGGCTCCCTGAACTGGCCTACCCTTGTAATCAGGTTGGTGAATACCCCAACTGTCATCATAGAGCCTTTATCCAGTAACTGATTAATGCAGATGCAGAGACCCACAACCAAGCACCAAGCCGAACTCCAGGAGTCCAGTCAAAGAGAAGGAAGAGTGATTATATTAGCAAGGGAAATCAAGATCATGATGGGGAAATCTACAGAGACTAGTGAACCAAGCTAATAGAAACTCAGGATCTTTAGACCAACAGCTATAAAACCTGCATGGGATCAGATTAGGCCCTCTGTGTACCAAAGCCAGTTGTATACTTGGGTCTGTTTGAGGGGCCCCTGGCAGTGTGATCAAAATCTATCCCTGGTACATGATCTGCCTCTCTAGATTCCATTCACTGTGATGGCAAAGACTGACTCAACTCTGCCAGTGTAAGGCTAACTTGGTCAATAGAATAGCTTCTGAGAGTGCCAGACATGCAGAGTGGAAAGCCATCAAAAATGAAAGAAAGATGTATAAATGAAATCATGGTTACCTCTTGAATTCCTGCTAAAATTTTTCCGATGCCAAAGCTTTAGAATATACCCTAGTCTTTCAGAGCGGTTCCATCCTCTTTAAGAAAGTAACTGTGATGGGATAGAGTAATGGTTCTGCAGTAAATTTGCTGGATAACTTTCCAAAAGACAGGCATCCAATTTACTGCTTTCAAGGGTACCTGACAATAGTCGGTAACTCCAGTTATCAGTTATCCAGGAGATCCAACAGCCTCTTCTGACCTCTGAGAGCACCATAGTCTCATGGTGCACAGAACCACCTGTGTAACAAGGCCCAGGCATTAGCAGGCCCCCATGCCTAAATACAACTGTCTCTGTGACAGAAGTGCTATTCAAGGTGTAAAACCCAGCATTTCTATAAAACACAGCAAACCCCTGCCACAACTAAAATGAAGGCTTAATCCACCAAAGTCCATAGTTCTGGGAATATCTCTAAATGTTCAAACCTTGCTTGAAATACAGTAACATTATGGCTTTCATAGTGGCTAACACTTCTTGTTAACTGAAGATTCTCAACCCATAATATGGGTTTTGTGCTTAAAAGCTCATCCTGAGAAAAGCTACTTGCTCCAACAGAAATCAGAATACCTCATGTGGTTTCCAGCTTGCTAAAAAAGACTTTCTGTTGACTTCAATCCATGTTCAAACACTCTCTCTCTGTCTCTCTCTTTCTCTGTCTCTCTCTCTCTGTCTCTGTCTCTCTCTCTCTCTGTGTCTCTCTCACTATTTGTCTCTGTCTCTGTCTCTCTCTGTCTCTCTGTCTCTCTCTCTTTCTCTCTCACTATTTGTCTCTATCTCTGTCTCTCTCTGTGTTTGTCTGAAAGTCTTTCTATGTGTTACTGTCAGTTTTCTTGTGCTGTATTGACCGCTGGATTTCTCTGGTGTGTGAACACCACTGCTGCATAAGACCTGTGCCTTCTCCTGTTGGGGACCTGATCCTTTGTCTGTGACAGGTCCCCCAGACAACCACCTACCCGAAATTAAAGATCCACCTGCCCTATTCCTGGAATGAGACACTGTATGAAAAGGTCCTATACTGAGACCCTGACAGGAGTCTGTTGCCTCATGAGAAACTTCTTCTACCCTGCAGTACATGCTCCCTGATCCTAAACACATAAAGAAGAGTCACTGTGGCTACTAGATAGCAACCTAACAAAGATTCCTAAATGAGGAACCAAACTTTCAGAAATCAAAACCAGTTGATTGATTTATCCTGGATTGAGGGAAGAAGAGCATCAGAGCCAGACCTTTCAGGAGAGGTAAGCTGGGAATTGCTGGGTTGATTGAATCATTGAAGGTATTGTCACAACCTAAAGACATGATGAACTAAAGAGAGATGATAAATATGGTGAGCATTTTACTGATCACATACTAAGGTGAACGGCCTCAAAAGCCCATTGTTGGTAACAGTTGAATACATTCTGTACCTTTTGGAAACCTGAATACTGTCTCACACTCAAGGCCCAGCAATGTAAGCCTGGAAGTTCAAAGTTTAAAGAGGTCAGAACTCATCAGTGAAGGATGAAAATTATGAGATATTGAAAAGCTGAATCTTGGCAGTCAGAGGGTGGAATTGAGAAGCACTTACAATCTTCTCATAGCACACACTTAACTGGATCTGGCCAAGTGTCTCCAAGGAGAATTATCTGGAGATTTGGGAGTGGCAAGACCACCAATGAGAGTTGGTGCAGACATCCCAGAGACTGTGAGTCTGGATGGAATGAAGACTGCCAAGTTCAGAGGATTGTGCTTGGCCTTTCTTCTTGACAACCATATATGAATTCTTCCATCTTGATCTCCAAGTTGTGACTGGAAAAGGAAAACACATCTTCCCAGGTCATGTTAGTGGAAGGATTTAGTGTAAAACCCCCCAAAGAGGAAATAAAAGCTGTGTAGGAATGACACCATCCCTATTTTATTTAACATGAACCACAATAAGCAAAATACATTTTTGTTGTTTTTTGTTGGTTCCCAACTTAACAAGACATGGAATTAACTAAAACCCTAAAGTGGAGGTCGCTACAGTGAGAAGTGTTTTGCTTCAGTTGAAGTAGGTAGATCCACTTCAGGAACAGACTTTGGAGAAAAAAGACACAAACATTTAATCCAGATCTCAAGGCCTGAAGACACAAACCTTTAATCGAGATCTTGAGGTTAGAAGACACACCCAAACTGGGCCACACCCTCTGCTTGAAGCCTATAAAAGGACACGGAAACTAGAAGCACTTGCTATTTGCCAGCTTGCCCTCACCTTGCAGCAAGTCCATTTCTTCCCTGGCAACAGAGAATATTTGGAACTCTAGGATACACTGAAGACCAGTAGACACCACCCAAATTCCTGGACTTGGTAAGTACTGGAATCTTTTACTATCTCTTATACAGCTAGCCAATGTTGGATTAGCAGAGCTTCAGCCCTAAGTCATTCTAATAGATCACCTTCCTTAATACACAGAAAGATTCTTTTTGTATGTTCTGTTACTCTAGAGAACCTAGTACAACATTTTTTGATATGAGTGTATCAAATGTTCCAAAATTTTCAACACCTGTGTATAATTGTCAAAACCAGTTAACTACAGAACCAAGATTCAATCTAGACAAACAATGGAGTGATGTAAGAGTCCCTAGTAGCCTACACTATCTTCTCTGAAACAAGTATTGAAATCTATATAGAAAATATCAGAGATCCAAGTTTCCAGCACCATCAAAGAGGGACTAGAGGAAAAACAAAAACTTAAAATCTAATTCATGCCGGGCGGTGGTGGCATATGCCTTTAATCCCAGCACTCAGGTGGCAGAGGCAGGTGGATCTCTGTGATTTCAAGGCCAGCCTTGTCTCTAAGGCAAGTTCCTGGAAAGGCACAAAGCTACACAGAGAAACCTTGTCTCGAAAAGCCAAAAAAAAAAAAAATCTAATTCATGTCTATTATTGTGTCTCACAAGGTGAAGAGAAAACAATTGCTAGTTCTTCATTTTGGATCCAATTTAACATTCAAACTACCTCCAGGAGAAATGGCAGGAAACGGGACAGTCCAGAGATGGGACCACACTCAAATCAGGCTTCAGAATTTGTCCTACATGTGGACCATCAGCAACTTCCATTCTATTGTGGAGGAAAGGCTAGGAAGCCTTAGAAGCCCAACTTTTTCAATAGAAGCCAATGACAAATGGTGTTTGACAGTACACCCTAACGGACTCGATGAAGTAAGTGCAGATTACCTGTCAGTTAATCTAGTTTTGCTCAGCTGTTTAAAGAGTCATGTTTGGGCAAAGTTCCAATTCTGGATCATAAATGATGAAGGAGACAAAACAGAAACCATGAGGAGCATAAAAGCATTTAAGTTCATGCCAGGCCATGGCTGTGGATTCAAAAAGTACATCCTTCGAGATTTCCTCCTGTCTCATGCACCTCGTCTTCTTCCACATGACCAGCTCACCCTTCTCTGCATTGTGAGCATGGTCCAGGATTCAGTCAGCACCTCTGACTGGAACAGAAAGCCAGGGATTCAAGTTCCAAGCTGCACATTGGCAGATGAGCTAGGAGAGCTGTGGGAGAATTCCCAATTCACAGACTGCTGCCTGATGGTAGCTGGCCAGGAATTTTGGGCTCACAAGGCCATCTTAGCAGCTCGCTCTCGAGTTTTCAGAGCCATGTTTCAACAGGACATGGAGGAGAGCAGAAAGAATCGCATTGAGATCCCTGACCTGGAACTACAAGTCTTCAAGGCAATGATGGACTTCATTTACACAGGAAAAGCACCAGACCTGGACAGCATGGCAGATGCTTTGCTGGCAGCTGCTGACAAGTATGGCCTAGAGCGTTTGAAGGTTATGTGTGAGGATGCCCTCTTCAGGGACCTCTCTGTGGAGAATGCTGCCCACACTCTCTTCCTGGCTGACCTCCACAGCTCAGGGCAGCTGAAAACCCAGACACTGGATTTCATTACAGCTCATGTTTCTGAGGTCTCTGAGACCTCAGGCTGGAAGGCAATGGTGGACTTATGTCCCTATTTAGTGGCTGAAGCACAACGTTATCTGGCTTCTGCTCATCTCCCTTTCTTGGAGCCCCCTTTCAAACGCTTGAAGCGATCCTAGGACCTGGTCAGCCTTGTCCTATACTTGTAACCCAGAAGCAGCAGCCAATGTCTAAAGACACTAGGCTAGACTATGGGAAGTGTGGAACATTTCTAGTGAAGCTAGCGAGAAACAGCATGGTGGCTGAGGCTTAATAGAGATGTAAAGGAGTCGATGTCTGGATTGGACTGAGAAGATCATATGACCAAGGGCTCAGCAAAGGAACAAACAAAAATGAATATTTCCTTTCAAGAGAAGTAGAAATGAATGAAGATTTTTTCTCTAAACTTGGTGGGGGGGACTGTAGAGAACACTCACTTGCAAAAGCAATTGTTGCTCTTGCAGAGGACCCTTGTTCAGTCTTCCTCTCGTCTCCATGGTCACATCAATCTCTGTAGACCCTACCTACCCAAAATAAAATATCAACAAATAAAAATTTAAACTCTGTTAGTAGAATCCAATATTGTTTGTGTTTGAAAAATCCTATTTTAGTCTTTCCAGCTCTGCTCAGCTGTTGAAGTTTGTGCAGGGCACTTACTCCTACACACACACAGAATTCAGTGAAATTATCCCTAATGAAATTCTGTTATAATCATACATTTGTGCATAGCCCAATCGACATCAGTTAGGCTTTCTCCAGCATCTGAGAGCAGATACTGAGGTCCAAACATTAGATATAGTGCAGGGAACCTCAAGTAAGAGAAGACAGGATTGTAGTGTGATACCTCAGTATAACCCCCCACTCTATCCCCTACAGACAAAGAAGTTTAAACCAGGATTCGTAAGTGTAGATAAGAACTTAGACCCCTTTTCCCCAGGTGGCTGTATCTGCTACAGGGACTTTGGAAAACACAGTCAGGATATTCAACCAAAAGACTAAAAAGAGAGGCGGGTTAAAATAAATTATATGGTCTGTGCCTTTAAGAACTAGCCTCACAAAGAAAGAGGAGTGCTCCTTCCAACCTCCCTGCTGTGAGTGAGAGATTTAGAAGAGCCTCCCTGGAGGCTTGTATACTTAGACAACACTTTACTTTTGCATTCTGTACCTAAAGTCTCCAGTGGCAGCTTTGGGGACACAATCTAGGCACAACAAGACCCTCACTCTATTGTCTCAAAAAGGGGGCCTTAGACAAAGATATCTAAATATAGATAGACCCAGGTCAGTTTCAAGTCCCCAGAAATGATGGTGCCAGCCCCAGGAACATAAGAACAGACTCAGGATGTCTGATGGTAACCAATTAACCACGAGATGCCCCTCTCCAGAGATAACATGACCTGACCCCTGAGAGGAGTTGTAAAACTCCTGACAAGGCAAACAGACAAGCTAGAATAAGATAAAGTCCAGGCCGGGGGAAAAAATGGACCAATCAAGGATGGACCCTTACTAACCCCCTCCCCTCTAAGAAATTTTATGGGTTTTGCCTATAAAAACTAACTTCCCCAAGAAAGAGGTACTCCTCCCTGCCTCACTGTATTGGGTGTAGGAATGAGTCCCTGTCTAGACTTGTATCTGCAGAATAAACCTTGCTGTTGCATTCTGGACATCCAAGGTCTTCAGTGGTCTCTTTGCGGGGTCACAATCTGGGCATAACAGTAGGATGGATCAAAGGTATCAGGTAAAAGGAACACACAGATTTATCTAAACAGGGTCCATGGGGGTTCACAGACACTGAACAGGCAATCACAGAGCATGCATGGGTCTGTACTAAGTCCTCTATGTATGTACTGTGCTTGTTTAGCTCAGGGGTTGTGTGGGAGTCCTAGCAACAGGAGTGTGTGGAGTCTCTGAACTGTTTGTCTGATATTGGAAACTTTTCTTCTGAGTTCCTCCTCCAGCCTTGATATGAGGGTTTGTGCCTACTATTATTACATTTTGTTATCTTGTGTTCATTTGATATACCCTGGAGATCTTTTCTTTTCTGAAGGGAAACTGAGGAGTAGTACAAATATGTGGAGTGGAGAGAGGGAAGACTATGGTCAGGTGGGATTTTGTGAGAGAAGAAAAAATAAAAACAAAAAAAAAGAAATTAACAAATAATAGAAAGACATTTGGGGAAGAAGTATTTGGACAGATCTATAAAGGAGCAAAGAATGTGAAGATCATTTTGTCCCCTGTAAATGCCCACAAAAGGTGTCTTCAGTAGAGATGGAGATCAATAATCAAGTAGATAGGATGACCCATTAGATGGGTAGTCAGTCACTTTGTCAAGCCATTTTTGATATTGCCTCATGGGCCCATGGACAAAGCAGCCATGGCAGGTGAATAGAGGTTATCTGTGACATCAACAACCTGGACATCCATTCATGACTGACCTAGTTACAGTTGCTGCAGGATGCCAGATCTGCCAACAGCAGAGACCAATACAGAGCCCCAGAGGTGTCACCATTTTTCCAGGCTGACTAGCCAACTAATTCATGAGAGGATGACTACATTGTGCCACTTCCTCTGTGGAATGGACCACATGGGATAGTATTTACCAGGAAGCATTTTTCTCCATAGCCCAGACATGGATGTAGGAACCAGGTATTAGAAAAGAAAATAGAAAAGAAACCAATCAATCATTATCACCCCTAGTGACATCTAGGAAAAAAAACTTGCTCTCTGTTTCCATGATTTGAGTCACATGAACATAATGATATGTGGATAAGAGAGTGATGTCAAAAGCTTTGAGGAAAAATAATAATGTGAGAAGTTTTAATTGTGGTAAACAAGGTCATTTGAAAAGAGAGTATAAACAGGCATTCTTAGAAACCAAGTGTTTGAGGAACAATGGCAAGAGAATGCCCCTACCTTGTGGATTATGCACAAGGTGTAGGAAGAGTAAACACAGGACTAAGGAATGTAGATCAACAAGTGATAGACAAGGTAATCCTTTGCCTCTGCTTTTAGGAAACTCCCTAAGGGCCTCATGCAGGCCCCATGGGGAATTCAGTTCAGACCTTTCCTGCCATTGTAGAAGAAATCACTTCTCAGAGCAATTAAATAACCAAATGCCTATTGTAATAATCCAGGCTGATAGGTGATAGAACAGTTGAAGCAGAGAAAACAGGAAATTCAGGAGAAACCATAAAGAAAGATTTTTTGGCAAACATCTTTAAATGAACAAAGACCAAAATTAAAAACAGGAATAAATGATGCTATCTTGGAAGGTTTAGTAGTTTAGATGTGGATGTTACAATAATTGCACCAGAATTTTGGCATCCACATTGACCTCTTCAGGATGTAAATGTTCAGCTGTTAGGGATTAGAACGTTATCTCAAGTGAACCAGAGCACAAGATGGCTTGAATATATAGGGCAAGAAGGACAGAGAGGAAAATTAAAGCCATATATGATTAATATAGCTATGAATTTATTGGGCCATGATCTATTACAACAATGAAATATCAGATTAACATTTCTGTAACCTCAGAAACAAACTATAAACTAACACATGTTTCTGAGAGAATTATTAGGAGATATTATAAAGAGCAGTCCCAGGCAATGCAGATTGTACAAGAACAGGGCACAACAACTGCTGAACTTTCAAAGACACCAACAGCTCCACCTTTAAAATGGATAACAGACAAGCCTGCATGGGTTCAGCAATGGCCTTTAACAACAGAAAATGCAGGCTTTAAAAGAGCTGGAATGAGAGCAGTTAAATGCTCATCATATTGAAAAATCAACCAGCCCTTGGAATTCTCCTGTATTTGTTATTAAAAAGAAATCTGGTTTATGGTGATATTTTATTTGTACTGAAATGCGACTTTAATTTTATGTTAATAAATAAAGTTCCCATGGGGTCAGAGCTATTAGAGCCATAGCAAGAGCGTGATGGTTAGAAGAGCTAGGTAGATTTCTGTGTGTTCAGGGATACAGCCAGTATTGGAGACATATGCCTTTAAGACCTGGAGGGCGGTACTTACAGGCAGTGATGAGGCAGTCATGTGGTTGGGTTTAGAACCAATGAGAAGGCAGAACAGAAAGACTATTTAAACACAGACAAACAGGAAGTAGCTCTCTCGCAGGGAAGTTAGGAGCACTGCAGGAGGTAAGATTTTATCTCTGAGCTCTGACTTCTCGGCTTTCTCTTTTACATTGGCTCTGTGTTTCTTATTTTAATAAGACGGTTGGTTACATCTACATCTGGCACCCAACGTGACAAGAATCCATTAAAAATTGCTTGGGGCGGGCTCCCTAGCCGGAGCAGCCGGCTCCCTAGCCCTGGCCCAGGTCTGCTTGGGCTCAGGCCGGACTGTGAGCTGCTTGCTTAAAGCCAGTGCTACAAACAACTCAGGCCTGCCCTGCTAAACAGGGCCCCTGCCTGTAAAGCCAAGCCTTGACTCGGCTTAAGAGGGAACAAGTGGCTGGATTTAAGCTTTAGCCGGCTACCCCTTCGCTTTCACTTTCACTTTCACTTTCGCTTTTGCTTTCTCTCTTGCTTTCTTTCTGTCTCTCTGTTTCTCTCTCTCTCTCTCTCTCTCTCTCTCTCTCTCTCTCTCTCTCTCTGGATTCACACCTAGGACACTAGGTGGCTCTTTTGAAATTCACTGGGATTTCTACTGTTCTACGCAGATTTGGTAAGTCATAAAGGAAACTATTTAAAAGACAATTTTTTCCACATTTAAAAAAAATGGGTTTCCTGTGTACATTGGAAAAATGGGTTTTGTTTGAAATTTAGGCAGTCTGACAATGGAACAACTATATGAAAAGATTAGTATTATGGTAATTATGCAGTTTATCACCATGCTTATTCTCATTTTACTATTTAAAAAGATAGTCGATTTAAGTGCCAGGATAACAGCTTTAGAAAACCCTGTTAAACCTGTAAAAATTCAGACAGGAGAAATTAACAGGGAAGTTGGTTCAAGTTTGGATCATAAGGTTACAGAATGAAAGCCTGTTTTCACACAGTCACCCTTAATTTATCCTGTAACCGTACAGCAGATGCCTGATCAAATGGCTACACAAAATACTTGGGCTCCAATTGAACTGATGGATTTTAAAAGGTTTAAAGAGGCAATAGTATCTTATGGCATGCATTCCCCATATGTAAAGCAAATGTTAAACTCTTGGTCAACATATAATAGGATTATACCACAGGACTGGCGGGACCTTGCACAAGCTGTTCTGGAACCCAGCCAGAGACTTCAATTTCTAACGTGGTTTAAGGAGGAAGCTAGAAACGTAGAAAAACAATGGAGGGATAAAGGAATACAAATTTGCCAGGATCAGCTTATTGGAGAAGGCCAATATGCTTCGGTACAAACACAATGTTTATATGATGTCCAAACCCTAATTTTATGTCGAATGGCAGCCTTGAATGCATGGGACAGAGTTGAGGAACCAGGAAAAAAAGCTGAGTCATTCACAAAGGTTATGCAAGGCCCAAAAGAATCTTTCACAGATTTTTTAGAAAGACTGGCTTCAGCAGTAAACAGAATGGTCTCAGGATCAGAAGCTAGTAAGGCAATAATTGAAGCTTTGGCATTTGAGAATGCGAATGCAGCATGTAAAAGAATAATCAGGCCGTTAAAGGCAAGATCTGCACCTTTGGAAGATTGGATTAGAGAAACAATTAATGTTGAAGTTGATGAGCATGATGATACGTGGGTAGGAGAAGTAATTTCAAAAGGTTTGAGGAGTGTTAGATGTTTTGGGTGTGGAAAGCAAGGACATTTTAAAAGGGACTGTAAACAGGTCATTCCTAGAAGCAATATTTCTTCAAGGAACAATGGCAACAGAATGCCCCTTCCTTCTGGAGTATGCAGAAGGTGTGGTAAGGGAAAACACTGGACCAATGAATGTAGATCAACAAAGGACAGACAGAGTAATCCTTTGCCTAAGTTTTCGGTAAACTCCTGGAGGGGCCTCATGCAGGCCCCCATAGCAAAACCAGTTCAAACCTTTCCTGCAGCTGTAGAGGAAATCCCTGCTCTGAGCGATTAAATAACCAAATGACTATTGGAATAAATCATGCTGGTCAGGATGATGAAACAGAGAGAATAGAAAATTCAGGAGAAAACATAAAGAAAATTTTTTGGCAAACTTCTATTAATGAACAGAGACCAAAATTAATGATAAAAATAAATGGTGTTTTGTTGTCTGGTCTGGTAGACACAGGTGCAGATATTACCATAATTGCACCAGAATTTTGGCATCCAACTTGGCCTCTTCAGGAGGTAAACGTTCAACTGTTAGGAATTGGGACATTATCTCAGGTGAAACAGAGTGCAAGATGGCTGGAATGTATAAGTCCAGAAGGACAGAGAGGAAAACTAAAACCATATGTCGCTAACATAGCTATGAACCTGTGGGGTCGAGACTTGTTGCAACAATGGAATACTCAGATTAAAATCCCTCCAATCTCAGAAACAAATCATAAACTAGCACATGTTGCTGAGAGAAATATTAGAAGGCATTATTTTGAGTGGTCACCAGCCATCCATATTATACAGGAACAGGGCACAACAACTGATAATCTTCCAAAAATACCAACAGCTCTACCTTTAAAATGGTTAACAGACAAGCCTGTATGGGTTCAGCAATGGCCTTTAACAACAGAGAAACTCCAGGCTTTAGAAGAGCTGGTAGAAGAACAGTTAAATGCTCAGCATATTGAACAGTCAACCAGCCCTTGGAATTCTCCTGTATTTGTTATTAAAAAGAAATCTGGTAAATGGAGAATGGTAACAGACCTTAGAGCAATTAACAAAGTAATTCAGCCAATGGGCTCTCTACAATCTGGAATTCCTTTGCCTACTCTGTTACCAAAAGGATGGCCTCTCATAGTTATTGATTTAAAAGACTGTTTCTTTTCAATACCCTTACAAGAAAAAGACAGAGAAAGATTTGCTTTCACAGTGCCTACTTATAATAATTCTCAACCGGTTAAAAGATTTCAATGGAGGGTCCTCCCACAGGGAATGTTAAATAGCCCAACTCTGTGCCAGTATTTTGTACAACAGCCATTGGAAGTGATACGTAAAAAATTTTCTAAATCTATAATGTATCATTATATGGATAATATTTTACTAGCTGACTCAAATGCAGATACTTTAGAAAGAATGTTTGAAGAAGTAAAGAAAATTTTGCCTTGCTGGGGATTACAAATTGCTCCTGAAAAAATGCAAAGAGGGGATTCTATTAATTATTTAGGATATAAAATAGAGCTACAAAAAATTAGACCCCAAAAGGTGCAAATTCGGAGAGATAGACTACAGACTCTTAATGACTTTCAAAGATTATTTGGAGATATTTCTCATCTACGAACTATTGTTGGGGTAAAAAAATGATGAACTGACTAACTTGTTCAATACCTTAGAAGGTGACAAGGACTTAAATAGTCCAAGAGAATTATCACCTGAAGCTGAGAAAGAATTGGCCTTGGTAGAAAAGAAAGTACATGAAGGGCACGTGGATCGTATTGATCCAAAGCTGGATTGCATTTTGGTTATTTTACCTTCTAGGCATTCTCCTACTGGAATATTAATGCAGAGGGAAGATATTATATTGGAATGGATATTCTTACCAAATAAACCAAATAAAAAATTAAAAACTTATGGGGAAAAAAATCTCTGACTTGATTTGGAAAGGAAAATTGAGACTTCGTCAATTAGCAGGAATAGACCCAGCAGAAATTGTCGTACCTTTAACTAAGGAGGACATTGAAAAATTATGGACAGAAAGTGAACCTTGGCAAAGAGCTTGCAGTAATTTTTTGGGAGAAATTAACAGCAAATATCCCAAAAGCAACAGAATTGATTTTATAAAGAGAGCTGATTGGATCTTGCCTCGAATTGTACGGCAAAAACCCATATCTGGAGTTCGTACATTTTATACAGATGCCAATAAACAAGGAAAGGCAGGTTACAAATCAGCAAATTTACGTAAAGTGGTTCAAAGTCCTTATAATTCAGTGCAAAAATCAGAATTGTATGTTATTCTGTTGGTATTAATGGATTTTTCAGAACCTCTCAACATACTGACTCGCAGTATGCTGAAAGAGTGGTGTTACATATTGAGACTAAAGAATTTATCCCTGATGCTTCAGAATTAACTTCACTATTTATTCAATTACAAGATACAATCAGGAAAAGGAGTCATCCTTTATATATAACTCACATCCAATCTCATACTGGTCTGCCAGGCCCTTTAGCACAAGGCAATGATGAGATTGATAAATTATTGATAGAAAATGCGCTGGAGGCCTCAGAATTTCATAAAAAAACATCATGTCAATAGTAAAGGTTTAAAAAAGGATTTTTCCATAACCTGGCAACAAGCCAAAGAAATAGTAAAGAAATGTCCTACTTGTTCCTTCTATAATCAAACGCCATTACCAGCAGGATGTAACCCAAAGGGTACTCAGAGAAATGAAATCTGGCAGATGGATGTGTTTCACTTTGCAGAATTTGGAAAATTGAAATATGTATACCACACCATTGATACTTATTCAGGATTTCAATGGGCAACTGCTTTGAGTTCTGAAAAAGCTGATTCTGTAATCACTCATTTGCTAGAAGTTATGGCCATCATGGGTATACCTGCACAAATCAAAACTGACAATGCTCCATCATATGTCTCTGTTAAAATGAAACAGTTTTTTGCTTATTACAATATAAAGCATATTACAGGCATACCACATAATCCTACAGGTCAAGCAGTTATAGAAAGATCAAACAGAACTCTAAAGGATATGCTAAATAAACAGAAATGGGTAACAAAAACCCCCAGAAATAGACTGCATAATGCTCTTCTAACTTTGAATTTTCTGAATGCCAATGAGAAAGGAACAACAGCTGCAGAGAGACATTGGATAATAGAAAAAACTACAGAATTAAATCAGCCTATATACTTTAAGGATGTGCTGACCTCAGAATGGAAACCAGGGTATGTATTACATTGGGGACGTGGTTTTGCTTTTGTTTCTACAGGAGAAGATAAGCTGTGGGTACCATCAAAATTGATAAAGGTTCGATTTGAACAAGAGAGATCTCTTAATTAGAGAAGGTGATAGTTCATCAACCAGCATGAACATCCAATTTAAACTAACTTTTATCAATAAAACATGCCTTTTCATTTAATCAGATAATAACTTGCCAAAAAGGAACATCCCCAAAATTAGTCTTGGGGAAAGGTTTTTGTTTTTGTCTTTTAGGAGAATGAAGGTTAAGGAATCTGAAGAACACTGGACAAATGAGACAACTGAAGAAAAGGGACAAATCATCTATCCCAAGAAACAGAGTGAAACGGTGTATGGGTATATATTATCTAAAAAAAAATTTATGTCTTCCTAAATGTTTGTTTCTGCTTTTCTCTAAAGATTTAACACTATTGGTCTTCTAACAGTCCCAGTTCAATTAAAATTTAAAGCTGACTTTGGAGTTGGAGAATGGCTCTCTCCTTCTTTAAAATCAAGCATGTTGTTAAAAGGTAAATGAAAACTCCCTGTATCATGCCAGAATAAGAGCCATCTTCTGCTATGGTACAGGACAAAAGCAAAATTAATTAAGGGACGATTCTATTACTAATCTCAACTCTTTGATTCTATTCTGATTCTTTAAACTTTTCTCAAAGTATAAATTTTATATCAAAATTTACAAGATTAATATATATATACATTTTAAACTTTAAGATATGAATGGTCACATAGAGTACTAACTAATTCTAGAAAAAAGGCTAGCTGCATATATATGTTTTTGTGTTCGAGTCTCTTATCAGTTTTCTGCAGGAAATCATGGCCAGGCCTAACATCAACTGAAGTCTCCAGGAAGAAGATGGGGCCCCACAACAACAACAATTCCACGTGGACAATAATAATATCACTGAACTGACAAACATCATCTACAGATCAGCTTTGAACTACAAAGTGCTCAGAGCAATTTTGAGATGACTAGCTGAGATGATCCAGTCTCAAAGACTACTTGAATAAGGACTTGAGATAAACCCTGAACTTTGGCATTATACACAGACTGGATAATAATGAAGGATACAGTTACCTTTCCTAGAATTTGACAATTAACCTAAAATTTTTCTTTCAGGATAAAGATAACTTCGCCCATACCCAGCAGGAAGCAATTTTAAGAATGGCGCCCACATTGCCAAAGAAGTGGTGTGGGGCAGGTGGTTTTTTGGTTCTTTTAATGGGTTTTGGGTCTGGGATAATTTTCATTGTTTAGGGGGGTTGGTTACAAGTTGTTGTCAAGGGTTAGGAAAAAGGCTATAAGCAAAGGAGATTAGATTTAAGGTTCTTGTTTTTAAAAAAAAAAAAGAAAGAAAGAAAAAGAAAAAGACAATTACTAGTTTTAAATACTTTACATTTTTACCAACTATTAGGATATAAAGAAATGAAAGTTAGTAGTTATAGACATTACAATAGAAATTGTAGTCATATTAGATACGTTTTAAAAATTGAGCAGATATGTTTTAGACAGGTCATCTTCAAACCCTTCAGAGATCTACCGAATATGGCATTTAAAATGTTTTAATAACTTAGAAACTGCATATGGAGTTAATTTTCATTGTGGCAAAAGTTAGCCACTGGACAACAAAAGTATCCTCGAATCAACAGGACAAAATGGACAGACAGAACACGAAACAAAGGACTACCGATTCCTGCCAAAACAAGTGTGGTTATGGCTTTATCAGAAGCCATCTTCTGAGGCCAGGGCAATATGGCACCATCCCTGAAGTAGCCTTCACAATCTGGAAAAGGTACAGTACCCTTTTCTTAGAAGGCAGCTGAACAGGCAGTGGGTCGATGGCTTCTGTTGTGCAATGGAACAGCAACTGAAAGCTCACGCCTCTCAATAGTAGATTGGCATTTAATAGAGGGATGTGGAGAAGGGGATGCTGAGATGAAGCCATATATACACAGCCAAGAAGAATGGACAGCTGAATTCAAAAACCATCAACAATTTCCAGAATTTAAAAATCCTGAATCATGACATGACACTAGTGGAATTCAGGTGTTTCTGGTACATGGACTGCTCTCACCCAATGTGAGGTTGAACTGTTGACCTTGTGTACATCCTACATCACAAATGAGTCTGTTAGATACGATAAGCCTATAGGCTGAAGATGATACCCCAACACTGCAGAGAAACCTCAGGTGACTGTCCAGGCAGCTGGCTGTTTCTGTCAACTCACAAAATTTTTGGAAGTTGCTTTTGTGCACTTCCTGTTTTTATTTTTGTTAGCTAATATTATTTCCTTCTTGGGTCTCTGAGGGAGTTGAAGATTAGTTAGTTATAGTTGAAGATTAATTAGGATAGAAAGTGAATTAGATACATTTTGGACTTACTAAAATAGGATAGATAAGGGAATTATTTTCTCTGATTTGTCAAATACAAATGGACTAGACATCGTTTAGGTATTTGTTACTTGTATATATTGTATATAGTTATTGTACTTTTGTATATAGTTTTTCTTTTGTTAGTTATAACCTTTTGCCTTTTTTCTTTTATTAAAATAGAAAAGGGGAAATATGGTGATATTTTATTTGTACTGAAATGCGATTTTAATTTTATGTTAATAAATAAAATTGCCATGGGGTCAGAGCTATTAGAGCCATAGCAAGAGTGTGATGGTTAGAAGAGCTAGGTAGATTTCTGTGTGTTCAGGGATACAGCCAGTATTGGAGACATATGCCTTTAAGACCTGGAGGGCGGTACTTACAGGCAGTGATGAGGCAGTCATGTGGTTGGGTTTAGAACCAATGAGAAGGCAGAACAGAAAGACTATTTAAACACAGACAAACAGGAAGTAGCTCTCTCGCAGGGAAGTTAGGAGCACTGCAGGAGGTAAGATTTTATCTCTGAGCTCTGACTTCTCGGCTTTCTCTTTTACATTGGCTCTGTGTTTCTTATTTTAATAAGACAATTGGTTACATCTACACTGGTTATTGGAGAATGATAACAGACCTAAGAGCAATTCAGAAAGTAATTCAGTCAATGGGCTCTCTGCAATCTGCTTTTCCTTTGCCTACTTTATTATCTAAAGGATGGTCTCTTATAGTTATCAATTTAAAAGACTGTTTCTTTTCATTATCCTTACAAGAAAAAGACAGAGAAAGATTTGCCTTCACGGTGCCTACAGCCAGTTAGGTATGTCAATGGAAGGTTCTCCCACAGGGAATGTTGAATAGCCCAACCCTGTGCCAATATTTTGTATGAGAGCCATTGAAAGTTTGGAAATTTGATTTAGGAACAATATCCTGAATCTATAATTTATTATTACACGGATGATATTTTACTAGCTGATTCAAATGCAGAGAGAAGGAATGTTGGAAGAATTAAAGAAAATTTTGCCTTGTTGGAGATTACAAATCGCTCCTGAAAAGATACAAAAGGGAGATTCAATTAATTATTTGGGATATAAAATAGCTCTTCAAAAAATTAGACCCCCAAAGGTACATATTAGGAGAAATTACGTACTCTTAATGACTTCTAAAGGTTATTTGGAGACATTTTCCATCCATGAAAATGGGGTAAAAAAAGAGGAACTGAGCAATTTGTTCAAAACCTTTGAGAGTGAAAAGGGCTTAAATCGTCCAAGAGAATTGTTAGCTAAAGCCGAGAGAGAATTGGCCTTGGTGGAAAAGAAAGTACAGGAAGAACATGTGGATCATGTAGATCTAAATCTTGATTGTGTTTTGGTTATTTTCCCCTCTAAGCATTCTCCTACAGGAATTTTAACGCAGGGAAAGATATTATATTGGAATGGATATTTCTATCAAACAAACAGAGTAAATTATTAAAAACCTATATGGAGATATCTCTGACTTGATTTTAAAAGGAAAATTGTGACTTTTCAATTAGCAGGAATAGAGTGAGCTGAAATTGTAGTACATTTAACTAAGGAGGAAATTGATCAATTATGGGCAGAAAGTGATCCTTGCAAAGAGCTGGCAGTAATTTTTTTTGGAGAGATTAACAGCAAATATCCCAAAAGTGAGAGAATTCAACTTATTCAGAAATCTGATTGGATTCTGGCTCCCTTTGTTCAGGAAACACTCATATCTGGAGCCCATACATTTTATACCAAAGCAAACCAACAAGGAAAGGCAGATTATAAGTCAGAAAATTTAAGTAAAGTGGTTCAAAGTCCTTATAATTTGGTTCAAAAATTAGAATTATATGCCAATCTGTTGGTATTAGTAGTTTTTCAGAACGTCTCAACATAGTTACTGACTCTCAGTATGCTAAAACCGTGGTCTTACATATTGAGACTGCAACATTTATCCCTGATGAGTCAGAATTAATTTTGTTACTTATTTAGTTACAAGATATAATCAGGAATATGAAGCATCCTTTATACCAACTTACATCTGATCCCATATGACTCTGCCATGCCTTCTAGCACAAGTTATTGATGAGATTGATAAACTATTGATAGGAAATGTGCTGGATGCCTCAGAATTTCATAAAAACATCAGGGCAATAGCAAACATTTAAAAAGTTTTTTTTTTCCATAACCTGGCAACAAGTCAAGGAAATTGTAAGGAAATGTACTACTTGTTCTTTTTACAGTCAGACTCTGCTACCAGCAGAATGTAACACAAAGGGTACTCAGAAGAATGAAATCTGGCAGATGGATGTGTTTCACTATGCAGAATTTTGAAAATTGAAATATGTATACCACACCATTGATACCTATTCAGGATTTCAGTGGGCAACTGCTCTGAGTTCTGAAAAAGCTGATTTGGTAATCATGAATTTGCTAGAAATTATGGCCATCAGGAGCATACCTGCACAAATTTAAACTGCCAATGCTCCAGCATATGTCTCTAGTATAATGAAACATTATTTTGCTTATTACAATATAAAGCATATTACAGGTATACCACATAATTCTACAGGCTAAGAAATCATGGAAAGATCAAATCGAACTCGAAAGGATATGCTAAATAAACAAAAAGGGGTAACAATGTCCCCAAAATAGATTGCATAATGCTCTATTAACTTTGAATTTTCTTAGTGCTAATGAGAAAGGAACAACAGCTGTGGAGAGACATTAGATAATAGAAAAAACTAGAAAATTAAATGAGCCTGTATATTTTAATGATGTACAGACCTCAGAATGGAAACCAGTGTATGTGTTACATTGGGGAGGAGGTTTTGCTTTTGTTTCTGTAGGAGAAAAGCTGTGGATACCATCAAAATTGATAAAGGTTCAATTTGAACAAGAGGGCCGTCTTAATTAGAAGAGGTGATAGTTCATTAACCAGCATGACCATCCAATTTAAACTAACTTATACCACTAACAAATCCCTTTTCATTTAATCAGATATAATTTGAAAAAAGGGAACCTCCCCAAAGTTAGGTTTGGGGAATGTTTTTTTTTTTCCTCTTTTGTCTTTCAGGAGAATGAAGGCTAAGGAATTTGAAGAACATTGGACAAATAAGACATCTGAGAAAAGGGACAGACCATCCAGACAAAAACTGTCCTAAGAAAGAAAGTAAATTGGACTATTGGTATATCATATATACAGTTTCATAAATTTTCCTAAATGTTTGTTTCTGCTGTGTTCTACAAACTCTTAACACACATGATCTTTATGCAGTCCCTGTTCAATTAAAAATTAAAACTGTTTTTGGAGTTGGAGAATGGCTCTGTCCTTCTCTAAACATAAGCATGTTTGTGAAAAGGAAAATGCAAAATCTCTGTATTGTGTCAGTAGAGCAATCTCATATGGGACAGAAGAAAACCAAAATTAAGGGAATATTCTACTACTACTATGCTCAATTCTTTGGTTCTATTTTGATTCTTTAAACTTTTCTTAAGGTATGAATTTATATCAAAATTTCTAAGATTCATATGTATATACATAATATTTTTAACTTTTGTAATGATATTAATGGTCATTTAGAGTACTAACTAATTCTAGGGAAAAAAAGGCTTCATTTAAGTGCCTATACATGTTTTTGTGTTAGAGTCTCTATCAGTTTTCTGCAAGGAATCATGACCAAGCCGAACAGCAATTTGAAGTCTCCAGAAAGATGATGGGGCCCCACAATGACAATTCCATCTGAACAATAATAAAACCACTAAGCTGGCAAACATCACCCAAAGATCTGCTTTGGTTTACAAACTGCTAAGGACAATTTCAAGATGGCTAGCTGAGATGATCCAGCCTCACAGACTACTCAAACAAGGACTTGAGATAAGCCCTGCACTTTTGCAGTACGCAGAGACTAGACAACAAATGATCCAGCTTCCTCTCCCAGCACTTGACAGTTAGCCCAAAATCTGTCTTTTCAGGATCCCCTGAAGATTCTTGCCCACATTCCCAAGAGATGAGGCAGGTGTTTTTTTTCTTTCAAAGGGTTTTGGGATTGGGATAAGTGTCAGTGTTTAGGATGGTTGGTTACAAGTTGTTATTGTTAATGGTCAGAAAGAGGCTAAACAAAGGAGATAAGATTTGAGGTTCTTATTTGAAAACAAAAAGGAAAGAAAAAAGAGGATATAGAGAAGATGTAGATTATTGAATCTACTCTGAAAATAAAGTTATAGAAATGATAGAATAAAGGGTAGATTATTGAATCTACTCAGAAAAGAAAATGTAGATTATATCTGCTTCTAGAAAGCAACTACTAGTTTTAAATACTTTATTGGATTGGATTTTTGTATATTGTATACAAATTATGTATATGGATACAAATTTGAGATTGATTTTGTTAGAAAATACTGTATGTATATTTCTAATCTTGTTCAGGATATTGTACTTATACAGTTCATTTAACAATGTAATGAATTTGCTAATCCTTGAATGTGTGTGAACACCACTGCTGCATAAGACCTGTGCCTTCTCCTGTTGGGGACCTGATCCTTTGTCTGTGACAGGTCCCCCAGACAACCACCTACCCGAAATTAAAGATCCACCTGCCCTATTCCTGGAATGAGACACTGTATGAAAAGGTCCTATACTGAGACCCTGACAGGAGTCTGTTGCCTCATGAGAAACTTCTTCTACCCTGCAGTACATGCTCCCTGATCCTAAACACATAAAGAAGAGTCACCAAAAAAAAAAAAGAACATAAAAAAAAAATTTAAAAAAAAAAAAATTTTAAAAAAAGAAAGTATCTGCAACAAATGGTGCTGGCATAACTGGATGTCAACATGTACAAGGCTGGAAATAGATCCATATCTGTCACAGGGCACAAAACTTAAGTTCAAGTGGGTCAAAGAACTCAACATAATTCCAGTTACCCCAAACCTGATAGAAGAGAAAGTAGGAAGTAGTCTTGAATGTGTTGGCACAGGAGATCACTTCCTAAATATAACACCAGTGGCACAGACACTGAGAGAAACAATCAATCAATGGGACCTTTTGAAACTAAGAAGCTTTTGTAGAGCAAAGGACATGGTCAACAAGACAGATCAACAGCCTACAGAATGGGAAAAGATGTTCTCCAATCCAACATCTGACAGAGGGCTGATATCCAGAATATATATAGAACTCAAGAAATTAGACATCAAAATAACCAACAGTCCAATTAAGAAATGGGCTGTAGAGCTACACAGAGAATTCTCAACAGAGGAAGCTCAAATGGCTGAAAGACATTTAAGGAATTGCTCAACATCCCTAATCATCAGGGAAATGCAAATCAAAATGACTATGAGATACCAACTTACACCTGTCAGAATGGCTAAGATCAAAAACACTGAAGATGGCTTATGCTGGAGAGGATGTGAAACAAGGGGAACTCTCCTCCTTTGTTGGTGGGAATGCAATCTTGTACAGCCACTTTGGAAATCAATATGGCACTTTCTTAGAAAATTGGGAATCAACCTCTCCCAAGACCCACCTAAACCACTTTTGGGCATATTCCCAAGGAATGTTCTATCATACCACAATAGCACATGCTCAGCTATGTTCATAGCAGCATTATTTGTAAAAGCTAGAACCTGGAAACAACCTAGATGCCCTTCAACTGAAGAATGGATAAATAAAATGTGGTACATATACAACAGAGTACTACTCAGCAGAGAAAAATAATGACATCATGAGGTTTGTAGGCAAATGGATAGATCTAGAAGAAATCATCCAGAGTGAGATAACCCAGACTCAGAAAGACATACATGATATGTGCTCCCTCATAGGTGGATACTAAATATAAAACAAAGGATGACTAGACTGCTACTCACAACTCCAGGGAGGCTACCTAGAAAAGAGGAACCTAGAAAGACACAGAGATCTCCCAATGACAGAGAAATGGATGAGATCTACATGAGCAAACTTGACATGAGGAGGGGTAATGAAGGGCGAGGGTTGAGGGAAAGAGAGCTTAGGGGAGCATGAGATCCCAGCTAAGTCAAAAACAGTGAGGGAGAACAAGGAAAAAGAGACCATAATAAAAGAAGACCCCATGGGAATAGGAAGAAGCAAAGAGGTCCCCAAAAATACACAAAGATACCTCCACAATAGACTACTGGCAATGGTCAAGAGAAAGCCCGAACTGACCTACTCTGGTGATCAGAGGCCAAACATCCTAGCTGTCATGATAGAACTCTCATCCAATGACTGATGGAAGCAGAGATCCATGGCCAGGACCCAGGTGGAGCTCCAGGAGTCCAATAGGTGAGACAGAAGAGGGATTGTATGAGTGAGAATTGGTGAGACCATGATTGGAAAAAGCACAGGCACAAATAGCCAAACTAGTGGAAACACATGAACTATGAACCAATAGCTGAGGATCCCCTGACTGGATCAGGCCCTCTGGATAAGTGAGACAGTTGATTAGCTTGAACTGTTTTGGAAACCCCCAGGCAGTGGGACTGGGATCTGTCCTTAGTGCATGAGCTAGCTGTTTGGAACCTGGGACCTATGTACGGACACTCTGCTCACCCTGGGTGAAGGGAGGAGGGAACTGGAACTGTCTGGACTGAATCTACCAGGCTGAGCTGAATCCCCAGGAGAGTCCTTGCTCTGGAGGAGATGAGAATGGAGCGTGGGCTGGAGGGAGGCTGGGGGGGCAGTAGGAGGGAGGACAAGGGGAATCCATGGCTAATATGTAAAATTAAATTATAAAATAAAGAAATACATTAAAAAATCACAAGACCAGAGAGAGAGAGAGAGAAAGAGAGAGAGAGAGAGAGAGAGAGAGAGAGAGAGAGAGAGAGAGAGAGAGAAATCAATGGAGGGTTCTCCCACAGGGAATGTTAAATAGCACAACCCTGTGCCAATATTTTTTATGAGAGCTATTGGAAGTTTGGAAAGCTGATTTAGGAACAATTTCCTAAACCTGTAATTTATCATTATATGGATGATATTTCACTAGCTGATTCAAATGCAGATAGAAAGAATCATGGAAGAAGCAAAGAAAAATTTTGCCTTGTTGGAGATTACAAATAGCCCCTGAACCTGGCAATAAGCCAAGGTAATTGTAAGGAAATGTACTACTTGTTTTTTTACAGTCAGACTCGGCTACCAGCAGAATGTACCCCAAAGGGTACTCAGAGGAATGAAATCTGGCAGATGGATGTGTTTCACTATGCATAATTTTGAATATTGAAATATGTACACCATAACATTGATACTTATTCAGGATTTCAGTGGGCAACTGCTCTGAGTTCTGAAAAAGCTGATTTGGTAATCACGCATTTGCTAGAAGTTATGGCCATCATGAGCATACCTACACAAATTAAAGCTGCCAATGTCCCAACATATGTCTCTGGTAAAACAATTTTTTTTTTGCTTATTACAATATAAACCATATTACAGGTATACAACATAATCCTACAGGCTAAGGAATCACGGAAAGATCAAATCGAACTTGAAAGGATATGCTAAATAAACAAAGAGGAGTAACATAAACCCCCCAGAAACAGACTGCATAATGGTCTATTAACTTTGAACTTTCTCAGTGCAAATGAGAAAGGAACAACAGCTGTGGAGAGACATTGGATAATAGAAAAAAACTACAAAATTAAATGAGCCTATATATTTTAAGAATGTGCAGACCTCAGAATGGAAACCAGGATATGTATTACATTGGGCATAATGTTTTGCTTTTGTTTCTACAGGAGAAGAAAAGCTGTGGATAACATCAAAATTGATAAAGGTTCAATTTGAACAAGAGAGCCCTCTTAATTAAAAGACGTGATAGTTCATTAACCAGCATGACCATCCAATTTAAACTAACTTATACCACTAACAAACCCCTTTTCATTTAATCAGATAAAACTTACCAGAAGGGAACCTTTCCAAAGTTAGGTTTGGGGAAGGGTTTTTGTTTTTGACTTTCAGGAGAATGAAGGCTCAGGAATCTGAAGAACCCTGGACAAATGGACATATTGATCACAAGAAAAATCCATCAAGATGAAGTTTCAATTCTGAACATTTATGCCCTAAATACCAGGAAACCCACATATGGAAAATAATCATTACTAAAGTTTAAATCACACATCAAACCCTACACAGTGATAGTGGGAGACTTCAACTCCCCACTCTTCCCAATGGACAGGCTGACCAGACAGAAACTTAACAGAGAAATAAGGGAGCTAACACACATTATGACTCAAAAGGACTTTATAGACATCTACTGAACACTCTACTCAAATAAGAGATTATATCTTATCCTCAGCACCCCATGGAACCTTCTCTAAAACTGACTACATACTTGATCACAAAGCAAATCTCAATAGATATAAAAAATGGAGTAACATTCTGTATTTTATTGGACCACCATGGCTTAAAGTTAGAATTCAACAACAACACAAATTACCAAAAGCCTACAAAATCATGAAAACTGAATAATGCACAACCGAATCACCACTTGGCCAAGGAGGAAACAAGAATGAAATTAAAGACTACTTAGAATTCATAGAAAATGAATATACAATATATCCATGTTAAGGGTACCTACGAAAGCAGGACTAAGAGGAAAGTTCATAGATCTAAATGCCTACATAAAGAAGTCAGAGAAATCTCATGCTAGAGACTTAACAGCACACCTGAAATCTCTAGAAGTAAAAGAAGCAAACACACCCAGGAAGAGTAGATGCCAAGAAATAATCAAATTGAGGGCAGAAATCAATGAAATAGAAACAAAGGGAATAGTAAAATGAATCAATGAAACAAAGAGTTGGTTCGTTGAGTAAAACAACAAGGTAGAGAAGCCCTTATCCAAACTAACTAAAAGACACACACAGAGAGAGTATCCAAATTAACAAAATCAGAAATAAAAAGAGAGACATAAAAACAGACAACAAGAAAACCCATAGAATCATCAGGTCATATGTCAAAAACATGTACTCCATTAAATTGGAAAAACTAAAATAAATGGACATTTTCTGGAAAGGTACAATGTACCCAAATTGAATCAAGATAAGATAAGCAATTTAAATAGACCTATAACCCCTAAGGAAACAGAAGCAATCATTAAAAGCCTCCCTACCAAAAGAAGCCATGTGTCAGATGGATTCAGTGCAGAATTCTACCAGAATGTCAAAGTAGAGCTAATATCAATACTCCTCAAATTGTTCCACACAATAAACACAGAAGGAACATTGTCAAGCTCTTTCAGTGATGCTACAGTTACCCTGATACTCAAAACACACAAAGATGCCACAAAGAAAGAAAAATACAGATCAATCTTGCTCATGAACATTGATGCAAAAATACTCAATAAAATACTGGCAAACTGAATCCAAGAACACATAAAAAAATCATCCATCATGATCAAGTAGGCTTCATCTGAGAGATACAAGATACAAAAATCTGTCAATGTAATCTATCATATAAACAATCTGAGAGAAATGAATCCCACATGATCATCTCATTAGATGCTCAAAAAGCCTTTGACAAAATCCATCACCTCTTCATTATAAAGGTCCTGGGGAGATTAGGAATACAAGGAACATACCTAACCATAATAAAAGCAATTTACAGCAAGCCAACAGCCAACATCAGATTAAATGGAGAGAAATTCAAAGTGATTCCACTAAAATCAGGAATAATACAAGGCTGTGGACTCTCCCCATATCTATTCAATATAGTACTTGAAGTTCTAGCAAGAGCAATAAGACAATGAAAAGAGATCAATGGGATACAAATTGAAAAGGAAGACGGCAAACTTTAGCCATTTACAGATGATCTGATAGTAAATATAAATGGCCCAAAAAATTCTACCAGGTAACTCCTACAACTGGTAAACACCTTCAGCAATGTGGCAGGATACAAGATTAATTTTAAAAAATCATGCCCTTCAACTGAAGAATGGATAAACAAAATGTGGTAAATATATAAAATGGAGTACTACTCAGCAGCGAAAAACAATGACATCATGAAGTTTGCAGACAAATGGATGGAAATAGAAACAAGTAGCTCGAGTTAGGCAATCCAGACTCAAATAGACAAACTTGTCATGTATTCATTCACAAGTGGATACTAGATGTAAAGCAAAGGATAACCAGACTGCATCTCACAACTCCAGGGAGGCTACCTAGTAAAGAGGACCCTAAGAATGATATAGGGATTGCCCAATGACAGAGAAATAGATGATGAGATCTACATGAGCAAAGTGGGAGTGGCTGTGGTGGGGTATTGGGGAATGAGGGTCAGGGGAAAGATAGCTTAAGGGAGAGGTATGTCCCAGCTGGATCAGGAGCAGTGTGGAAGAACAGGGAGGGAGATACCATGATGAATGAATAGGAAGCAGTAGAGTGCTAGAGAAGTCTCTAGAAATCCACAAAGATACCTCCACTGTACACTACTGGCAATGGTAAAGAGATGCCTGACCTGACCTGCTTTGGTGATGGGATGGCTGAACACCATAGCTGCCATGATAGAACTCTCATCCAGTGACTGATGGAAGCAGATGCAGAGACCCACTGCCAAGAAATTGGTAGAGCTCTGGGAGTCCAATCAGTGAGAAAGAGGAGGGATTGTATGAGCAAGAATGTTGAGATTATGGTTGGAAGAAGCACAGAGACAAATAGTCAAACTAGTGGAAGTGCATGAACTGTGAACCAGTGGTGGAGGAACCTTGCATGGAACTGGACCAGGACCTCAGAATAAGTGAGACAGTTGATTAGCTTGAACTGTTTGGGAGGCCCCCAGGCAGTGGAGCCAGGACCTGTCTGTGGTGCATGGGCCAACTTTTTGGAGCCTGGAGCCTATGCTGAGACACTTTGCTCAGCCTGGGTGTAGGGAGGAGGGGACTGGACCTGCTTGGCTGAGTCTGCTAGGCTGGGCTGACTCCACAGGGGAGAACTTCTCTTGGAGGAGGTAGGAGTGGAGTGGACAAGGGGGGAGGCCTGGAGCATGGGCAGAGGAGGGAGGACACGAGAATTCTTGGCTGCTGGTGAAATTAAGTTAATCATAAAATAAGAATACTATTAAAACAAACAGTAGACCTCCAATACACAAATGAAAAATGGGTTGAGAAAGAAATCAGAGAAACATCACCCTTTGCTATAGCCACAAATAATATAAAATACCTTGGGGTAACTTTAACCAAACAAGTGAAAGACCTATATGACAAGAACTTGAAGTCCTTGAAGAAAGGAATTGAAGAAGATATCAGAAAATGGAAAGATCTCCCATGTTCATGGATAGGTAGAATCAACATAGTAAAAATGGCAAACTTATCAAAAGCAGTCTACAAATTTATGCAATCCTCATCAAAATACCAAGTCAAATCTTCACACACACACACCCAAAAAACAATACTGCATTTGATATGGAAAAACAGTAAACCTAGGATATCTAAAACAATCCTTGACAATAAAGCAACCTCTGGAGGCATCATGATCCCTGACCACAAGCTCTACTATTATAGAACTAGAGTAATAAAAACAGTTTGGTATTCGCATAAAAACCCACATGTGGACTAATAGAATTGAAGTGAAGAACCTGACCTTAATCTACACACCTATGAATACCTGTTTTTTTTTTTTTTTTTTTTTTTTTTTTTTTTTTTTTTTTACAAAGAAGCCAAAACTGTACAATGTAAAAGAGAAAGCATCTTCAAAAAATGGTGCTGGCATAACTGGATATCAACATGTTGAACATTGCAAATAGATCCATATATATCAGCATGAGCAAAACTCAAATCCAAGTGGATAGAAGACCTCAATTTAAATTCAGCTACACTGTACCTGATGGAGGAGAAAGTAGGAAGTACTCTAGAAAGAACTGGGCAGAAGACCACTTCCTAAATATAACACCAATAGTACAGACACTGGGAGCAACAATCAATAAATGGGACATCCTGAAAATGAGAAGTTTCTATAAAGCAAAGACGCAATAAATAAGACAAAATGATAGCCTACAGAGTGGGTAAAAATATTCACCAACCCCACATCTTACAGAGGGCTGATCTCCAAAATATACAAAGAACTCAAGAAACTAGGCAGCAAAATGTCAAACAATACAATTAAAACTGAGCTACAGAGCTAAACGGTGAATTCTCAATGGAAGAATCCCAAACTGCTGATAGACATTTAAGGAATTGCTCAACATCCTTAGTCATCAGGGAAATGGAAAACAAAATGACTCTAAGATACCATCTTACAACTGTCAGAATGGCTAAGATCAAAAACATGGATGACAGCTTTTTTGTAGAAGATGTGGAACAACGGGAACACTCTTCCACTGCTGGTGAGAGTGCAAACTTGTACAGGCACTTTGGAAATCAGTATGGATGTTTCTTTAGACAAATGTGAATCCATCTCCCTCAAGACCCTTGATGCCACTCTTAGGCATCAATTATATCACAAGGATGCTTGCTCAACTATGTTCACAGCAGCATTATTTATAATAGCCAGAATCTGGAAGCAACTTAGATCCCCCTCAACCGAAGAAAAGACAAAGAAAATGTGGTACATATACACAATGGAGTATTATTCAGCTGCAAAAAACAATCACACCATGAAATTTGCAGGCAAATGGATGGAACTAGAAAATATCATTGTGACTGAGGTGACCCAGACTCAGAAATCTGGTAAGTACTCACTCATAAATGGATACCAGAGGTAAAGCAAAGGATAATCAGACTACTATGCACACCTTCAGAAAAGCTAGGAAACAAGGAAGAACCTAAGAAGAATGTATGGATCACCTTGGGAAGGGGAAACAGAGGAGATCCCGATTAGTAGAATGGGGATGAGGTGGGGAAATGGAGGGTAGGGGATGGGGAATGAGAACATGAGGAAATGGGATGGTTGAGCTGGAGGAGGGACAGAGTGGGAGAACAATGAAAGAGATATCTAATTAAGGGAGACATTATGGGGTAAGAAGAAAGCTGGTGCTAGGGAAATTCACAAAACCCCACAAGGATGACCACCTATTGGACTACAAGCAATAGTGGTGAGGATGCCTGAACTGGCCTACCCTAGTAATCATATTGGTTAATACCCTAACTGTCATTATAGAGCCTTTATCCAGTAACTGATTAATGCAGATGCAGAGATCCACATCCAAGCACCAGGATGAGCTCCAGGAGTCTAGTTAAAAAACAGGGAAGAGAGATTATATTAACAAGCAGGATCAAGATCATGATGGGGAAATCTACAGAAACAATTGAACCAAGCTAATAGGAACTCAGGAACTTAGACTGACATCTGTGGGACCTACATGGGACCGGACTATGCCCTCTGCATACAAGAGCCAGTTGTATAGCTGGATCTGAGGGACCCCTGGCCGTGTGATAAAAATCAATTTCTCATGCATGAACTGGCTCTCTGGATTCCATTACCTGTGGCTGCACCACCCTTGATGCAGTAGGGATGGATTTTTCCTGCCTCAACTGAATGTCCCAGGCTTAGCTGTCCCCCCTTGGGAGAACTTACCCTGTTGCAGGTTGAGAATTGGCAGGGGTGGGAGTTGGGAGGATTGGGAGGAAGAAAGAGAGGGCGATCTGTGATTGGTATGTAAAATGGAAAAAGGTAAAAATTTAAAAAAAAAACAGAAATAATAGGTCCCACTTAGCAAAATGAATTCAAGATCAGGTATGTTTTATAAAGACAGAAAAATACTAGTTAAATAGCATAATCACTGAAAGTCACCCTACAAAATAAAACCCAGGAACAAATAGTTTTGGCACAGCAATCTACCTGCCATTCAAAGAAGAATAATTGTCCATCCTCCTCTAATTATTCCAGAAATTAGAAACATAGGATCATTGCTCAATTTATTTTATGAGTCTAAAATTACGCTGATAGCTAATTTACAGACCTTAGAAACACTGATGAAAAAATACTCATTAAATAACTGCAGTTAAGATCCAATTCAAGTACAGTCTTTGGAGGTAAAAAGACACAAATATTTAATCTGGATCTCAAGGCCTGAAGACACATACACCTTTAATCCAGATCTTGAAGCTGGAAGACACACCCTAAATTGGGCCATACCGTCTGATGAAAGCCTATAAAAGGACATGGAAGCAGGAAGCTCTTGCTATTTGCCTGCTTGCCCTCACCTTGCAGCAAGTCCATCCCTTCCCTGGCATTAGAGAATGTTTAGAACTCTAGTATACACTGAAGACCAGTGGACACATCCAACCTCCTAGACTGAGTAAGTACTGAAATATTGGACTTTTCCTTCACAGCTAGCCAATGGGAGATTATCAGGGCTGCACAGCTAAGTCATTCTAATAAATCCCATTTCTTCATACACAGAGAGATTCCTTGTATATGTTCTGTTACTCTAGAGAACCTAGTACAACATTTTTTTGATATGAGTGTATAAAATTTTTCAAAATATTCAAAAGCTGTGTTTAATTGTCAAAACCAGTTACCTAGTGACCTAAGATTCAATCTAGATGAAAAAATGGAGTGATGTTAGAGTTCCTAGTTTCACACACTGACTTCTCTGAAATTAATATTGAAATCTGTATAGAAAATATCTGAGATCCAAATTTCAAGCCGCGTCTAACAGAGAATACAGGAAAAACAAAAACTCAACATCTAATTCATGTCTGTTATTGTATCTCACAAGGTGAAGAGAAAACAATTGCTAGTTCTTCATTTTTGGATCCAGTTTAACCTTCAAACTACCCCCAGGAGAAATGGCAGGAGATGGGACAGTCCAGAGATGGGACCACACTCAAATCACCCTTCAGAATTTCCCCTACATGTGGACCATCAGCAACTTCCATTCTATTATGGAGGAAAGGCTAGGAAGCCTTAGAAGCCCAACGTTTTCAATAGAAGCCAATGACAAATGGTGTTTGACAGTAATCCCGAATGGACTCGATGAAGTAAGTGCAGAATACCTGTCAGTTAATCTAGTTTTGCTCAGCTGTCTAAAGAGTCATGTTTAGGCAAAGTTCCAGTTCTGGATCATAAGCGACAAAGGAGAGAAAAAGCAAACCAGGAGGAGAACAACAGCATTTAGGTTTGTGCCAGGCCTTGGTTATGGATTCAAAAAATACATCCTATGAGATTTCCTCCTGTCCCATGCACCTCGTCTTCTCCCACAAGATCAGATCAACCTCCTGTGCATGGTGAGCATGATCAAAGACTCCCTCAGCATCCCTGACCAGAACAGGAAGACAGGGATTCAAGTTCCAAGATGCACATTGGCAGATGAGCTAGGAGAGCTGTGGGAGAATTCCCGATTCACAGACTGCTGCCTGGTGGTATCTGGCCAGGAATTTCAGGCTCACAAGGCCATCTTAGCAGCTCACTCTCCAGTTTTCAGAGCCATGTTTCAAAATGACATGGAGGAGAGCAGAAAGAACCACACTGAGATCCCTGACCTAGAGCCACAAGTCTTCAAGGCAATGATGGACTTCATTTACACAGGAACAGAACCAGACCTGGACAGCATGGCAGATGCTCTGCTGGCAGCTGCTGATAAGTATGGCCTGGAGCATTTGAATGTCTTGTGTGAGGATGCCCTCTGCAGGGACCTCTCTGTGGAGAATGCTGCCCACACTCTCTTCCTGGATGACCTCTACAGCTCAGGGCAGCTGAAAACCCAGGCACTATGTTTCATTACAGCTCATGCTTCTGAGGTCTCTGAGACCTCAGGCTGGAAGGCAATGGTGGGCTCACATCCCCATTTAGTGGCTGAAGCATACCGTTCCTTGGCTTCTGCTCATCTCCCTTTCTTGGAGCCCCCTTTCAAACGCTTGAAGCAATTAGGACCTGGTCAGCTGTGACCTACAAGTGTCTCCCAGAAGCACCAGCCAGTGTTTTTACCAATGACACTTTTTGTAGACTATGGGATGTGTGGAGCATTTCCAGTGAAACTAGGGAAAGACAGCATGGTGACTCGTGGTATAATACAGCTGTAAATGAGTTGAATGTCAGGTTAAGGAAGGGGAAGCACTGAGCTGTTATACTCTATCCTGTTACTGTACTGGTTTGATTTTTGTCGATGATTTGGAAACTGGAATTCATTTTAGTTGCTGGACCCAAGCACTTTACAACAGGATATCTTTGTTGAAACCTGTCTTGATTGGACTGAGCAGAAGATATGGTCAAGGGCTCAGCAAAGGAGAAAACAAACATGTTTGATTACAAGAGAAGGGAAAGAAAACTAAGATTTTTTTTTTTTCTGTAAAACCAGTGTGTGGGACTGGAGACATGACTCAGTTGCTAAAGCAATTGTTGCTCTTGCAGAGGATCCTTGTTCAGTCCTCCTCTTGTCTCCATGGGCACACCCATCTCTGTAGACCGTACCTACCCAAATAAGATATCAACTGAATAAAAATTTTAAAATCAGCTTTGTGGATTCCAGTGGTGTTTCTGTTTGAAGAATGCCATTTTAGTCCATCCAGCTCTGCTCAGCTTTGGAAGTGTATGCAAAAATCATATACACACACGCGTGCACGCACACGCACACACACACACACACACACACACACACACACACACACCAATGAGACAATACCTAATGAAATTCTGTTATACTCATAGATTGGTGCCTAGCCCAATTGACATCACTTAGGCTTTCGCCAACAGCTGATGGGAGCAGATACTGAGATCCACAGCCAAATATTAGGCAGAGATCAGGGGACCTCACCAAACAGAGGAAGGCAGGATTATAGGAGGGTTCAATGACACCAGGTGAATAGAGCCCACAGATTCATCTAAACAGAGCTCATTGGGCCTTTTATTCTGTGATGGCAATGTAAAATATTTGGAGTGCAAATAAAGGGTCTGGCAGGGATTGCCTACTTCATTTCAAATCACACATTTGGGGGAATCAGTACCTGCCACTCTGACCTCAAACCCACATAGAGAATAATCACTGATGTAACTAGTTTTCACTTGCCAAAGGTTCCTAAGAGGAAACAAAATTTAAGCATCAAAACCAATTCATTGATTTACCTTGTACTGAGTGATGATCAGTATTGCAGCCAGACTGCAGGAGAGCTAGGCTGAAATTGAATCACTGAAGTTAATTTCCTGTCCTCTAGGTTACACCCTCTTGATATGATGAACTAGGGAGAGATGATAGATGTGGAGAACATTTTACAGATCACATTCCAAGGAGAATGGTCTCAAAACCTCTTCTTCAGTAACTGTTGAAAATATTTTATATCCTTTGGAAACCAGAATACTGTCTCACTTTTCAGGCCCAGCAGAGTAAGCACAGAATTTCTTAGTTTAAAGAGGATAGAACTCACCAGTGGAGGATGAAAATTATGAGGTATTGAGAAGCTGAATCTTGGCACTCAGCATGATAGAATTGAGAAGCACTAAAGATCTTCTTTTTAGCACACTCTTAAGTGGATCTGGAAGAGTGTTTCCAAGAAGATTTATCTGAGGGTGAGGGGCAAGATCACCAATGCAAGTTGGTGGAGACTGTGAGTCTGGAATAAAAGGCCAGAAATAAGACAACCACTTTCAGAGTTTTCTGCCTAGCTCTGCATCCTGCCCACTCTATATGAATTCTTTAACCATGACCTCCATCTTTTGAACACTGAGAACCCTGACAGGGTAAGGGAAACACTTCTTCCCAGATCCAGGTTATAGGAGGAATTAGTGCAAAACCCCAAGAAGATTAAATAATGGCTTTGTAGGGTTGGACAGCATCTTTTATTTTATGGAAGATGAACCCCACTACACAAAATAGACTTGTGATGGTTTTTCTTGTTTCTCAACATGACTACACCTGGAATTAACTAAAATCCTAAAATTCAGGGCACAACAGTGAGAAATGTTGTGCTTTCGATAAGTAGGTAGATCTACTTCAAGTACAGACTTTGGAGATAGAAAGAAAGAGTTAAACCTGATCTCAAGGCCTGAAGACACACACCTTTAATCCACATCTTGAGGCTGGAGGACACACCCAAAATTGGGCCACACACTCTGCTGGAAGCCTATAAAAGGACATGTAAGAAGGAAGCTTTTTCTCGTTGCTTGCCCTCACCATGTAGCAAGTCCATTCCTTCCCTGATGTTAGATAATTTTTCTCAGTCCACCACTATAAACACTTCCAGTCTATTGGATCTCATTAGTAGCTTAACAAATGTAGGACAGCCACCAGAGAAGACGGGTGGGACATGGATATACTCCAATAGAAAGTCTGTATTTACAGGCTGACAATTACACTGGGTATTCAGAAACCTACTGTACCTTAGAGACTTTCTGGGGTGAGATCTCAAACATAAATTCTATATTCTAAATTGACATAATTCTGTTAACAAGAACAGTTATGAGGCCAAACAGTAGGGCTAGAATATTTATAGTTTCCTCATCAGTATGGATGTTGATGGATTAGACCCTTGTTTCTGTTTTGGCAGCTGGTACTGTGTAGGTGATGGATTCTGCAGCGTGAGTGGTACTTCCAACATGGAATATGGTGACATCTCACACTTATTATGGACACTGAAGCAGCTGGCCATGGCCAACTCTCCTGTGTGTCCAAACAGAATGTGTCAATCAGATTCCTCATGCAGGGGTGAGAGACCAGGTGCAGGTGTCAGATTCATCTAAAGCATTAGGCAGAGAATGATCACAGGTACTCTTGGGGACCTGAAACTCAGGTTGCACCATTTCTAGAGTTCACTGGCCACCACGCTCTTTTATCTCGGATTTGCTCTGAGAATCATGTTGTCTCAAGTCTTGTCTCTGGAACCTCAGTGGAAACTGCAAAACTATCATGGGGCATATAATCTCAGGGATTGAAGATATTTTAAAAGCCAAAAGAGCCTATACACATGTGCAGCAGACTATAAGAGACATTCATGCAGACTCAGACTACTATAGTCAGCAAAACTTTCTATAATCAGAGATAGAAAAAAAAGATGTTCTATGATAAAACCAAATTTAGGCAATATTTGTAAACAAGTCCAGTCCTTCAGTAAGTGGTTGAAGGAAAACTCCATCCTAAAGAGGTTCACTATAACCATGAGTAATACAGAGAATAAATCATCTGAGAGCAATAAAAGCAAAAGTAGGAAAACATACACAGACACACAAACACCATCACCACCACCACCACCATAAGAACAATAAAAAAATATTAGGAATTAAACCACATAGGTCATTGATATCCCTCAATATCAGTGGCTTGATTCGCAGTAAAATGTCACAGACTAACAGTGTGGATGTGGAAATGGATTGCATCCTTCTGCTGCATCCAAGAAATACATCTCATAGTGGGTGGAGATAATCTCAGGGTAAAGAATTGGAAATGGATGTTCCAATAAATGGACCTAAGAAGTAAGTAGTAGTATATCTAACAAAATAGACTTCACAAAAAACTAATCAGAAGACATAAGTAAAGACACTATATGCTCATTAAAGGAAAAGGGCACCATGATAAACAAAATCAGAAACAAATGGTTCCACTTAGCAACATGAAATCAAGATCAGATACATATTTTAAATAGACCAATAAACTCTTTTAAAATAGCATAATAGTTAAGAGTTTCTTCACCAAATAAACCCAGGACCAGATACATTTTGCATAGCTATCTACCTGCCATTCAAAGAAGAGTTAATGCCCATCCTCCTCAAATTATTCCAGAAATTAGAAACAAAGGATCATTGCCCAATTTATTTTATGAGTCTAAAATTACACAGGTAACTAAATCACACTCTATTTCCTTTATGAACACTGCTGCAAAACTACTAATCAAATAATTACAAATTTAGTCCCAGAATATTCAAAGAATATTTAGCATGATAAACTAGATTGTATTCTAGATATGTAGGGATGGTTAAATATGCAAAAATAAAGAAAATGTAATTGACCATATAAACCCCCCAAAGACCAAACCCGGAAAGGCAAAAGCCTCATGATCATATTACTATATGGAGGAAGAACTGTTTTCAATATCTAACACTCCTTTATGAGGAAACTCAGGGAGAGATTGGCACACAAGCGACATACCTCAATACAATAATGGCAGTTTAAAACAAGTCCATAGCCAACATCAACTTAAATAAGAGAAACTTAAACAATTCCACTAAAATCTGGAACAAGGAAAGGTTTTATATATTCAATATAACAACTGAATTCTAAATAAAATCATAAGGCAACTGACAATAAAAGGTACACAATTTGGAAAGGTATAAGAAAGAATCTTTAGTTGTTGTTGTTGTTGTTTTTTTTTTTTTTTTTTTTTTTGGTTTTCAAGACAGGGTTTCTCTGTGTAGCTTTGCGCCTTTCCTTGGACTCACTTGGTAGCCCAGGCTGGCTTCCAACTCACAGAGACCCGCCTGGCTCTGCCTCCCGAGTGCTGGGATTAAAGGCGTGTGCCACCACCACCCGGCTAAGAATCTTTAGTTGTAGAAGATAATATAATACACATAAGTTAAGTAAACAATTCAACAAGGAAATTCCTTTAGCTAAAAGCTTTCAGAAAATAAGCTTGACAAAAATCTAAGGGAGTGAAAACTCTGATTAGGATGCATTGTATGACAGATCTATTTTGAGTAACAACAACATAATAATAATAAAATTCATAGTTTTCTGATGTACAAATCAGAGAGAGACTTGGAAAGAAATCACTTTTCAAAGTAGCCTCCAATAGTATAAAGTAACTCTAACCTAGCAAGTGAAAGACTTTTATCATAAAATCTTCAAGTCTTTGCCGAAGAAACTGAAGAAGATATCAGAAAATGGAAAGAACTCCCACTCTCATGAAAAAGTAAGGTTAACATCTAAAAATGGCCATTCTACAAAAAGCAATCTACAGATTCAAAGCAATATGATTCAAAATTTCAATACAATTCATTCCATATCTTCAAAGACCATTCACAGTTCATATGGAAATACAGAAAGCACTGGAGAGCGAAAACATTCCTGAACAATAAAAGAACTGCCATAGTTATCACCATTCCTGATTCTAAATTGTATTCAAAGCTACGATGAAAGTAATAAAAGAGTATGGAGCCCTCCAGGCCCTGACTGCTGCTGAAGGCTCTGTCTGGGTCAATCCCCACAGCAGTCAGCATCTTTGCCCAAATTGACTCTTTGGACAGCTGAGCAACAGTATGTAAACTGACAGGTGATCTTCACTTTCTTCATCGACCAGTCACGCATACTCTCAAACACTGTTTCTGTTAGTATTCCCTCCTGAAGAGAAAGTTCAGTCAAGTTCCTATATCACCAAAATTCCTCTAGAACCCTACCAACCTTGGAAAACTCTTAGTCTTGCATTTCTTGATTATAAAAAACAGACATCTCCTATCTTCCTGGCTATCCTCTCAATCCTGGGATTAGGGAGAAAACCTATTATCGCAGAAAATAAATCTTCTTTAATTTGACTCAGAATATTTGGTTGGTGGTCTGTAATTCAGTGGGAGCATCACTACCCATCTTGGCCCCATTCATGGAGTTGTGATATATTTCTTCATTCCTGGTTTGTCTGTACCACTTGTCTTCTGCCTGGATTAGGCTGTTGAAGTCGCTCATTCTCTTTAATCATTGGAAAATGTGGCAAGAGGAGGAGCTATAATGAATCTCTTGCCTGACAAACATAGTTTTCTTACCTCCATTGTGGAGAAGCAATCCAATTGCCCAATGTTTATTTTGATCAATCACCCACAGAAGCTATACTGTATGGAATACCATGATAGTTGAGAAGACATTCTTTTAGACCTTGTGTGTTAGTTTTGATAAAATCATTTCAGGCAGGAAATGCAAATATATAACTAGAATAAGTATCTACTCCAGGAAGAACAGAGTGTTGTCTATTCTACAGAGGAAGTAGCCCAATGTAGTCATCCTTCATGACCTTGTTCTCTGGTCAGCCTGGAGAATGGTAACATATCTGGTGCTCTGTGTTTGTCTCTGTTGTTGGCAGATCTGGCTTTCAGCAGCAGCTGTAACCAGGTCACTCTTGATGAGTGAATATCCATGTTGTCAATCCATGCATAACTGCTCTCTCAGCTACCACAGGTACTTCGATCATGGGCCCATTGGGTAATAATGAGGATAGCTTGTTAAAGAGTCTGACTGTACACTTAGTGGGTCATCCTATCGACTTAATTATTGAACTTCTCCTCTGATGAAGGCATCTTTCATGAGAATTTACAGGGGACCAAGATCATCACATTCTCTGCTCCTTTGTAGATCTGTCCAAATACTACAAATGCAAATGTCTTTCCAATTTCTCCTTTTTTTCTTTTTTGATTTTATTTTTTCTTCTCTCACACAATCCCATCTGACCATAGTCTCCCCTCCCTCCACTCCACATATATGCACTACTCCTCTGCTTCACTTCAGAAAAGCACAGGTCTCCTGGGGATATCAAATGAAGACAAGATGACAAAATGTAATAATAGTGGGCACAAACCCTCATATCACGGCTGGAAGAGCCAACTCAGAAGAAGCCAATATCCAACAAAAAGTTCAGAGGCTCTCCACACTCCTGCTGTTAGGACTCCCACAACACACTGAGCTAAACAAGCATAGTAAGTACACAGAGGCCTTAGTACAGACCTGCGCATGCTTTGTGATGGCCTCTTCGGTGTCTGTGATCCCCATGGACCCTGTTTAGTTGACTCTGTGAGTTGGGTACCCTTGTTTCTTTGATGCCTCCTGTAACCCTGCATTCCCCTCTTCCTTGAGGTTCACTGAGTTCTGCATAATGATTGGCTGTGGATCTCAGTATCTGATCCCCACAGCTGTTAGAGAAACTCCAACTGATGTCCAATGGGCTAGGCACCAATCTATGAATGTAACAGAATTTCTGTAGGTGTTGTCTAGTTGATTTTGTGTGTATGAGGCAGTGAAGACACTGCACAAACTTCCACAGCTGAAAACAGCTGGATGGGCTAAAGTAACCATCTTGGAACAGAAAGAACAATGGAATCCACAAACTGATTTTAAAACATCCATTTGCCTACAAACCTCTTGATGTCATTGTTTTTCTCTGTTGAGTAGTATTCCATTATGTATATGTGCCACAATTTATTTATCCATTCTTCAGTTGAAGGGCATCTAGGTTGTTTCCAGGTTTTGGCTATTACAAACAATGCTGATATGAACATAGCTGAGCAAGTGCTCTTGTGGTATGATTGAGCATTTCTTGGGTATATGCCCAAGAGTGGTATAGCTGGATCTTGGGGGAGATTGATTCCCAATTTTCTAATAAAGCGCCATATTGATTTCCAAAGTGGTTGTACAAGCTTGCATTCCCACCAGCAGTGGAGGAGAGTTCCCCTAGTTCCACATCCTCTCCAGCATAAAGTGTCTTCAGTGTTTTTGATCTTAGTCATTCTGACAGGTGTAAGGTGGTATCTCAGAGTTGTTTTGATTTGCATTTCCCTGATGATTAGGGATGTTGATCAATTCCTTAAATGTCTTTCAGCCATTTGAGTTTCCTCTGTTGAGAATTCTCTGTTTAGTTCTAAAGCCCATTTCTCAATTGGACTGTTGGTTATTTTGAGAGTGATTCAGTTGAGCATTATTCAGTTTCTATGAGATTGTAGGTTTTCTGTAGTTTTTGTTGTTGTTGAAATCTAACTTTAAACCATGGTGTTCTGATAGAACACAGGAGGTTATTCCAATTGATTTGTATCTGTTGAGATTTGCTCTGTGGCCAAGTATGGCCAAGCCACCAGCCACATGGCAAGGTATAGATTTAGAAATGGGTTAATTTAAGATATAAGAACAGTTAGCAAGAAGCCTGCCACGGCCATACAGTTTATAAGTAATATAAGTTTCTGAGTGATTATTTTATACATGGATTGTGGGACTGCGGGGCTTGGTGGAACCTGGAGAGAAGATCTCCAGCAACAGTTGATTTTAGAGAAAGTTCCATGGGGTGCTAAGAAGAAGGTATTTTCTTTTTTGTTAGGATGGAATGTTCTGTAGATATCTATTAGGTCCAATTTGGTCTTGACATCAGTTAAGTCCTTTATTTCTCTGTTAAGTTTCGATTTGGGAGATCTGTCCAATGGTGAAAGTGGGATGTTGAGATCTCCCAGTATTAATGTGTGGGGTTTTATATGTGGTTTAAGCTTTAGTAGTGTTTCTTTTACATATGTGGGTGCCCTTGTATTTGGAGCATACATGTTCAGAATTGAAACTTCATCTTGGTGGATCTTTCCTGTGATGAGTATGTAATGCCCTTCTTGATCTCTTTTGATTGATTTTAGTTTGAAGTATATTTTGTTGGATATCAGGATGGCTACACCTGCTTGTTTCTTAAGACCATTTGATTGGAAAGTCTTTTCCCAGCCTTTTATTCTTAGGTAGTGTCTGTCTTTGAATTTGAGATGTGTTTCTTGTATGCAGCAGAAAAATGGGTCCTGATTTCGTATCCATTCTGTAAGCCTATGTCTTTTTATAGGTGAATTAAGTCCGTTGATATTAAGGGATATTAATGACCAGTGGTTGTTCATCCCTGTTATTTTTGGTGGTAGTGTGTGTGTATTCCTCTTCTTTGGGGTTTACTGCTGTGGCTTTATCTATTGCCTGTGTTTTTGAGTGTGTATCTGACTTCCTTCAGTTGGAATTTTCCTTCTAGTGCTTTCTGTAGGGCTGGGTTTGTGGATAAGTATTGTTTGAATCTGGCTTTGTCTTGGAATGTCTTGTTCATTCCATCTATGATGATTGAAAGTTTTGCTGGGTATATTAGTCTGGGCTGACATCCATGGTCTCTTAGTGTCTGCATTACATCTGTCCAGGTCCTTCTGGCTTTCAAAGTCCCCATTGAGAAGTCGGGTGTTATTCTGATGCATTTGCCTTTATAGGTCACTTGGCCTTTTTCCTTTGCTGCTCTTAATATCCTTTCTTTATTCTGTACGTTTAGTTGTTTAATTATTATGTGGTGAGGGGACTTTTTTGGGGGGTCTAGTCTGTTTGGTGTTCTATAGGCTTCTTGTATCTTCATAGACATTTCTTTCTTTAAGTTGGGAAAGTTTTCTTCTATAATTTTGTTGAATATATTTTCTGTGCCTTTGAGTTGGTATTCTTCACCTTCTTCTTTCCCTATAATTTGTAGGTTTGGTCTTTTCATGGTGTCCCAAATTTCTTGGACATTTTGGTTCATGACTTTGTTGGCTTTAGTGTTTTCTTTGACTGATGAAACTGTTTCTTCTACTGTATCTTCAATGCCAGACATCCTCTCTTCCATCTCTTGCATTCTGTTGGTTATACTTGCATCTAAAGTTCCCGATCTTTTACTCAGGTTTTCTATTTCCATCATTCCCTCTATTCGTGTCTTCTTTATTTTTTTTATTTCCCTTTTCAGGTCTTGGAATGTTTCCTTTATTTGTTTCATTGCTTTTTCATGATTTTCTTTCAGTACTTTATTGTTTTCTTCCAGGACATTATTGTTTTCTTGCAGGACTTTATTGTTTTCTTCTAATTTGTTTGCCCTTTCCTCTAGTTGTTTACAGCGTTCTTCCCATTTTTGTCTTTTCCTCTACATAAGCCTCTGCCTTCTTCATGATGTTATTCATAAGGCTGTTTTCTTCTGCTTCTTCCAATTTTTGATGTTCAGGTCTAGATGTTGGAGGCGGGCTAGGTTCTGGTGATGCTGTATTGCTCTTCATTTTGTTGTATGTACTTCTGCCTTGATGTCTGCCCATCTCCTTGTGGTTTGTTCTTGGTCTTATCCGCGCACTTGGTTCAGACAGAGCTGACAGATTCAGGAAGTTTCTCTCTCTTGTCCAGATGGGAGCTCTCTTGTCCAAATGGGAACTCCGGGGCAGGGTGGAAGCTCTTATATGGATGGGAACTCTGGGGCAGGATGGGAGCTTTTGTCCAGACAGGAAGTCCAGGGTAGGATGAGCGCTCTTGTCCAGAAGGAAAGTCCGGGTCAGGATGGGAGCTCTTGTCCAGAAGGGAAGTCCAGGTCAGGATGTGAGCTCTTGTTCAGAAGGGAAGTCCAGGGCAGGATGGGAGCCCTCTCTGGTCCAGAAGGGAAGTCCAGGGCAGGATGGGAGCTGGGGGCCAGTCACTAAGTCCCAGGAAGTGGCTGGGGTCTCGGGCAGATGGCCATGGGGGCAGGGCGTGGAGACTGCAGGGGCTGCCAGGGGTCTTAGAGAAGGGGATCCTTCCTGGTGGGACTAGAAGGGAACCTGCCCGGTGGCCAGAACCTGGGGCCAAGTTGGGCAGGTCTTCCCCAAAGTGGCTGGTGCCCAGGAATATGGTCTGAGCTGGGCCCAGATACTCAATTCTGGTCCAGAAGGGAAGTTGGGGGCAGGTGAATTCTAGATTCTAACTCCTTGGACAAAAAACCAAACGAGTATAACAAAACGGGGGAGGCTGGGTAGATTATACCAGAGTCCAAGGCTCCCCATCCATCAATCTGAAATTGACTCCTTTACATGTGTATTAAGCCTCAGCCACCATGCTGTTTTTCCCTAGTTTCACTGGAAATGATCCACTCATCCCATAGTCTAGCCAGGTGTCATTGGTAAAAACATTGATGTAGCAGGAATCTTAGAAGTTCTTATTAATAAAATCAAACCCGAGGCCAGTTATTGGGGTCAATGCTGGTAGATCAGAGAGACAGAACAAGCCACAGTTAACTTCACCTGGCCAACTTCTCAGCTGGTCTTGTTTCCTCAGACTGGAAGCTTCTGGATCCTCATCCAAAATGGGTCTCAGCTGAACTGCTGCTAGAAGCCTGAAAGTTTAACTAACCAAATGCTTAACCAGGCCAAATGCTTCTAGTTTCTGGTCCTCACATCTTACATACCCCTCTGCTCTCTACCACCACTCCCTGGAATTAAAGACTTGCTGTCTGGGATTAAAGGTGTGATGAGTCACCACGCCTGTCTGTATCCTTGAACACATGGATTTCTGCCTCTGGAATGCCAAGATTAAAGGTGTGTGCTACCACTGCCTATCCTTTATGTTTATTATTATGATTGTTTTGTCTCTGACCCCAGATAAGTTTATTAGCATGCACAATATTTGGGGGAATACAATACCACACTTCCTCTCTTTTTGTCTAAAATTTTAAAAAAGCTTATAACTAATACAAGAAAAATTATATCCAGTAAGTATATACAATATACACAGTCAAGATTACATTAATGATGTCTAGTCCATTAACATTTGACAGATTCAGATAAAAAGTCCATTATATATATTAACAATGTCCAGTCCAATAACATCTCATAAACTCAGACCAAAAAATTTTCATAACTTATCTTATTTAAAACAAGTAGTTCCTTTTTAAAAGTAGATTCCATAATTTCCCTTTTTATCTTATCATAACCATATTCTCTCTTTTTTCTTTTCATAATAGATTCAGTAGTCTACCTTTTGTCATTTTTATATCTTCCCCTTTTTCTTTTCAGTGTAGATTCAGTGATCTACCTATTTATCCTATTATTTCTTTATCTTTTTTCTCAGAGTTGATTCAATGATCTATTTCATATCTTACTCTCTTTTTCTTTTTTCTTTCTAGGGGTGAAGATATCTTTAGTGAATCTTGAAAAGAAAATTTTTGGGTTAATGGTCAAGTCCTGTATCATTTGTCCAGTCTTTGCATAAAAGGAAAGTTCAGGACTTGTCACAAGTCCTTGCTCGAGTAGTCTGTCAGGCTGGATCATCTCAGCTAGCCATCTTGAAATTGTCCTAAACAGTTTGTAGTCCAAAGTTGATTTTTCCTTGGTGTTAACCAGCTTAATGTCTTTACCATAGTCCATGTAGAATCATCATTGTGGGATCCTATCATCCTTTTGAAGATTTCAAAGTCACTGTGAGGTATGGTCATGGTTCCCTGTAGATTTTTTTTTTTTGTGTGTGTGTGTGTGTGCCTCCTCTGATGTTTGGAGCAATCACAGTCTGACAAATGTCTGTCTCTTGGAACCATGAACATTGTTCCCTAGAACAGAAAATCTTCATGGCCGCTTCTCCCCACCATTTGTCTTGCCAAACTTTCCCAAACTGACCTTTGCCGATGCTTTCTTGTAAGACGATGGTCCTGGCAATTCTTCTCTAAACCAGCAGCAGTAAACCCTTCATCCCAGGTAGCAGCATCACTGCAGTCACCAACACAATGAGAAGGAGCTGGCAACATGGAGCAGTAGCCACTGCTTCCATGGTCCCACCACTGTGACTCAGTCCCTGCCGAAGCTTCTCCTTAGCAAGCCTCCTATCCTGGCTTCAAACTCAGAATCCACCTGCCTCTGCCTCCTTCAGCAAATGCTACCGGCATGCACCACCACAACTGGCTGAGTGTAGCTTGGGTATTTTCAAGAATTCGTACCACTAACATTGGGCACCAGATGTAGCATGAATCTTAGAAGTTCTTATTAATAAAATCAAACCCCAGACCAGTTATTGGGGTCAATGCTGGTAGATTAGAGAGACAGAACAAGCCACAGCTAACTTCACCTGGCCAACTTCTCAGCTGATCTTGTTTCCTCAGACTGGAAGCTTCTGAGTCCTCATCCAAAATGGGTCTCAGCTGAACTGCTGCTAGAAGCCTGAATGCTTAACCAGCCAAATGCTCAACCAGGCCAAATGCTTCTAGTTTCTGGTACACATGCCTTACAGAGGGTGTTGCTCTCTACCACCACTCCCTGGGATTAAAGACTTGCTTTCTGGGATTAAAGGCGTGATGAGTTACCACGCCTGTCTGTATCCTTGAACACATGGATTTCTGTCTCTGGAATGCTAGGATTAAAGGCGTGTGCTACCACTGCCTATCCTTTATGTTTAATATTGTGGTTGTTCTGTCTCTGACCCCAGATAAGTTTATTAGTATGCACAATATTTGGGGGAATACAATACCACACATTGGTGGCTGCTTCTGGGAGACAAGTACAGGAAAATGCTGACCAGGACCTAGGATCACTTCAAGCATTTAATAGGTTGCCCCAGGGAAGGGCAGTGAGTAGAAGCCATAGAACCATAAGCTTCAGCCAATAAGTGGGGATGTAAGTCCACCATTGTCTTCCAGCTGGAGGTCTCAGAGACCTCAGAAGCATGAGCTGTAATGAAAGCAAGTGTCTGGGTTTTCAGCTGCTCTGAGCAGTGGAGGTCAGCCAGGAAGAGAGTGTGGGCAGCATTCTCCACAGAGAGGTTCCTGCAAAGGGCTTCCTCACACATGATTTTCAAATGCTCCAGGCCATACTTGTCAGCAGCTGCCAGCAAGGCAGCTGCCATGCTGTCCAGGTCTGGGGCTGTTCCTGTGTAAATGAAGTCCATCATTGCCTTGAAGACTTGTGGTTCCAGGTCATGGATCTCAAAGCGATTCTTTCTGCTTTCCTCCATGTCATGTTCAATCATGGCTCTGAAAACTGAAGATCGAGCTGCTAAGATGGCTTTGTGAGCCTGGAATTCCTGGCCAGCTACCACCAGGCAGCAGTCTGTGAAGCAGGAAGTCTCCCACAGCTCTCGTAGCTCATCTGCCAACGTGCAGTTGGGAACTTGAATTCCTGGTTTCCTGTTCTGGTCAGAGATGCTCAAAGAGACCTGGACCATGCTCACCTTGCAGACGAGGGTGAGTTGGTCATCTGGGAGAAGCCAAAATGCATGGGACAAGAGGAAGTCTCGAGCAATATATTTTTTATAACCCCAATTGCTGTGTGGCACGAACCTAAAGGCTCTTGGGCTCCTCCTGACTTTCATTTTCACTCCTTCGTTGTTTATGATCCAGAACTGGAACTTTGCCCAAAGAGGACTCTTTAGAGAGCTGAGTAACACTAGGTAAACTGACATGTAATCTGCACTTTCTTCATTGACTCCATTCGGGTGTACTCTCAAACACCATTTGTCATTGGCTCCTATTGAGAAAGTTGGGCTCATAAAGCTTTCTGGCATTTCCTCAACAATAAAAGAGAAGTTACTGATGGTCCACCTGTAGGAGAAATCCTGAACACTGATTTGTGTATGGTCCCATCTCTGGGCGATCTCATCTCCTGCCATTTCTCCTGCAGGTAGTTTGAAGGTTCAACTGGATCCAAAATGAAGAATTAGCAATTGTTTTCTCTTCACCCTGTGAGAGGCAATAACAGACAGGATGTTGACTTTTAGGTTTGGTTCTCATCTGTTCTCTCTTCCATGAGACTGGAAACTTGGGTCTCTGAAATTTTTTATCCAGATTTCATTACTAATTTCAGAGAACACAGTCTAGGCAACTAGATACTCTTACATCACTCCATTATTTTCTAGATTGAATCTTAGGTCAATAGGTAACTTGTTTTGACAATTATACACAGCTTTCGGATAGTTTTGATCATTCATTCTATTAGTTCATGTCAAAAGTGTTGCACTAGGGTTCTTTAGAGGAACAGAATATATACAAAGAATCTCTCTATATATCAACAAAAGGGATTTACTGGAAGGACTTTGGGCTGTAGTCCTGCTAATCCCACATTACCCATGAAGGGAAAGACCAAGGTTCCAGTACTTACTCAGTCCAGGATGTTTAGATGTGTCTGCTGGTCTTCATATATGTTGGTGTTCCAATATTCTCTATTGCCAGGGAAGGGATGGACTTGCTACAATGTGAGGGCAAGCAGGCAAAATGCAAGAGGTTCTTGCTTCCATGCGCTTTTATATGCTTCCAGCAGGGGGTGTGGTCAAATTTAGGGTGTGTCTTTAAGACTCAAGATCTGGATTAAAGGTGTGTGTCTTCAGTCCCTGAGATCCAAATTAGATGTTTGTTTCTTTTTACTTCCAAAGTCTGTCCTTGAAATGGATTTACGTACATCAAATGAAGCAAAACACTTCTCACTGTTGTGACCTCCATTTTAGGGTTTTAGTTAATTCCATGTCTTGTTAAGTTGGGAGCCCATAAAAACCACCACAATGTATTTTGCTCATTGGGGTTCATTTTAAATAAAATAGGGATGGTATCCATTCCTACACAGCTGTTATTTCCTCTTCTCAGGGTTTTACATTCAATCCTCCCACTATCATGATCAGGAAAGAGGTGGTTCCTTACCCTGTCAGGGGTCTCAGTGTTCACAACATGGAGTTCAGGGTGGAAGAATTCATATATGGTGGTCAAAAAGCAGAGACAGGCAGCAACTCTGAAAGTGGCAGTCTTCTTTCATCTAGACTCACATTCCCTGGGATGGCTCCATACACTTTCATTGGTGATCTTGCCCCTCCCCCTCAGATAATCCTCCTTGGAAAAAGTGTTCTCAATCCACTAAGGGTGTGCTATGAGAAGATCCTAAGTTCTCAATTCCATGAAGCTGACTGCCATGATTCAGATTCTCAATTCCTCATAATTTTCATCCTCCACTGGTGAGTTCTGTCCTCTTTAAACTTTGAACTTCCATGCTTACTCTGATGGAACTTAAATGTGAGACAGACAGAATTCTGGTTGGCAAAGGGTGCAGAAAATATTCAACAGTTACTCAAGAAGGAGTTGTGAAACAGTTCTTCTTAGAATGTGATCTGGAAAATTCTCTCCATATCTGTCATCTCTCTCTAGTTCATCATGTCTAGAGGGACTCACTAAGCCTAGAGGACTGGGAAATACCTTCAGTGATTCAATCAACTCAGCAATTTCCAGTTTAGCTCCCTGAAAGTCTGGCTTTAATGCTGCTCATCCCTCAATCCAGGATAAATCAATCAATTGGTTTTGATCTCTGAATTTTTGGTTCCTCATTTAGGAACCTTTGGCAAGTGGCTAACTAGTAGCCTCTGTGACTTTTTTTGTATATGTTTAGCGAGAGGGTGGCAGATACCATTTCCCTCAAATATCTCATTTGTAATGAAGGTAGACAATTCCTGCAAGATCCCTCATTTGTAAGAAAAGTGCTCCACCTGTAAGTGCTGAGCTTCCATGAGCATGCTCCTCCAGTGTGGGAGCAATTCTCTCAGTGGGGAACTGACTCCTGCCTGGGTCTCAAGTACAACATCTTTTCATATCAGTTTCTCATTCCAGGTATGCAAACAGTTTAGCTTTTATTTCAGGTAGGTGGTTCTCTGGGAGACATGGCACAACCAATGTGATTCAGATTCCCACTAGGAGAGGGCAAAGTCTTAAGCAGCAGTTTTGTCCACACAACAGAGGAAGCCAACAGTCAATACAGCAAAACAAAACTGACAGTAACAAGGACAGGTCAAAGCTCAACTTCTTGGGGGCCTCCAAATCAGTTCAAGCTAATCAACTGTTGAACTTATCTAGAGGGCCCACTCCAGTTCAATGGGGGCTCCTCAGCCATTGGTTCACAGTTCATGTGTTTCCAGTAGTTTGACTATGTGTCCCTGTCCTTTTTCCAATCATGGTCTCAATATCTCTTGCTCATACAATCCCTCCTCTCTCTCAGAGATTGGACTCCTGGAGCTCCAACTGGGGCTTGGCCATGGATGTCTGCATTGGTTTCCATAAGATACTGGATGAGAGTTCTATTATGACGGCCAGGGTGCTTGGCCATCCGATCACCAGAGCAGGTCAGTTCAGGCACTCTCTTGACCATTGCCAGTCTACAGTGGAGGTATCTTTGTGGATTTCTCGGTACCTCTCTAGCACTCTGATTCTTCCTATTCCCCTGGGGTGTTCTTTTTCATGGTATCTCCCTCCCCGTTCTCCCACTCAGCTCTTGATTCAGCTGGGACCTCTCACTCCTCTAAGCTCTCTTTCCCCTGACCCTTGCCGTCCATTCTACCTGCCCTTGACCCCCAGTTTGCTCGTGTAGATCTCATCCATTTCTCTGGCATTGGGCAATCCCTGTGCCTTTCTTAGGGTCCTCTTTACTAGGTAGCCTCCCTGAAGTTGTGAGGTACAGTCTGCTTATCCTTTGCTTTACATCTAGTATCCACTTATGAGTGAGTACATCCCATGTTTGTCTTTCTGAGTCTGGGTTACCTCACCCAGGATGATTTTTCTAGTTCCCTTCATTTGCCTGCAAACCAAATGATGTCATTTTTTTCTGTGCTGAGTAGTACTCCATTGTGTATATGTACCACATTTTATTTATGCATTTATCAGTTGAAGGGCATCTAGGTTGTTTCCAGGTTCTGGCTATTACAATTAATGCTGCTATGAACATAGTTGAGCATGAAGCCAGTTGTATACTTGGGTCTGTTTGAGGGTCCCCTGGCAGTGTGATCAAAATCTATCCCTGGTACATGAGCTGCCTCTCTGGATTCCATTCACTGTGATGGCAGAGGCTGACTCAACTCTGCCAGTGTTAGGCTAACTTGGTCGATAGAATAGCTTCTGAGAGTGCCAGACATGCAGAGTGGAAAGCCATCAAAAATGAAAGAAACATGTATAAATGAAATCATGGTTACCTCTTGAATTCCTGCTAAAATTTTTTCAATGCCAAAGCTTTAGAATATACCCTAGTCTTTCAGAGTGGTTCCATCCTCTTTAAGAAAGTAACTGTGATGGGATAGAGTAATGGTTCTGCAGTAAAGTTGCTGGATAACTTTCCAAAAGACAGGCATCCAATTTACTGCATTCAAGGGTACCTGACAATAGTCGGTAACTCCAGTTATCAGTTATCCAGGAGATCCAACAGCCTCTTCTGACCTCTGAGGGCACCATATTCTCATGGTGCACAGAACCACCTGTGTAACAAGGCCCAGGCATTAGCAGGCCCCCATGCCTAAGTACAACTGTCTCTGTGACAGAAGTGCTATTCAAGGTGTAAAACCCAGCATTTCTATAAAACACAGCAAACTCCTGCCACAACTAAAATGAAGGCTTAATCCACCAAAGTCCATAGTTCTGGGAATATCTCTAAATGTTCAAACCTTGCTTGAAATACAGTAACATTATGGCTTCCCTAGTGTGACTTCTGGCTAACACTTCTTGTTAACTGAAGATTCTCAACCCATAATATAGGTTTTGTGCTCAAAAGCTCATCTTGAGAAAGGCTACTTGCTGCAACAGAAACCAGAATACCTCATGTGGTTTCCAGCTGGCTAAAAAAGACTTTCTATTGGCTTCAATCCATGTTCAAACACACACTCTCTGTCTCTCTCTCTCTGTCTCTCTGTCTCTCTGTCTCTCTGTCTCTCTCTCTCTCTCTCTCTTTCTCTCTCTCTCTATTTGTCTCTGTCTCTCCTCTCTGTGTTTGTGTGAAAGTCTTTCAATGTGTTTCTGTCAGTTTTCTTGTGCTATATTGACCATTGACTTTCTCTGGTGTGGATATGCCTGTTGCATAAGACCTGTGCCTTCTCCTGTTGGGGACCTGAATCCTTTGTCTGTGACAGGTCCCCCAGAGAACCACCTACCTGAAATAAAAGATCCACCTGTCCCATTCCTGGAATGAGACACTGTATGAAAAGGTCCTATACTGAGCCCCTGACAGGAGTCTGTTGCCTCATGAGAGACTTCTCCTACCCTGCAGTACCTGCTCCCTTGATCCTAAACACATAAAGAAGAGTCACTGTGGCTACTATATAGCAACCTAACAAAGATTCCTAAATGAGGAACCAAACTTTCAGAGATCAAAACCAGTTGATTGATTTATCCTGGAATGAGGGAAGAACAGCATCAGAGCCAGACCTTTCAGGAGAGGTAGGCTGGGAATTGCTGAGTTGACCACCAATGAGAGTTGGTGGAGACATCCCAGAGACTGTGAGTCTGGATGGAATGAAGACTGCCACATTTAGAAGTTTGTGCCTGGCCTTTTTTCTTGACCACCATATATGAATTCTTCCATCTTGATCTCCAAGTTGTGAACACTGAGACCCCTGACTGGAAAAAGAAGACACCTCTTCCCAGACCATGTTAGTGGACTTTGGTCCAGAGACTTTGGAGAAAAAACACACAATCATTTAATCTGGATCACAAGGCCTAAAGACACAAAACTTTAACCCAGATCTTGAGGCTAGAAGACACACCCTAAATTGGGCCACAACCTCTGTTGGAAGATTTAAAAGGACATGGAAGCAGGAAGCTCTTGCTATTTGCCTGCTTGCCCTCACCTTGCAGCAAGTCCATTTCTTCATTGGCAATAGAGAATATTTGGAACTCTAGGATACACTGAAGACCCAACTTCCTGGACTGAGTAAGTACTGGAATCTTTTACTATCTCTTCTACAGCTAGCCAATGTGGGATTAGCAGGGCTTCTGCCCAAAGTCATTCTAATAAATCACCTTCCTTAATACACAGAAAGATTCCTTTTGTATGTTCTGTTACTCTAGAGAACCTAGTACAACATTTTTTGATATGAGTGTATCAAATGTTCCAAAATTTTCAACACCTGTGTATAATTGTCAAAACCAGTTAACTACAGAACCAAGATTCAATCTAGACAAACAATGGAATGATGTAAGAGTCCCTAGTAGCATACACTATCTTCTCTGAAACAAGTATTGAAATCTATATGGAAAATATCCAAGATCCAAGTTTCCAGCACCATCAAAGACAGAATAGAGGAAAAACAAAAAACTTAAAATCTAATTCATGTCTATTATTGTATCTCACAAGGTGAAAAGAAAACAATTGCTAGTTCTTCATTTTGGATCCAATTTAAACTTCAAACTACCTCCAGGAGAAATGGTGGGAGGTGGGACAGCCCAGAGATGGGACCACACTCAATCAGGCTTCAGAATTTTTCCTACATGTGGACCATCAGCAACTTCCATATTATTGTGGAGGAAAGGCTAGGAAGCCTTAGAAGCCCAACTTTTTCAATAGAAGCCAATGACAAATGGTGTTTGACAGTAATCCCTAATGGACTCGATGAAGTAAGTGCAGATTACCTGTCAGTTAATCTAGTTTTGCTCAGTTGTCTAAGGAGTCAAAGTTCCACTTCAGGAACATAAATGCTAAAGGAGACAAAATGGAAACCATGAGGAGCCCAAAAGCCTGTAAGTTCATGCCAGGCCTTGACTATAGATTCAAAAAGTACATGCTTTGAGATTTGCTCCTGTTATCATGTGCCTTGTCTTCTTCCAGACAACCAGCTCACCCTCCTCTGCATGGTGAGCATGATCCAGGACTCCTTCAGTGCCTCTGACCAGAACAGAAAGCCAGGGATTAAAGTTCCAAGCTGCACATTGGCAGATGAACCAGGAGAGCTCTGGGAGAATTCCCAGTTCACAGACTGTTGCCTGGTGGTATCTGGCCAGGAATTCCAGGCTCACAAGGCCATCTTAGCAGCTTGCTCTTCAGTTTTCAGAGCCATGTTTCAACATGACATGGAGGAGAGCAGAAAGAATCGCATTGAGATCCCTGACCTGGAGCCACAAGTCTTCAAGGGCAATGATGGACTTCATTTACACAGGAACAGCACCAGACCTGGACAGCATGGCAGATGTTCTGCTGGCAGATGCTGACAAGTATGGTCTGGAATGTTTGAAGGTCATGTGTGAGGATGCCCTCTTCAGGGACCTCAATGTGGAGAATGCTGCCCACACTCTCTTCCTGGCTGAACTCCACAGCTCATGGCAGCTGAATACCAAGGCACTGGATTTCATTACAGCTCATGCTTCTGAGGAGTCTGATACCTCAGGCTGGAAGGCATTGGTGGGCTCAAGTCCCCATTTAGTGGCTGAAACCCAAAGTTATCTGGCTTTTGCTCATTTCCCTTTCTTGGAGCCCCCTCTCAAATGCTTGAAGCAATCTTAGGACCTGGTCAGCTGTGACCTACAATTGTCTCCCTGAAGCAGCAGCCAGTGTTGTTACCAATGACACCTGGGTAGCCTATGGGTGTGTGTAGCATTTCCAGTGAAACTAGGAAAAGTCAGCATGGTGGCTCAGGCTTTAATACAGCTATAAATGAGGTGATCATCAGGTTAAGGGAGGGAAAGCGCTGAGCTATGTTGTATACACTACCATGTTACTGTACTGGTTTGATTTTTCTCTCCTATGAGTTATGAACTGGAATACATTTTAGTTGCTCACCCGAAGAATATTACAACAGGATTTCTTTGTAGAAACTTGTCTGTATTGGACTGAGCAGAAAATATTGTGAAGCACTCATAATGAAGAAAATAAAGGTCAATATTTGGTTATATGAAAAGGGGAAGTGAATGAAGACATGTTTCTCCAAAGTGAGTTTGTGGGACTAGAGAGATGACTCAGTTGGTTAAAGCAATTCTTGCTCTTGCGGAGGACCCTTGTTCAGTCCTCCTCTTGTCTCCATGGGCACATCCATCTCTGTAGACAGTACCTAACCAAATAAAATATCAAATGAATAAAAATTTAAAATCAGTTTGTTGATTCCAGTAGTGTTTCTGTTTGAAGAATGCCATTTTAGTCCATCCAGCTCTGCTCAGCTTTGGAAGTTTGTGCAGACTTCACACACACACACACACACACACACACACACACACACACACACACATCAATGTGAAAATACCTAATGAAACTCTGTTACACTCATAGCATGGTGCTTAGCCCAATCAATATCAGTTAGGCTTTCTCCAGCAGCTGATGGGAGCAGATACTGAGATCCACAGCCAAACATAGGCAGAACTCAGGAAACATCAAGGAACAGAGGAAGGCAGGATTGTAGGAGGAATTAAAGCCATGAGGGGAAAGAGCCCACTGATTCATGTAAATAGAGCTCATTCCATCTCCCAGACACCTAGGCTAAGAGGCAATCAGAGAGCCTGAAGTGGTTTGTACTAAATCCTCTGAATACATGCTGTGGTTGTTTAGTTCAGTGGTTTGTGGAACTCCTAAGAAGGTGAGTATGAGGAGCCTCTGACATATTTGTCTGATCTTGGGAACATTTTCTTCCTTCTGGGTTGGCTCCTCTAGCCTTGATATGAGTGTTGTGCCTACTATTATTACACCTTAGTATGTTGTGTCCAGTTGATAACCCCCAGAGACCTGTGCTTTTCTGTAGGGAAACAGAGGAGTAGTATGTGTGTGTGGAGTGGAGGGAGAGGATTCTGTGGCCAGATGGGATTGTATGAGAGAAGGAAAAATAAAAACCAAAAAGGAAATAATGAAATAATGGAAAGACATTTGGGGAAGTATTTGCACAGATCTACAAAGGAGCAAAGAATGTGAAGATCCTTTTGTTCCCTGTAATTGCCCAGGAAAGGTGTCTTCAGTAGAGAAGGAGGTCAGTAATCAAGTAGATAGGATGACCCATTAGATGGACAGTCAGACTCTAGAAAGCCATCTGGAGTTTTATGATCCAATGTGGGTTCAAATTGTAAACTTATTAGCATGTACCCTAGCCTGCTTCCATACCTGTCCATGCTTAGTGGTCTGTCTGGTACCAGAGAACAGATCAGAGGTCAGTAGGTGAAGGATCTTTAGAGTCAGAGATTCCTTACTCAGGAATGCAAGTGGGCAGGAGAAAAAGACTCAGAAAGGGAGGGTTCAGTGCTTAGGTAAAAGTGTGGAAATAAGGTAACTCTTTTCATTTGATTGTTCACTGGCAGAAGTCAGATAATTCCCTTGAAATATTGGGGTTCAATTACCTGTTACATGTCCCAATTTACTGGTATCTGGGTATATTAAAGGCATTTCTTAGAGGGGGAATGGGAAAAAGAGGAGGAAGCCTCAATGTCCCATGACTGCAGCCAAGAGAAAAAAATAAAAAATTAAAATACCAATCAGGATTGAAGACCCCCATTCTGGGCATCCCTGAGGGCAGGTAATCTGTGGACCATCATCAGCACAAGTTATCCCAATCATTGTCACTGGAGGGGCAGGGCTGGTCATGTATGTAAGGGAGGAACCCTGGGAGTCCATTAACTAGAATAAGCATCCTCTCCAGGAAGGACAAAGTGTCCATTCCACAGAGGAAGTGGACAATGTAGTCATCCTTTCACCAAGCTGTTGGCTGGTCAGCCTGGGGAACGGTGACATATCTGGGGCTCTGTGTTGGTCTCTGCTGTTGGCAGATCTGGTAATCAGCAGCAGCTGTTGTAGATAAATTCTAAATGGTCTTATTAAATAAAAAACACAGATACAATACAGGGGTGAAAGCCTTAGAGAGATCAGGGAAAGAGAAAGCCACCAGCCAACCTTACCTCACCAACACTGCTTTTTCCAAATGCAAGTTACTTCCTGTCTACCCAAGCCTATATGCCTTGCTGTTCTGCCATCTGATTTGCTCTCTGTTCAGCTTCATCACTTCCTCTTCATGCCCAATTCTGTCACTTCCTGTCAATTTGTACAGCCCTCCATGGTTAACTAGTTTTGGAATTAAGGCATGCACCACTGCACATGGCTGTGTTTCCAGTGTGGCCTTGAACTCACAGAGATCCTGCTCGCCAAGTGATAGGATTAAAGGCGTGTGCTAACATTGCATTACTTCTGCATTGTTGCTTGCTTTTTCCTTTGATCTCCAGACACGTTTTATTTATTAAAGCACAAAAAATATTATTTGTCTAATAAAAAATAATAAAATAAAGTTATAACTTATATAAGAAAAACTATATACAATAAGTACAATAACTATATACTATGTATACAAGCAATAAATACATCATAATGTCCAGTCAATTTGCAATTGATAAATTCAGAAAAAATATTTCATTTTCTATCCTATTTTGGTGAGTCTAAAATGTACCTAATTCACTTTCTAGCCTATCTCGTATTACCAACAGAAAACTTTCTTATCATGTCTTTTAAACTTATACACATTACACCTCTTAGTGAGTTCCTTTTCTGAATTTATTAACAACGAAAACTATAACTATCTAATCTTCAAGTCCCTCGGAGACCTGAGAAGGAAGTAACATTACCTAGTAAAACAGCAAGTACCAACAAGTGACTTTTTAAAAATATGAGTTATGACAGAAACAGCGGACTTCCTAGACAGTCACCAGAGATTTCTCTGCAACACTGGGGCATCATCTTTGGCCTATAGGCTTAGCTTATCTGACAGACTCATTTTTGAAGCAGAATATACACAAGGCCTACAACTCAACCTCACATTTGGTGTGAGTATTCCATGTACCAGATAAACTTAAATTCCCCAGGACAGGCACCAAAACTACACAGAGAAACCCTGTCTCAACAAACAAACAAGCAAACAAAACCCTTAAATTCAGCCAGTGTACTGTCAGGATTCAGGATTTTAAATTCTGGAAATTGTTGCTATTTTTAGAATTCAGCTTCCCATTCTTCTCAGCTTGTGGGTGGATTCATCTGCTTTATTAAATGCCAGTCTACCATTGAGCAGCCAGACTCCATCAGCCTAGTTACTCCTCCAAGAATAACTGTTCCAGCCACTGTTCCACTGCACTCCAGGAGCCATTGACCTACTGCCTGCTCAGCTGCCTTTGAGCACTGTACCTTTTCCAGATTGCAAAGCCACTTCAGCGATGGTGCCATACTGTCCTGGCCTTAGAGGAATCCTGTTCCCAAGTTGCAACCACACTTGTCTTGGCAAGGATGGGCAGTCCCCCCACATTTATTGTGTCTTGCTTATCCATTTTGGACAGCATACTGTCATAAGTCAATGCCAGGACACTTTGTTGCCCAGTGGCTAACATTTGCCACAATGAAAGTTAACTCCAAGTGCAGGTTCTTCAATGCCCATATCTTCTCTGAAGTAGATTAGTGCTGCCAGGAACAGACATGTCTCATAGTCATTATAAAAGAAAAAAATTATGTTATTAAAACATCTTTAAATGGCATATTCTGTAATTCTCTGAAGGGTTTGAAGATGACCTGTCTATCTAAAATGTATCTCTACTTGACCTTGAAAACATAGCTAATATGATATAAGTTCTATTGTAATGTCTAACTACTAACTTTCATTCCTTTACATCCTAATAGTTGGCAATAATAACATTCAAGGATTAGCAAATTCATTACATTGTTAAATGAACTGTATAAGTACAATATCCTGAACAAGATTAGAAATATACATACAGTATTTTCTAACAAAATCAATCTCAAATTTGTATCCATATACATAATTTGTATACAATATACAAAAATCCAATCCAATAAAGTATTTAAAACTAGTAGTTGCTTTCTAGAAGCAGATATAATCTACATTTTCTTTTCTGAGTAGATTCAATAATCTACCCTTTATTCTATCATTTCTATAACTTTATTTTCAGAGTAGATTCAATAATCTACATCTTCTCTATATCCTCTTTTTTCTTTCCTTTTGGTTTTCAAATAAGAACCTCAAATCTTATCTCCTTTGTTTAGCCTCTTTCTGACCATTAACAATAACAACTTGTAACCAACCATCCTAAACACTGACACTTATCCCAATCCCTAAACCCTTTGAAAGAAAAAAAAACACCTGCCTCATCTCTTGGGAATGTGGGCAAGAATCTTCAGGGGATCCTGAAAAGACAGATTTTGGGCTAACTGTCAAGTGCTGGGAGAGGAAGCTGGATCATTTGTTGTCTAGTCTCTGCATACTGCAGAAGTGCAGGGCTTATCTCAAGTCCTTGTTTGAGTAGTCTGTGAGGCTGGATCATCTCAGCTAGCCATCTTGAAATTGTCCTTAGCAGTTTGTAAACCAAAGCAGATCTTTGGGTGATGTTTGCCAACTTAGTGGTTTTATTATTGTTCAGATGGAATTGTCATTGTGGGGCCCCATCATCTTTCTGGAGACTTCAAATTGCTGTTCGGCTTGGTCATGATTCCTTGCAGAAAAGTGATAGAGACTCCAACACAAAAACATGTATAGGCACTTAAATGAAGCCTTTTTTTCCCTAGAATTAGTTAGTACTCTAAATGACAATTAATATCATTACAAAAGTTAAAAATATTATGTATATACATATGAATCTTAGAAATTTTGATATAAATTCATACCTTAAGAAAAGTTTAAAGAATCAAAATAGAACCAAAGAATTGAGCATAGTAGTAGTAGAATAGTCCCTTAATTTTGGTTTTATTCTGTCCCATATGAGATTGCTCTACTGACACAATACAGAGATTTTGCATTTTCCTTTTCACAAACATGCTTATGTTTAGAGAAGGACAGAGCCATTCTCCAACTCCAAAAACAGTTTTAATTTTTAATTGAACAGGGACTGCATAAAGATCATGTGTGTTAAGAGTTTGTAGAACACAGCAGAAACAAACATTTAGGAAAATTTATGAAACTGTATATGTGATATACCAATAGTCCAATTTACTTTCTTTCTTAGGACAGTTTTTGTCTGGATGGTCTGTCCCTTTTCTCAGATGTCTTATTTGTCCAATGTTCTTCAAATTCCTTAGCCTTCATTCTCCTGAAAGACAAAAGAGGAAAAAAAAAAACATTCCCCAAACCTAACTTTGGGGAGGTTCCCTTTTTCAAATTATATCTGATTAAATGAAAAGGGATTTGTTAGTGGTATAAGTTAGTTTAAATTGGATGTTCATGCTGGTTAATGAACTATCACCTCTTCTAATTAAGACGGCCCTCTTGTTCAAATTGAACCTTTATCAATTTTGATGGTATCCACAGCTTTTCTCCTACAGAAACAAAAGCAAAACCTCCTCCCCAATGTAACACATACACTGGTTTCCATTCTGAGGTCTGTACATCATTAAAATATACAGGCTCATTTAATTTTCTAGTTTTTTCTATTATCTAATGTCTCTCCACAGCTGTTGTTCCTTTCTCATTAGCACTAAGAAAATTCAAAGTTAATAGAGCATTATGCAATCTATTTTGGGGACATTGTTACCCCTTTTTGTTTATTTAGCATATCCTTTCGAGTTCGATTTGATCTTTCCATGATTTCTTAGCCTGTAGAATTATGTGGTATACCTGTAATATGCTTTATATTGTAGTAAGCAAAATAATGTTTCATTATACTAGAGACATATGCTGGAGCATTGGCAGTTTAAATTTGTGCAGGTATGCTCCTGATGGCCATAATTTCTAGCAAATTCATGATTACCAAATCAGCTTTTTCAGAACTCAGAGCAGTTGCCCACTGAAATCCTGAATAGGTATCAATGGTGTGGTATACATATTTCAATTTTCAAAATTCTGCATAGTGAAACACATCCATCTGCCAGATTTCATTCTTCTGAGTACCCTTTGTGTTACATTCTGCTGGTAGCAGAGTCTGACTGTAAAAAGAACCAGTAGTACATTTCCTTACAATTTCCTTGACTTGTTGCCAGGTTATGGAAAAAAAAAAACTTTTTAAATGTTTGCTATTGCCCTGATGTTTTTATGAAATTCTGAGGCATCCAGCACATTTCCTATCAATAGTTTATCAATCTCATCAATAACTTGTGCTAGAAGGCATGGCAGAGTCTTATGGGATCAGATGTAAGTTGGTATAAAGGATGCTTCATATTCCTGATTATATCTTGTAACTAAATAAGTAACAAAATTAATTCTGACTCATCAGGGATAAATGTTGCAGTCTCAATATGTAAGACCACGGTTTTAGCATACTGAGAGTCAGTAACTATGTTGAGACGTTCTGAAAAACTACTAATACCAACAGATTGGCATATAATTCTAATTTTTGAACCAAATTATAAGGACTTTGAACCACTTTACTTAAATTTTCTGACTTATAATCTGCCTTTCCTTGTTGGTTTGCTTTGGTATAAAATGTATGGGCTCCAGATATGAGTGTTTCCTGAACAAAGGGAGCCAGAATCCAATCAGATTTCTGAATAAGTTGAATTCTCTCACTTTTGGGATATTTGCTGTTAATCTCTCCAAAAGAAATTACTGCCAGCTCTTTGCAAGGATCACTTTCTGCCCATAATTGATCAATTTCCTCCTTAGTTAAAGGTACTACAATTTCAGCTCACTCTATTCCTGCTAATTGAAAAGTCACAATTTTCCTTTTAAAATCAAGTCAGAGATATCTCCATATAGGTTTTTAATAATTTACTCTGTTTGATAGAAATATCCATTCCAATATAATATCTTTCCCTGCATTAAAATTCCTGTAGGAGAATGCTTAGAGGAGAAAATAACCAAAATACAATCAAGATTTAGATCTACATGATCCACATGTTCTTCCTGTACTTTCTTTTCCACCAAGGCCAATTCTCTCTCGGCTTTAGCTAACAATTCTCTTGGACGATTTAAGCCCTTTTCACTCTCAAAAGTTTTGAACAAATTGCTCAGTTCCTCTTTTTTTTACCCCATTTTCATGGATGGAAAATGTCTCCAAATAACCTTTAGAAGTCATTAAGAGTACGTAATTTCTCCTAATATGTACCTTTGGGGTTCTAATTTTTGAAGAGCTATTTTATATCCCAAATAATTAATTGAATCTCCCTTTTGTATCTTTTCAGGAGCGATTTGTAATCTCCAACAAGGCAAAATTTTCTTTAATTCTTCCAACATTCCTTCTCTCTGCATTTGAATCAGATAGTAAAATATCATCCGTGTAATAATAAATTATAGATTCAGGATATTGTTCCTAAATCAAATTTCCAAACTTTCAATGGCTCTCATACAAAATATTGGCACAGGGTTGGGCTATTCAACATTCCCTGTGGGAGAACCTTCCATTGACATACCTAACTGGCTGTAGGTACCGTGAAGGCAAATCTTTCTCTGTCTTTTTCTTGTAAGGATAATGAAAAGAAACAGTCTTTTAAATTGATAACTATAAGAGACCATCCTTTAGATAATAAAGTAGGCAAAGGAAAAGCAGATTGCAGAGAGCCCATTGACTGAATTACTTTCTGAATTGCTCTTAGGTCTGTTATCATTCTCCAATAACCAGTGTAGATGTAACCAATCATCTTATTAAAATAAGAAACACAGAGCCAATGTAAAAGAGAAAGCCGAGAAGTCAGAGCTCAGAGATAAAATCTTACCTCCTGCAGTGCTCCTAACTCCCCCCCCCCCGAGAGAGCTACTTCCTGTTTGTCTGTGTTTAAATAGTCTTTCTGTTCTGCCTTCTCATTGGTTCTAAACCCAACCACATGACTGCCTCATCACTGCCTGTAAGTACCGCCCTCCAGGTCTTAAAGGCATATGTCTCCAATACTGGCTGCATCCCTGAACACACAGAAATCTACCTAGCTCTTCTAACCATCACGCTCTTGCTATGGCTCTAATAGCTCTGACCCCATGGCAACTTTATTTATTAACATAAAATTAAAATCGCATTTCAGTACAAACAAAATATCACCATAAACCAGATTTCTTTTTAATAACAAATACAGGAGAATTCCAAGGGCTGGTTGATTTTTCAATATGATGAGCATTTAACGGCTCTCATTCCAGCTCTTTTAAAGCCTACATTTTCTGTTGTTAAAGGCCATTGCTGAACCCATGCAGGCTTGTCTGTTAACCATTTTAAAGGTGGAGCTGTTGGTGTCTTTGAAAGTTCAGCAGTTGTTGTGCCCTGTTCTTGTACAATCTGCATTGCCTGGGACTGCTCTTTATAATATCTCCTAATATTTCTCTCAGAGACATGTGTTAGTTTATAGTTTGTTTCTGAGGTTAGAGAAATGTTAATCTGATATTTCATTGTTGTAATAGATCATGGCCCAATAAATTCATAGCTATATTAATCATATATGGCTTTAATTTTCCTCTCTGTCCTTCTTGCCCTATATATTCAAGCCATCTTGTGCTCTGGTTCACTTGAGATAACGTTCTAATAGCTAACAGCTGAACATTTACATCCTGAAGAGGTCAATGTGGATGCCAAAATTCTGGTGCAATTATTGTAACATCCACATCTAAACTACTAAACCTTCCAAGATAGCATCATTTATCCCTGTTTTTAATTTTGGTCTTTGTTCATTTAAAGATGTTTGCCAAAAAATCTTTCTTTATGGTTTCTCCTGAATTTCCTGTTTTCTCTGCTTCAACTGTTCTATCACCTATCAGCCTGGATTATTACAATAGGCATTTGGTTATTTAATTGCTCTGAGAAGTGATTTCTTCTACAATGGCAGGAAAGGTCTGAACTGAATTCCCCATGGGGCCTGCATGAGGCCCTTAGGGAGTTTCCTAAAAGCAGAGGCAAAGGATTACCTTGTCTGTCACTTGTTGATCTACATTCCTTAGTCCTGTGTTTACTCTTCCTACACCTTGTGCATAATCCACAAGGTAGGGGCATTCTCTTGCCATTGTTCCTCAAACACTTGGTTTCTAAGAATGCCTGTTTATACTCTCTTTTCAAATGACCTTGTTTACCACAATTAAAACTTCTCACATTATTATTTTTCCTCAAAGCTTTTGACATCACTCTCCTATCCACATATCATTATGTTCATGTGACTCAAATCATGGAAACAGAGAGCAAGTTTTTTTCCTAGATGTCACTAGGGGTGATAATGATTGATTGGTTTCTTTTCTATTTTCTTTTCTAATACCTGGTTCCTACATCCATGTCTGGGCTATGGAGAAAAATGCTTCCTGGTAAATACTATCCCATGTGGTCCATTCCACAGAGGAAGTGGCACAATGTAGTCATCCTCTCATGAATTAGTTGGCTAGTCAGCCTGGAAAAATGGTGACACCTCTGGGGCTCTGTATTGGTCTCTGCTGTTGGCAGATCTGGCACCCTGCAGCAACTGTAACTCGGTCAGTCATGAATGGATGTCCAGGTTGTTGATGTCACAGATAACCTCTATTCACCTGCCATGGCTGCTTTGTCCATGGGCCCATGAGGCAATATCAAAAATGGCTTGACAAAGTGACTGACTACCCATCTAATGGGTCATCCTATCTACTTGATTATTGATCTCCATCTCTACTGAAGACACCTTTTGTGGGCATTTACAGGGGACAAAATGATCTTCACATTCTTTGCTCCTTTATAGATCTGTCCAAATACTTCTTCCCCAAATGTCTTTCTATTATTTGTTAATTTCTTTTTTTTTGTTTTTATTTTTTCTTCTCTCACAAAATCCCACCTGACCATAGTCTTCCCTCTCTCCACTCCACATATTTGTACTACTCCTCAGTTTCCCTTCAGAAAAGAAAAGATCTCCAGGGGATATCAAATGAACACAAGATAACAAAATGTAATAATAGTAGGCACAAACCCTCATATCAAGGCTGGAGGAGGAACTCAGAAGAAAAGTTTCCAGTATCAGACAAACAGTTCAGAGACTCTACACACTCCTGTTGCTAGGACTCCCACACAACCCCTGAGCTAAACAAGCACAGTACATACATAGAGGACTTAGTACAGACCCATGCATGCTCTGTGATTGCCTGTTCAGTGTCTGTGAACCCCCATGGACCCTGTTTAGATAAATCTGTGTGTTCCTTTTACCTGATACCTTTGATCCATCCTACTGTTATGCCCAGATTGTGACCCCGCAAAGAGACCACTGAAGACCTTGGATGTCCAGAATGCAACAGCAAGGTTTATTCTGCAGATACAAGTCTAGACAGGGACTCATTCCTACACCCAATACAGTGAGGCAGGGAGGAGTACCTCTTTCTTGGGGAAGTTAGTTTTTATAGGCAAAACCCATAAAATTTCTTAGAGGGGAGGGGGTTAGTAAGGGTCCATCCTTGATTGGTCCATCCCCTCCCCCCCCCCCCCCCCCCCCCCCCCCCCCCCCCCGCCTGGACTTAATCTTATTCTAGCTTGTCTGTTTGCCCTGTCAGGAGTTTTACAACTCCTCTCAGGGGTCAGGTCATGTAATCTCTGGAGAGGGGCATCTCGTGGTTAATTGGTTACCATCAGACATCCTGAGTCTGTTCTTATGTTCCTGGGGCTGGCACCATCATTTCTGGGGACTTGAAACTGACCTGGGTCTATCTATATTGAGATATCTTTGTCTAAGGCCCCCTTTTTGAGACAATAGAGTGAGGGTCTTGTTGTGCCTAGATTGTGTCCCCAAAGCTGCCACTGGAGAGTTTAGGTACAGAATGCAAAAGTAAAGTGTTGTCTAAGTATACAAGCCTCCAGGGAGGCTCTTCTAAATCTCTCTCTCACTCACAGCAGGGAGGTTGGAAGGAGCACTCCTCTTTCTTTGTGAGGCTAGTTCTTAAAGGCACAGACCATATAATTTATTTTAACCCGCCTCCCTTTTTAGTCTTTTGGTTGAATATCCTGACTGTGTTTTCCAAAGTTCCTGTAGCAGATACAGCCACCTGAGGAAAAGGGGTCTAAGTTCTTATCTACACTTATGAATCCTGGTTTAAACTTCTTTGTCTGTAGGGGATAGAGTGGGGGGTTATACTGAGGTATCACACTACAATCCTGTCTTCTCTTACTTGAAGTTCCCTGCACTATATCTAATGTTTGGACCTCAGTATCTGCTCTCAGATGCTGGAGAAAGCCTAACTGATGTCGATTGGGCTATGCACAAATGTATGATTATAAGAGAATTTCATTAGGGATAATTTCACTGAATTCTCTGTGTGTGTAGGAGTAAGTGCCCTGCACAAACTTCCACAGCTGAGCAGAGCTGGAAAGACTAAAATAGGGTTTTTCAAACACAAACAATATTGGATTCTACTAACAGAGTTTAAATTTTTATTTGTTGATATTTTATTTTGGGTAGGTAGGGTCTACAGAGATTGATGTGACCATGGAGACGAGAGGAAGACTGAACAAGGGTCCTCTGCAAGAGCAACAATTGCTTTTGCAACTGAGTGTTCTCTACAGTCCCCCCCACCAAGTTTAGAGAAAAAATCTTCATTCATTTCTACTTCTCTTGAAAGGAAATATTCATTTTTGTTTGTTCCTTTGCTGAGCCCTTGGTCATATGATCTTCTCAGTCCATTACAGACATCGACTCCTTTACATCTCTATTAAGCCTCAGCCACCATGCTGTTTCTCGCTAGCTTCACTAGAAATGTTCCACACTTCCCATAGTCTAGCCTAGTGTCTTTGGTAACAACATTGGCTGCTGCTTCTGAGTTACAAGTATAGGTCAAGGCTGACCAGGTCCTAGGATCGCTTCAAGCGTTTGAAAGGGGGCTCCAAGAAAGGGAGATGAGCAGAAGCCTGATAACGTTGTGCTTCAGCCAATAAATACGGACATAAGTCCACCATTGCCTTCCAGCCTGAGGTCTCAGAGACCTCAGAAACATGAGCTGTAATGAAATCCAGTGTCTGGGTTTTCAGCTGCCCTGAGCTGTGGAGGTCAGCCAGGAAGAGAGTATGGGCAGCATTCTCCACAGAGAGGTCCCTGAAGAGGGCATCCTCACACATGACCTTCAAATGCTTCAGGCCATACCTGTCAGCTGCTGCCAGCAGAGCATCTGCCATGCTGTCCAGGTCTGGTGCTGTTCCTGTGTAAATGAAGTCCATCATTGCCTTGAAGACTTGTAGTTCCAGGTCAGGGATCTCAATGCGATTCTTTCTGCTCTCCTCCATGTCCTGTTGAAACATGGCTCTGAAAACTCGAGAGCGAGCTGCTAAGATGGCCTTGTGAGCCCAAAATTCCTGGCCAGCTACCACCAGGCAGCAGTCTGTGAATTGGGAATTCTCCCACAGCTCTCCTAGCTCATCTGCCAATGTGCAGCTTGGAACTTGAATCCCTGGCTTTCTGTTCCAGTCAGAGGTGCTGACTGAATCCTGGACCATGCTCACAATGCAGAGAAGGGTGAGCTGGTCATGTGGAAGAAGACGAGGTGCATGAGACAGGAGGAAATCTCGAAGGATGTACTTTTTGAATCCACAGCCATGGCCTGGCATGAACTTAAATGCTTTTATGCTCCTCATGGTTTCTGTTTTGTCTCCTTCATCATTTATGATCCAGAATTGGAACTTTGCCCAAACATGACTCTTTAAACAGCTGAGCAAAACTAGATTAACTGACAGGTAATCTGCACTTACTTCATCGAGTCCGTTAGGGTGTACTGTCAAACACCATTTGTCATTGGCTTCTATTGAAAAAGTTGGGCTTCTAAGGCTTCCTAGCCTTTCCTCCACAATAGAATGGAAGTTGCTGATGGTCCACATGTAGGAGAAATTCTGAAGGTTGATTTGAGTGTGGTCCCATCTCTGGACTGTCCCGTTTCCTGCCATTTCTCCTGGAGGTAGTTTGAATGTTAAATTGGATCCAAAATGAAGAACTAGCAATTGTTTTCTCTTCACCTTGTGAGACACAATAATAGACATGAATTAGACTATTGGTTTTCTTTTCTTTTTTTTTTTTTTTTTTGGCTTTTCGAGACAAGGTTTCTCTGTGTAGCTTTGTGCCTTTCCTGGAACTTGTGTTAGAGACAAGGCTGGCCTCGAACTCAAAGAGATCCACCTGCCTCTGCCTCCTGAGTGCTGGGATTAAAGGCATGTGCCACCACTGCCCGGCATAAATTAGATTTTAAGTTTTTTTTTTTTTCCTCTAGTCCCTCTTTGATGGTGCTAGAAACTTGGATCTCTGATATTTTCTATATAGATTTCAATACTTGTTTCAGAGAAGATAGTGTAGGCTACTAGGGACTCTTACATCACTCCATTGTTTGTCTAGATTGAATCTTGGTTCTGTAGTTAACTGGTTTTGACAATTATACACAGGTGTTGAAAATTTTGGAACATTTGATACACTCATATCAAAAAATGTTGTACTAGGTTCTCTAGAGTAACAGAACATACAAAAAGAATCTTTCTGTGTATTAAGAAAGGTGATTTATTAGAATGACTTAGGGCTGAAGCTGTGCTAATCCAACATTGGCTAGCTGTATAAGAGATAGTAAAAGATTCCAGTACTTACAAAGTCCAGGAATTTGGGTGGCCTGCAGTGTATCCTAGAGTTCCAAATATTCTCTGTTGCCAGGGAAGAAATGGACTTGCTGCAAGGTGAGGGCAAGCTGGCAAATAGCAAGTGCTTCTAGCTTCCGTGTCCTTTTATAGGCTTCAAGCAGAGGGTGTGGCCCAGTTTGGGTGTGTCTTCTAACCTCAAGATCTCGATTAAAGGTGTGTGTCTTCAGGCCTTGAGATCTGGATTAAATGTTTGTATCTTTTTTCTCCAAAGTCTGTTCCTGAAGTGGATCTACCTACTTCAACTGAAGCAAAACACTTCTCACTGTAGCGACCTCCACTTTAGGGTTTTAGTTAATTCCATGTCTTGTTAAGTTGGGAACCAACAAAAAACAACAAAAATGTATTTTGCTTATTGTGGTTCATGTTAAATAAAATAGGGATGGTGTCATTCCTACACAGCTTTTATTTCCTCTTTGGGGGGTTTTACACTAAATCCTTCCACTAACATGACCTGGGAAGATGTGTTTTCCTTTTCCAGTCACAACTTGGAGATCAAGATGGAAGAATTCATATATGGTTGTCAAGAAGAAAGGCCAAGCACAATCCTCTGAACTTGGCAGTCTTCATTCCATCCAGACTCACAGTCTCTGGATGTCTGCACCAACTCTCATTGGTGGTCTTGCCACTCCCAAATCTCCAGATAATCCTCCTTGGAGACACTTGGCCAGATCCAGTTAAGTGTGTGCTATGAGAAGATTGTAAGTGCTTCTCAATTCCACCCTCTGACTGCCAAGATTCAGCTTTTCAATATCTCATAATTTTCATCCTTCACTGATGAGTTCTTACCTCTTTAAACTTTGAACTTCCAGGCTTACATTGCTGGGCCTTGAGTGTGAGACAGTATTCAGGTTTCCAAAAGGTACAGAATGTATTCAACTGTTACCAACAATGGGATTTTGAGGCCTTTCACCTTAGTATGTGATCAGTAAAATGCTCACCATATTTATCATCTCTCTTTAGTTCATCATGTCTTTAGGTTGTGACAATACCTTCAATGATTCAATCAACCCAGCAATTCCCAGCTTACCTCTCCTGAAAGGTCTGGCTCTGATGCTGTTCTTCCCTCAATCCAGGATAAATCAATCAACTGGTTTTGATTTCTGAAAGTTTGGTTCCTCATTTAGGAATCTTTGTTAGGTTGCTATCTAGTAGCCACAGTGACTCTTCTTTATGTGTTTAGGATCAGGGAGCATGTACTGCAGTGTAGGAGAAGTTTCTCATGAGGCAACAGACTCCTGTCAGGGGCTCAGTATAGGACCTTTTCATACAGTGTCTCATTCCAGGAATAGGGCAGGTGGATCTTTAATTTCAGGTAGGTGGTTGTCTGGGGGACCTGTCACAGACAAAGGATCAGGTCCCCAACAGGAGAAGGCACAGGTCTTATGCAACAGTGGTGTCCACACACCAGAGAAAGCCAGCGGTCAATACAGCACAAGGAAACTGACAGTAACACATAGAAAGACTTTCAGACAAACACAGAGAGAGACAGAGATAGAGACAAATAGTGAGAGAGAATGAGAGAGAGACAGAGAGACAGAGAGAGACAGAGATAGAGACAAATAGTGAGAGAGACACACACAGAGAGACAGAGACAGAGAGAGAGACAGAGAGAGACACAGAAAGAGAGAGACAGAGAGAGAGTGTTTGAACATGGATTGAAGTCAACAGAAAGTCTTTTTTAGCAAGCTGGAAACCACATGAGGTATTCTGATTTCTGTTGGAGCAAGTAGCTTTTCTCAGGATGAGCTTTTAAGCACAAAACCCATATTATGGGTTGAGAATCTTCAGTTAACAAGAAGTGTTAGCCAGAAGTCCCACTATGAAAGCCATAATGTTACTGTATTTCAAGCAATGTTTGAACATTTAGAGATATTCCCAGAACTATGGACTTTGGTGGATTAAGCCTTCATTTTAGTTGTGGCAGGGGTTTGCTGTGTTTTATAGAAATGCTGGGTTTTACACCTTGAATAGCACTTCTGTCATAGAGACAGTTGTACTTAGGCATGGGGGCCTGCTAATATCTGGGCCTTGTTACACAGGTGGTTCTGTGCACCATGAGAATATGGTGCCCTCAGAGGTCAGAAGAGGCTGTTGGATCTCCTGGATAACTGATAACTGGAGTTACCGACTATTGTCAGGTACCCTTGAAAGCAGTAAATTGGATGCCAGTCTTCTGGAAAGTTATCCAGCAACTTTACTGCAGAACCATTACTCTCTCCCATCACAGTTACTTTCTTAAAGAGGATGGAACCACTCTGAAAGACTAGGGTATATTCTAAAGCTTTGGCATCGGAAAAATTTTAGCAGGAACTCAAGAGGTAACCATGATTTCATTTATACATCTTTCTTTCATGTTTGATGGCTTTCCACTCTGCATGTCTGGCACTCTCAGAAGCTATTCTATCGACCAAGTTAGCCTTACACTGGCAGAGTTGAGTCAGTCTCTGCCATCACAGTGAATGGAATCTAGAGAGGCAGCTCATGTACCAGGGATAGATTTTGATCACACTGCCAGGGGCCCCTCAAACAGACCCAAGTATACAACTGGCTTTGGTACACAGAGGGCCTAATCTGATCCCATGCAGGTTCTATAGCTGTTGGTCTAAAGATCCTGAGTTTCTATTAGCTTGGTTCACTAGTCTCTGTAGATATCCCATCATGATCTTGATTTCCCTTGCTAATATAATCACTCTTCCTTCTCTTTGACTGGACTCCTGGAGTTCGGCTTGGTGCTTGGTTGTGGGTCTCTGCATCTGCATTAATCAGTTACTGGATAAAGGCTCTATGATGACAGTTGGGGTATTCACCAGCCTGATTACAAGGATAGGCCAGTTCAGGCAGCCTCACCATTATTGCTTGTAGTCATCCCCAGTCTACTCTACGGGATATCCTCTGTTTCCCCTTCCCAAGATGATCTGTAACCCTCTTAGGGTTCTCCTTGTTTCCTAGTTTCTCTGGAGCTGTAGATTGTATTCTGATTATCCTTTGCTTTAACTCTAGTATCCAATTATGAGTGAATGTTTACCAAGCTTGTCTTCCTGAGTCTGGGTCACCTCACTCAGAATGACATTTTCTAGTCCCATCCCTTTGCCTGCAAATTTTATAATGTCATTTTTTTTTTTAAAGCTGAGTAATACTCCATTTTGTATAAATACCACATTTTCTTCATCTGTTCTTTGGTTGAGGGGGATCTTGGTTGCTTCCAGGTTCTGGCTGTTATGAATAATGCTGCTTTAAACATAGTTGAGCAAATGTTCTTGTGATGTAATTGATGTCCAAGAGTGGTATCATTGGGTCTTGAGGTAGATGGGTTCCTATTTTTCTAAGAAAAATCATTACTGATTTCCATAATGCCTGTGCAAGATTACACTCTCACCATCAGTGGAGGAGTGTTTCCTTTGTTCCACATCCTCTACAAAATAAGTTGTCATCTGTTTTTTATCTTAGCCATTCTGACAAGTGTAAAATGGTATCTCAGAGTCATTTTGATTTGCATTTCCCCGATGACTAAAGATGCTGAGCAATTCCTTAAATATCTTTCAGCCATTTGGGATTCTTCTGTTGAGAATACTCTGTTTTGCTCTGTAGCTCATTTTTAAATTGGATTGTTTGATATTTTCTATCTAGTTTTTTGAGTTCTTTATATATTTTAGAGATCAGCCCTCTGTTAGATGGGGGGGGTTCCAATTCTTTAGGCTGTCATTGTTTATTATTACTGTGTCCTTTGCCTTACAGAAGCTTCTCAGTTTCAAGAGGTCCCATTTATTAATTGTTGCTCTCAGTGTCTGTGCTACTGGGGTTAAATTTAGGAAGTGGTCTCCTGTCCCAATGCTTTCTAGAATACTTCCTACTTTCTCCTCTATCAGGTTCAGTGTAGCTGAATTTATGTTGAGGTCTTCCATCCATTTGGATTTGAGTTTTGTTCGTGTTGATATCTATGGATGTATTTGCAATGTTCAACATGTTGATATCAAGTTATTCCAGTACCATTTTTTGAAGATGCTTTCTCTTTTACATTGTACAGTTTTGAGTCTTCATCAAAAAAAAAAAACAAAAAACAAAAAAAAAACACGTGTTCACAAGTGTGTGGATTGATTTAAGGGTCTTCACTTCGATACTTTTAGTTCACATGTGGGTTTTTATGTGAATGCCAATTTGTTTTTATTACTCTAGTTCTATAGTAGAGCTTTTGGTCAGGGATCATGATACCTCCAGAGGTTGCTTTATTGTCAAGGATTGGTTCAGATATCCTAGTTTTACTGTTTTTCCATATCAAGCTCAGTATTGTTCTTTTGGGGTCTGTGAAGATTTGACTTGGCATTTTGATGAGGACTGCATGAATATGTAGACTGATTTTGAAAAGGTTGCCATTTTTACTATGTTGATTCTACCTATCCATGAACATGGCAGATCTTTCCATTTTCTGATATCTTCTTCAATGACTTTTAGTCCTTGTCATACAGGTATTTTACTTGTTTGGTTAAAGTTACCCCAAGGTATTTTGTAGGGCCCTGGCCCCCTGTTTGGGTAGCACTTGCTTTGCTTGCTGACCTTGACCTTGATGTCCTCCCTATGCTAATTCCCTGCCAGTTTCCACTCTCCTGAATGCTTAAGGGAAGGTCCTTGTTTGTGTATCCTGCATATTGTGCTTTAACAGCTTAGATGCAAGATTGTAAACATCAGTAGCTAACTTCTGCCTCTGGGATTCTCCCATTGTGTGTAAGCCTGTATTTAAGGTTTCCTCCCTCTTTCAATAAACAGCATTTGGCATTCTGCTGAAGTGAATGACCAGCTGTCTTTTGTCTCTGTTTTTTGATCCACAGCCCCTCATTCGGACAATGTAAACAGGTGGTGGTAGGGCTGGCTTTATCACTACAATATTATTTGTGGCTGTATCAAAGGGTGATGTTTCTCTGATTTTTTTCTCAACCCATTTGTCATAGGAGGGCTACTGATCTTTTTAAATTAATTGTGTCTCCTGCCACATTACTGAGGGTGTTTACCAGTTGTAGGTGTTCCCTGGTAGAATTTTTGGGGCTACGTATATATACAATCATATTATCTGTAAAGAGCAAATGTTTGCTATCTTCCTTTCCAACTTGTTTCCCCTTGATCTTCTTTTGTTGTCTTATTACCCTAGCTAGAACTTCAAGTGCTATTTTGAATAGATATGGGGAGAGTGCACAGGCTTGTATTGTTCCTGATTTTAGTGGAATCACTTTGAGTTTCTTTCCATTTATTTTGATGTTGGTTGATGGCTTTGTATAAATAACTTTTATTATGGTTAGGTATGTTCCTTGTATTGCTGATTTCTCCAGGAACTTTATCATGAAGGGGTGTTGGATTTTGTTAAAGGCTTTTTCAGCATCTAATGAGATGATCATGTGGGATTTTTTTCTTTCAGATTGTTTATATGATGGATTACATTGTCAGATTTTTGTATGTTGAACCACCCCTGTATCTCTTAGATGAAACCTACTTGATCATAATGGATGATTTTTTTAATGTGTTCTTGGATTCAGTTTGCCAGTATTTTATTGAATATTTTTGCATCAATGTTCATGAGTGAGATTGGTCTGTAATTTTTTTTCTTTGTGGCATCTTTGTGTGTTTTGGATATCAGGGTAACTGTAGCCTCACAGAAAGAGTTTGACAATGTTCCTTCTGTTTTTATTGTGTGGAACAATTTGAGAAGTATTGATACTAGCTCTTCTTTGACATTCTGGTAGAATTCTGCACTGAAACCATCTGACACGTGGCTTTTTTTTTTTTTTTTTTTGCTTGGGAGAATTTTAATGACTGCTTCTGTTTCTTTAGGGGTTATAGGTCTATTAAAATTGCTTACCTGGTTCTCTCTCAAATTTGCTATCCAGATTTCAATATTAGTTTCAGAGAAGACAGTCTAGACTACTAGGGACTGTTACATCACTCCATTTTCTCTCTAGGTTTCATCTAAGGTCAATAGGTAACTAGTTTTGACCATTATTCACAATTGTTGAATAATTTGGGACATTTTATTCACACATATAAAAAAGTGTTGTGCTAGTGTACACAAAAGTACCAGAATATACATAATAAATCTTTCTATAGATGAGGGAGGGGTATTTATTATCATGACTTGGGACTATAGTCCTGTAATTCCACAATAGATATTTATGAAGGGGAAGTACAAGAATCCCATAGTTATTCAGTCTAGGAGGTTGGACAGCTGAGCTGTATTCAATATACGTTGGCATTCCACAGAAGTATTCTCTAAAGAGAGGAAAGGAATGGACTTGCTGCAAGGTGAGGGCAAACAGGCAAAGAGTAACAACAGAGGGTGTGGCTAAATTTAGGATGTGCCTTCCAGAATCAAGATATGGCTTAAAGGTGTGTGTGTCTTCAGGCCCTGAGATCTGGATTAAATGTTTATCTCTTCTTACCTCCAAATACAGATTGTAAGTGGATCTAACTCTGGTACTTAAGCAGATAATCTCAGAGATGTGTCCTCCATTTTAGGATTTTAGTTGTTTCCATAAGAAGTCAAGTTGGAAACCAAGAATAAAAATCATAAGTGAATTTTGCTTTGTGTTATGTGTAGTCTTAAATGCTTCTCAATTTAATCATGTTGATTGATTAGATTCAGCCTCCTGATACCTTATATTTCACATTTTAAACTGTGAGTTCTCTCCTCTTCAAACTTTCAACTTCCATGCTTACTCTGTAGTGCCTTAAAAGTAAGAAAGTATTCTGGTTTGCAGCAGAAGATATTAAACAGTTATGAGGAAGGCATTTTGAGATGGTTCCTTTTCAAAATGTGATCTGTAAATGCTCCCAACAACTATCATGCTCACTTCTATGAAGTACAGAATGTGATCAACAGAAACCATAGAGGTAGGGGCTTTGAATGGTCCCCATTCTGTAGTGTGATCAGGAATATGTTCCCTTCACCTCATCTCTCTCCAGTTAGTCCTGTCTTAGAGAGACTCTCTAAGCCTAAAGTACACAGAAATAAATTCAGATTCAATCAGCTCAGTCATTCCCAGTCTGGCTCTTCTGTAAGTCTTACTTTCTGTTAATATAGGATAAAGCATCATTTGACCATTATTCACAACTCATTTGTGGAGAGACACAGGTGGAGCTTTTCTTTTTCCCAATGGTAGGGGTTTCACAGGGCAAACTGATTTAGTCAAAAATACTCAGATTCCCAACGGTAAGAGGTGCATGTATTAAGCCTGCCGGGTGATGTCCTCCTAGCTGAGAGAGCCACTGTTCATTAAAGGAAAACAAAGCTGAGAGAACCACAATGAAACTCACACAAACACACACACACACACACACACACACACACACACACACACACACACACACCATAGGACTTTCTAGCACATATTCATACATGTGAACAGATATGAGGAACAAGGCGAAGTATCAAACAAATTCTAAACCATGGGGAATAGCCCCATGACATACCTCTCTTATGTGTCCACACAGAATGTGCTTTAACAAGACATTCCTCCAGACTTGAGAGTCCAAATAACTTTCTAATCTATTTCCTTTTTGTGTGGAAGTTTTATGCAGCAATTGATTAAAGGGAGGATTGGATGCCTAGAATAGAATGGGCACAACCTGGAGCTCTTGTACTCCATACCCATGCCCACTCCAAGGGGCCCTCAGTCCACCACTGTGTCCACTTCCGGTCTATGGAATCTCAGTAGTATCTTCAGAAATGTAGGATAGCCACCAGAGAAGACCTCTGGGACATGGATCTACTCCAATAGAAAGTCTGTATTTACAGGCTGACAATTACACTGGTTATTCAGGAACGTACTGTACCAGTCTCAAATCCAGTCTCAAAGACTACTTGAATAAGGACTTGAGATAAACCCTGATCTTTGGCATTATACACAGACTGGATAATGAAGGATAGAGTTACCTTTCCTAGAATTTGACAATTAACCTAAAATTTTTCTTTCAGGATAAAGAAAACTTCGCCCATACCCAGCAGGAAGCAATTTTAAGAATACGACGCCCACATTCCCAAAGAGGTGGTGTGGGGCGGGTGGTTTTTTGGTCTTTTTAATGGGTTTTGGGTCTGGGATAATTTTCAGTATTTAGGGGGGTTGGTTACAAGTTATTGTCAAGGGTTAAGAAAAAGGCTAAGCAAAGGAGATTAGATTTAAGGTTCTTGTTTAAAAAAAAAAGAAAGAAAGAAAGAAAAAAAAGACAATTACTAATACTTTACATTGGATTGAATTGTTTTATATTGTATACAAATTTGAAACTGATACTGTTAGAAAATGCTATATGTATATTTCTAATTGTATTTATACCATTCATTTAACAATGTAATACAAATTTCTGATCCTTGAATGTTATTATTACCAACTACTAGGATATAAAGAAATGAAAGTTAGTAGTTAGACATTACAATAGAACTTGTAGTCATATTAGATATGTTTTAAAAATTGAGCAGAGATGTTTTAGACAGGTCATTTTCAAACCCTTCAGAGATCTACAGAATATGGCATTTAAAATGTTTTAATAACTTAGAAAATTTTTCTTTTTTGAGACATGTCGGCTCCTGGCAGTACCAATCTACTTCAGAGAAAATATGGGCATTGAAGAAACTGTATACGGAGTCAACTTTCATTGTGGCCAAAGTTAGCCACTGGACAACAAAGTATCCTCAAATCAACAGGACAAAATGGACAGACAGGACACGAAACGAGGGACTACCGAGTCTTGCCAAAACAAGTGTGGTTATGGCTTTATCAAAAGGCATCTTCTGAGGCCAGGACAATATGGCCCCATCCCTGAAATGGCCTTCGCATCCGGAAAAGGTACGGTGCCCTTTTCTTCGAAGGCAGCTTAACAGGCAGAGGGCCGATGACTTCTGTTGTACAATGGAACAGCAGCTGAAAGCTCATGCCTCCCGAAAGTAGTCTGGCATTTAATAGAGGGATGTGGAGAAGAAGGGGATGCTGAGATGAAGCCATATATACACAGCCAAGAAGAATGGACAGCTGAATTTAAAAACTATCAACAATTTCCAGAATTTAAAATCCTGAATCATGACAGGACACTAGTAGAATTCAGGTGTTTCTGGTACGTGGACTGCTCTCACCCAATGTGAGGTTGAACTGTTGACCTTGTGTACATCCTACATCACAAATGAGTCTGTCAGATACACTAAGCCTATAGGCTGAAGATGATGCCCCAACACTGCGGAGAAACCTCAGGTGACTGCCCAGGCAGCTGGCTGTTTCTGTCAACTCACAAATTTTTTGGAAGTTGCTTACATGCACTTCCTGTTTTTATTTTTGTTAGCTAATATTATTCCCTTCTTGGGTCTCTGAGGGAGTTGAAGATTAGTTAGTTATGGTTGAAGATTAGTTAGTTATAGTTGAAAATTAATTAGGATAGAAAGTGCATTAGATACATCTTAGATTTACCAAAATAGGATAGATAATGGAATTATTTCTCTGATTTGTCAAATACCTGGTTAGGTATTTATTACTTGTATATATTGTATATAGTTATTGTACTTTTGTATATAGTTTTTCTTTTGTTAGTTATAACCTTTTGCTTTTTTTTCTTTTAATTAAAATAGAAAAGGGGAAATGTGGTGGTAATTTAATTGTACTGAAATGTGATTTTGAATGTATGTTAATAAATAAAGTTGCCCAGGGGTCAGAGCTATTAAAGCCATAGCAAGAGTGTGGTGGTGGTGGTGGTGGTGGTGGCACACACCTTTAATCCCATAGATCTCTGTGTGTTCAGGGATACAGCCAGCATTGGAGACATATACCTTTAAGACCTAGGGGGCTGTACATTCAGACAGTGATGAGGCAGTCACATGTTTGGGTTTACAACCAATGAGAAGGCAGAATGTTGTGAAAATCGACTTACAGACAGGAAGTAGCTCTCTTTTCGGGAAGCTGGGACACCGCAGGTGGAAGGGTGAGATTTTAGCTCTGAGCTCTGACCTCTCGGCTTTCTCTTTTACATTATTTCTGTGTTTCTTATTTAACAAGACGGTTAGTTACATCTACAGTCTGTATTTACAGGCTGACAATTACACTGGTTATTCAGGAACCTACTGTACCTTAGAGACTTTCTGGGGTAAGCTCTCAAGCACAGAGTCTATATTCTAAATTGACATAATTCTGTTAAAAAGAACAGTTATGGAGGCCAAACAGTAGGGGCAGAATATTTATAGTTTCCTCATCAGTATGGATGTTGATGGATTAGGCCCTTGTTTCTGTTTTGGCAGGTGGTGCTGTGTAGGTAAAGGATTTTGCAGCCTGAGTGGTACTTCCTCCATGGAATATGGTGACATCTCACACTTATTCTGGACACTGAAGCAGCTGGCCATGTGTTTCGGTATCGCCGAGGTTACGGATACCCGTTCACCAGGGGCTGCAGATTCAAAATAGAGACAAGAGACTGCAAGTCATTCGCCATGGCTGATTGCCGAATGCCAAATGCCGTTTATTGAAAGAGGGAGAAAACCTTAAATACAGGCTTACAGCACAATGGAGGATCCCCGGAGGGCAGAAGTTTGCTAAGGAATGTTCTACATTCTTGCACCTAAGCTGTTTACACCAAATGCAGGATACAGGAACAAAGAACCTCTGGTGATCCTTAGGTGAGAAGGAAACTGGCAGGGAATCTGAATAGGGAGGACTTCTGGTCAAGGTCGGCAAGCAAGGAGGCAGCCACTCACAGTTGGGGGCCAGGGCCCACAGGGCCCACAGGGTCCCCCTTTTTTACTAAAAATGAGCTTATGACTTAGGTTGCATGGGACGTCAGCAGGTTACCTTAGCCGTCGTGGAGACACCTGCCCAGGCCACACAAATGCTCTGTCTTAGGTTGATGAGCGCCCGCCCAGGGCATTGCCCATCTCTGAATACTCATTATCATATAGACTCAACCAGGTGAGCTGTAGAGTAATTGCTGCCAAAGATCTCAAAGTGGCACTGGGCTTGCAATCTGTGCGACAGAAAAGACCAGCAGAAGTCCTAACCCACCCATAGCCAGGAGGCTAAAGGCAATTGAAGCATTCCCTTTCTTAACGAGCCTTACTGCAAATTGGAGTCCTTGTAGGGTGATATCCCATAAGCAAATGGTACTTGAGTTTTAATAATTTTTACAACTTTCAAAGCCAATTTAAATGTATAATAGTAGAATTAAATTTATCATGCCCAATAAGATGAAAGATTAACTAACTGTGGTAGCTACGTTTGCTGCCAGGGTCTCCATTGTGCTAGCTGTAGTAACCAATTATGAAATAGCAATTCCAGAAGCAATAGCAGCAGTGGCCACCACCACTATAACAAAAATGGCAACAGCGATGTCAGAGTCTCTGGAGCGTGTGAGCATCATCTGTGTCTAACTGCCAAGGTCCACTGGCATGGATGCAGCTCCAGGAACACGAACCACCAAGGCCCATTTTTCTTGATCCCAGCACTACTTAGGCTGGCAGGTCTGCAAAAGAACAACTAAGAACCATAAAGAAAACAAACCAAAAACAGCAAACAAGGAGCAGAACTAATGGTCTCAATAATGGCTACATTCAGGCTCACAAATTTTAAGGTAACTTCAAAAAGGCTAGATGAATGTCAGGATGCCAATAAATGCTGCACAGAGCCATTCCTGAAAAGTAGGTACTACACCAGCTTGAAGAGGGTTGCAAAATGTGAAAAGGCTTAGCTGGCATGCTACTGTGAACAAATGAAGGTCATTGACCTTCAGATTTATCCTTAATCTCCAAGGTGTGACACATTCTCAACATTTTTGAAAAAAGTTACCATACATTACCTTCTGAAGAATCCAACCACATGGCTAGAGTTCCTAGGCTTACATTAATGTTTGCCAAGGCTGGCCATATTGGGCTCTCAATCCCCATTGGCATCAGAATGGAAGAGTTTTTCATGAAGGCCCAATAGGTCTCTGTCATGTTGGGATTCAGCTGCAGCCACAGGGCGCACACAGCATTCAGGAACCCAAAGAGGAACTTCATTGTCCTGCAGAAGGACACAAACTTGGGTCCCCTCCAAGTGCCAGTAGAAAGATCCTTCCATCGCACCAGAGGATGATTTGCAGCAGGAGCCCTCCAGTGCTTATCTGCAGCGGATACTCCAGCAGAATCCACCAATAAAAAAATTTTAATTAAAAAAAAAGGGTAAGAATATAATGTGGAGAGGAGAGATGAGCCCCTAGCTCCCCCCTTTTTACTTTAGCAATATATGTTTTTAAGTTACGATGGCAGTATTCTACTATAGCCTGTCCTTGAACATTATAAGGAATACCAGTCTTATTAACAATAGAAAAGTCTTGCAGAATTTTGAAAATCCCGTACTGCTGTAGGCGGAACCATTATCAGTCTTTATGCATTTTGGCACTCCCATATAGGCAAAAGCATGAAGACAATGATTCTTTACATCTTTAATCTTTTCCCCTGAATGGGCAGAAGCAAAAATTAGAGAATATGTATCAATAGACACATGGACATATTGTAATTTTTTAAAGGAAGGCATGTGTTTGGCGTCTATCTGCCAACCATGATTAGGTAAAAGTCCTTGGGGATTAACTCCCAAATGAGGAACAGGTAAAAATTCAATATAAATAGGACATGATTTAACCATCTGGATGGCTTGTTCCCGGGTTATGCCTATATGATGACGAAGAGATCCAGCATTATGATGATAACATTGATGCAACTGATTAGCCTTATCAAAGGCAGAACAAACTAATGTGACAGCCATATGAGTAATGGCACCAGCCCTCTGATTACCTTCACTTAGAGGTCCAGGCAATTGAGTATGAGCTCTAATATGGCCCACATAAAGGTTATGTGAGTGGGACCATATAAGTCCTTGTTCTTGCAATAAATTTTCATGAACGGGAGAAATGGATGGTATGTAGGCTGTTGTCTCCAAAGGCATAATGGCATGTGCCACATATTGACTATCAGTATAAATATTTACACTCTCATCAGAAAACATCTGTAAAGCAAGCAACAGTGCCTGTACCTCTGCCATCTGGACATAAGTGCCCTGGACTTTCATTCTCTTTACTATGTTACCAGAAACCACCAAAGCAAAATCACATGAAGTGCCATCAGTAAATACCACGTGGGCCTGAGGAATAGGAGTCATCTGTACTATCTTTGGAAATATAACAGGATGCAATTTAAAAAATTGACACACATCATTGGAGAGGTAGTGAGTATCAAACCGACCCTGCATGGAACATGTCAATATGGTCCAATCATTATCATTAGCTTGCAACCATGCTATTTGAGACTGGGTGTATGGGATCACCACAATTTCTGGCTCCTTACCAAAAGTTTGCACACTGATCTTGATTCCCTTAAATATAATCTGAGCAACAGCCTGTGGATAAGCAGTGATGATTTTTGCTGTAGAAGCTGGGGAATGTACCCATAGTATAGGACCTGTTTGCCAAAACACTCCAGTAGATGAATGGGAAAATCAAAATATCAAATACAATAATGGAGAAGAAAGATCTATATACAGCAAGTGAGCCTGCTCCAGGGCCTCTTGCAGACATTGTAGGGCTACACATCCTTCAGCTGTTAATTTATGGGGAGATAAAGGGTCAGGCTCACCCTTTAAGACATCATACAAAGGGTGAAGCTGACCTGTTGGAATTTTTAAAGTGGACCGAAGCCACTGAAAGGTTTGGAAATCATTAAGCGTGCGTAGCTGATCCGTATGCAGTGTATTCTTTTGTGGGCATATGCCTGTGTATAACAATTCATGACCTAAATAATGATAGGGAAAAGATACCTGTACCTTTTCTGGGGCTATCTGTAAATTAGCCAGGTTAAGAACCTCTTGTAATTTAGAAAAGGCATCAAAAACAAGTTTTTTATCTTTAGCAGCCATTAATATATCATCCATGGAGTGAATTATATAAACACCTGGAAAAGCTTTTGGAACTGGAGCTAGGGCCAAAGATACATAAATTTGACATATAGTAGGGCTATTGGCCATTCCTTGAGGCAATACCACCCACTGATATATCTGATAAGGCTCCTTAAGATTTTCTGAAAGAACACTGATAGCAAAGTGAGGACTGTCCTCGGGATGCAAAGGAATGGTGAAGAAACAATCCCTCAAGTCAACCACAATTAAATGCCAATATTTAGGAAATGCCACAGGGGCAAGCAAGCCAGGCTGTGTTGTTGCAATGAGAAGCATGGTTTTATTTACAGCTTTAAGATCTTGTAATAGCCTCCATTTTCCTGACTTCTTTTTAATAACAAATATATGTGAGTTCCAAGGTGAAGTGAAAGCAATGATATTTCCAGCATCTAACCATTCCTTAACTAATGTGTACGCAGCCTCCAATTTTTCCTTAGTAAGGGGCCATTGCTCCGCCCATACAAGGTAATCACTTTTCCAAGTGATTTTTATCGGTTGTATTATTGAAGGCTGCTGAGGTACCATATGCTCATGGTGCACTGACCCGCCTGTGTGTAACAGTGCCCAGACATTAGCAGGACCCCATGGGTAAGCACAACTGTCTCCATGAAGGAAGTACCATTCTAGGTGTAAAACCCAGCACTTTTGTAAAAAAAACAGTAACCCCTGCCACAGCTAAAACAAAGGCTTAATCCACCAAAGTCCATAGTTCTAGGAATATCTCTAAATGTTCAAACCTTGCTTCAAATATAGTAACACTTTTGACTTCTGTAGTGCCACTTCGGGCACTCCCTCTCTCTTTTCCTCTCTTTTTGTCTCTGTCTATATGTCTCTGTGTGTGTTTCTATGTGTGTGTCTTTGTGTTTTTCTGCAAGTCTTTCTACATGTTACTTTTAGTATTGTTTGCTGTATTGACTGTTGGATTTCTCTGGTGGGGACAGCACTGCTGTTTAAGACTTTGCCTTCTCCTTTTGGGAATCTAAATCACATTGGCTGTGCCATATTCCCCAGAGAACCACCTACCTGAAATAAAAGCTAAACTTGTTCCATTCCTGGAATGACAAACTATATGAAAAGATCTTGTACTTGAGATCCAGGCACGAGTCAGTTCTCCATTGAGAGAATTGCTCCCACTCTGGAGGAGCATGCTCATGGGAGCTCAGTTCTTACAGGTGCAGCACTTTACTTACAAATGAAGGGTCTTGCAGGAATTGTCTACCTTCATTACAAATGAGATATTTGAGGGAAGGGGTTTCTGCCACCCTGGCCCTAAACCCTACAGAAAAGTCACAGAGGCGACTAGCTAGCCTCCTGCCAAAGGTTCCCAAATGAGGAACCAAAAATTCAGAGATCAAAACCAATGGATTGATTTATCCTGGATTGAGGGATGAGCAGCTTTAGAGCTAGACTTTCAGGAGAGCTAGGATGGGAATTGCTGAATTGATTGAATCACTGAATGAATTTTCCTGTCCTCTAGGCATAGTGAGTCCCTCTAGACATGATGAACTAGAGAGAAAGTGATAGATGTGGGGAGCATTTTACAGATCACATTCTAAGAAGAACTGTTTCAAAACCCCTTCTTCAGTAACTGTTGAATACATTCTGCATCCTTTGAAAACCAGAATACCGTCTCACTCCGAAGGCCCATCAGAGTAAGCATAGAATTTCAAAGTTTAAAGAGGACAGAACTCACCAGTGGGGGATGAAAATTATGAGGTACTGAGAAACTGAATCATGGCAGTCTGTTTCATGGAACTGAGAACTTGGGATCTTCTCATAGCACACACTAAGTGGATCGAGTACAGTTTTTCCAAGAATTATGTGAGGGGGAAGGGCAAGATCACCAATGAAAGTTTGTGGAACCATCCCAGGGAATGTGAGTCTGGATGAAAGAAGCCTGCCACTTTCAGAGTTGCTGCCTGGCTCAGCTTTTTGATCACCATATATGAATTCTTCCACCCTGAACTCCATGTTGTGAACACTGAGACCCCTGACAGGGTAAGGAAGCACCTCTTTCCCATCATGATAGTGGGAGGATTGAATGTAAAACCCTGGGAAGAGGAAATATCAGCTGTGTAGGAATGGACACCATCCCTATTTTATTTAAGATGAACAAAAATAAGCAAAATACACTTGTGCTGGATTTTGTGGGTTCCCAACTTAACAAGATATGGAATTAACTAAAACCCTAAAATGGAGGTCACAACGGAGAGAAGGGTTTTGCTTCATTTGAAGGAGGTAGATCCACTTCAAGGACAGATTTTGGAGGTAAAATGACTCAAATATTTAATCCGGATCTCAGAGCCTGAAGACACACACCTTTAATCCAGATCTTCAGGTTGGAAGACACACCCTAAATGTGGCCACACCCTGTGCTGGATGCCTATAAAAGGACATGGAAGCAGGAAGCTTTTGCTATTTGCCTGTTTGCCCTCACCTTGCAGCAAGTCCATCCCTTCCCCAGCAATAGAGAATTTTTTGAACTCCAGCATATACTGAAGACCAGTGAACACATCCAAAGTCCTGGACTGAGTAAGTACTGGAATCTTGGTCTTTCCCTTCATAGGTAATGTGGGATTAGCAGGACTGCAGCCCAAAGTCATTCTAATAAATCACCTTTGATGATATATATATATATGTATATATATATATACACATATATTCCTTGTATATATTCTGTTCCTCTAGAGAAACCTAGTGGAACATTTTTGATATGAATTAATAGAATGAGTGATCCAAACTATCCAAAAGCTGTGTATAATTGTCAAAACAAGTTACCTATTGACCTAAGATTCAATCTAGGAAATAATGGAGTGATATAAGGGTATTAAGTAGCCTAGACTGTGTTCTCTGAAATTAGCATTGATATCTGGATAGAAAATATCAGAGACCCAAGATTTCAGCCTTGTAGAAGAGGGAACAGATGAGAAACAAAAACTAAAAATCAAAATCCTGTCTGTTATTGCATCTCACAGGGTGAAGAGAAATCAATTGCTAGTTCTTCAATTTCAATCCAGTTGAACCTTCAAACTACCTGAAGGAGAAATGGCAGGAGATGAGATCGCCCAGAGATGGGACCACACACAAATCAGCATTCAGGATTTCTCCTACAGGTGGACCATCAGCAACTTCCCCTTTGTTGCTGAGGAAATGCGGAAAAGCATTAGAAGCCCCTCTTTCTCAATAGGAGCCAATGACAAATGGTGTTTGAGAGTACACCCGAATGGAGTCGATGAAGAAAGTGCAGATTACCTGTCAGTTTACCTAGTGTTGCTCAGTTCTCTAAAGAGTCCTGTTTGGGCAAAGTTCCAGTTCTGGATCATAAGCAATGAAGGAGAGAAAACGAGTGTCAAAAAGAGCCCAAGAGCTTTTAGATTCCTTCCAGGCCAGGACTGGGGTTACAAAAAGTTTGTTCTTCGAGATTTTCTCTTGTCCCATGCATTTTGGCTTCTCCCAGATGACCAGCTCACCCTTGTCTGCAAGGTGAGCATGGCCCAGGTCTCCTTGAGCCTTTCTGAGCAGAACAAGAAGCCAGGAATTCTGGTCCCCAGATGCACATTGGCAGATGAGCTAGGAGAGCTGTGGGAGAATTCCCAGTTCACAGACTGCTGCCTAGTGGTAGCTGGCCAGGAATTCTGGGCTCACAAGGCCATCTTAGCAGCTCGCTCTCCAGTTTTCAGAGCCATGTTTCAACATGACATGGAGGAGAGTAGAAAGAATCGCATTGAGATCTCTGACCTGGAGCCACAAGTCTTCAAGGCAATGATGAACTTCATTTACACAGGAACAGCACCAGACCTGGACAGCATGGCAGCTGCCTTGCTGGCAGCTGCTGACAAGTATGGCCTAGAGCGTTTGAAGGTCATGTGTGAGAATGCCCTCTTCAGGGACCTCAATGTGGAGAATGCTTCCCACACACTCTTCCTGGCTGACCTCCATAGCTCAGGGCAGCTGAAAACCCAGACACTGGACTTCATTACAGCTCATGCTTCTGAGGTTTCTCAGACTTCAGACTGGAAGACAATGGTGGGCTTATATCCCCACTTACTGGTTGAAGCTTATGGTTCCAGGCCTGCTCACTGCCCTTTCCTGGAGCACCCTATCAAATGCTTGAAGCGATCCTAAGACCTGATAAACCTTGTCCTACACTTGTCTCCCAGAAGCAGCAGTCATGGTGTTACCAATGATACAGGGGTAGACTATGGGATGTGTGGAAAATTTCCAGTGAAACTAGGGAATAACAGCATGGTGGCTGATGCTTAATACAGATGTAAAGGAGTAAATGTCAGGTTTAGGGAGGGGGAGTCTTCCACTCTGGTACAATCTACACATCCTCTACCCGGTTGTTATACTGCTTTGATTTTTTTCTAAGGAGTTAGAATGTGAAATTCATTTTAACTGCTGGCACCAAGAACGTTATAACAGGGTGTCTTTGGAGAAACCTACCTGGATTGGACAGAGCAGAAGATATGATCAAGGACTCAGAAAGGAGAAAACAAACATGAATGTTTGGTTACAAGAGAAGCAAAGATAATGAACAAAGTTTTTCTCCAAACTCAGGGTTTGGGACAGGGGAGATGACTCAGTTGGCAAAAGCAATTGTTGATCTTGCAGAGGACCTTTTCTTCAGTCCTCCTCTTGTCTCCATGGGCACATCCATCTCAAGTAATTAAAATACCCTAATAAAATGTCATATCAATTGAATAAAAATTGTAAAATCAGCTTATGGATTCCAGTGGTGTTTCTGTTTGAAAATGGCCATTTTATTCCATCCAGCTGTGCTCTGCTGTATAATTTGGTGCAGTGTCTTCACTGACACACACACACACACACACACACACACACACACACACACACACACACAATCAATGAGACAATACCTAATGAATTCTGTTATACTCAGAGATTGGTGCCTAAAATGGAACTAAAAACAGCTTCCTAACTGTCTCTCTCAAATGAGCAGCAGCTGCCAGTTTGAGTTACTGGCGGGTTCCTGGCATGTGTGCTTGACCTGCAGTATGGCGGGAATGAGGCCTCTGCAATTGGCACATTAAGCTGCGTGGTGGATTTAGCCTTTGCTAGTACAAAACAAAAAAAGAGGTTTCTGGTCTACACGCTGCTTTGATAGAAGCATAGACCCACTATTTCTGAGAGTTGATGGCTCCCAGAGCTGGCGGAAAACATACCACCACCATGTTGGGAAGCTGAAGTAGGTGGAGCCAGCAGTCACAGTGCTGTTTCAGGCTCAGAAGGCTTCAGTTTAAAGCAATAGGTTCAAAGTAATATAAAAAATAACCCACATAAAGATGGCTACCACACAGAGAATCTGGATTATGTTCTCTTTGATATTCATAACTGAAGAAAAACATTTTATTGCAAAAGCTGTTGAGTTATGCCAAAATGTTTATTTTAAAGATACCTTAACTTCAAAATTTGGATGTAAGGATATGATGCTTTGGAAAGGAGGCTCTGCTTTTGTTTCCACAGAAAGCAAGAGGCTATGGATTTGTTCCAGATTAAGATACATCAGATTTGACCAACCAAGACCACCTGAAAGGTCTCCAATGAAACCATGGCCTAGATGATCCAACATCCAGAATCATTTCAAGGCAACTGGCTCAGATGATACAGTCTCACAGACTACTCCATGATCCTTAAATTTTCTTTGTGTCCCTATAAAATACAGCACCCCCCTCCAGCAGGAAGTAGCAAGAGAAGCTCCGCCCAAATTCCCAAATATACCAAGCTGGTTTTGGAGATGTAAAAGCCTTCCTTTTTGAAAAAAAAATAGGGGAAGTGCTGTGGGATGGTCTGTATGTCAAATCTGTTGCTCTGATTGGTCAATAAATAAAACACTGATTGGCCAGTGGCCAGGCAGGAGGAAGTATAGGCGGGACAAGGAGGAGAAGAATTCTGGGAAGTGGAAGGCTGAGTCAGAGAAACACTGCCAGCCGCCGCCATGACCAGCAGCATGTGAAGATGCCGGTAAGCCACCAGCCACGTGGCAAGGTATAGATTTGTAAAAATGGATTAATTTAAGCTATAAGAACAGTTAGCAAGAAGCCTGCCACGGCCATACAGTTTATATGCAATATAAGTCTCTGTGTTTACTTGGTTGGGTCTGAGCGGCTGTGGGACTGGCGGGTGACAAAGATTTGTCCTGACTGTGGGCCAGGCAGGAAACCTCTAGCTACACAAGATCACCAATGTAAGTTGATGGAGCCATCCTTGGGAGTGTTAGTCTGATTGGAATAAAGGGCCAGAAATAAGACAGCCACTTTCAGAGTTTTCTGCCTGGCTCTACATCCTGCCTACTCTATATGAATTCTTTAACCATGACCTCCATCTTGTGAACACTGAGAACCCTGACAGGGTAAGGGAAACACCTCTTCCCAGATCCAGGTTATAGGAAGAATTAGTGCAAAACCTCAAGAAGATAAATAATGGCTTTGTAGGAATGACCAGCATCTTTTATTTTATGGAAGATGAACCCCAATAAGCAAAATAGAGTTGTGATGGTTTTTCTTGTTTCTCAATGTGACTATACCTGGAATTAACTAAAATCCTACAATTCAGGTCACAACAGTGAGAAATGTTGTGCTTAAGGTAAGTAGGTAGATCTACTTCAAGTACAGACTTTGGAGATAGAAAGAAAGAGTTAAGCCTGATCTCAAGGCCTGAAGACACACACCTTTAATCCACATCTTGAGGCTGGAGGACACACCCAAAATTGGGCCACATCCTCTGCTGAAAGCATATAAAAGGACATGGAAGATAGAAGCTCTTTCTCTTTGCCTGCTTGCCCTCACCTTGCAGCAAGTCCATTCCTTCCCTTGATTTAGAAAATTTTTCTTTGGAATTCCAGCATAAACTGAAGACTAGCCAACATTTTCAACCTCCGGGACTGAGTAAGTACCTGATTTTTGGACTTTTTCTTCAGGGCTAGCCAATGTGAGAGTAGTGGGACTGCAGCCTCTAGTAATTCTAATAAATCTGCTTCCTTCATACCCAGAGAGATTCCTTGTACATGTCCTGTTACTTTGGAGAACTGAAGTACATTTTTGATATGAGTATATAAAATGATCCTTTTTTTCAATAGTTATATTTAATGGTCAAAACTAGTTACCTATTGAACTAAGATTCGATCTAGAGAAAAAAAAATGGAGGGATATAACAGTCTCTAGTAGCCTAGACTGTCTTCTCTGAATCTACTAATGAAATCTGGATAGAAAATTTCAGAGACTCAAGTTTCTACACTCAAAAGGAAGGAACAGACGAGAAACAGTAACTAAAAATCTAAATATTTGTATTATTGTGTCCCAAAGGGTAGAGAGAAAATAATTGCTAGTTCTTCATTTTGGATCCAGTTTAACCTTCAAACTACCTCCAGGAGAAATGTCTGAGGACAGGATAGTCCAGAGCTAGGATTACACACAGATCATCATCCAGAATTTCTCCTACAGGTGGACCATCAGCAACTTTTGTTTTATTCTGGATGAAATTTGGGAACGCATTAGAAATCCAACTATCTCAATAAGTGCCTAAGACCAATGGTGTTTGAGAGTAAACCCGAAGGGAGTGGATGAAGGAAGTGTAAATTACCTCTCAGTATACCTAGTGTTGCTCAGCTCTCTAAAGAGTCATATTTGGGCTAAGTCTTAAATGTTGAAGGAAAAAAAAATCCAAGGTGGGGGAGCCAGAAGTGTTTAGGTTCTTGCCATGCTATGACTGGGGATTCAAAAAGGTCATCCTTTGAAATTTCCCCTTTTTCCAGGCTTCTTTGTTTTTTCCAGATGATGGGTTCATCCTGCTTTTCAAGGTGAGCGTGGTCCAGGACGCCTTCAGCATCTCTGTCCAGAACACAATGGCAGGGATCCAGGTTCCAAGCTGCACATGGGCAGATGAGCTAGGAGAGCTGTGGGAGAATTCCCACTTCACAGACTGCTGCCTGGTGGTAGCTGGCCAGGAATTCCTGGCTCACAAAGCCATATTAGCAGCTCACTCTCCAGTTTTCAGAGCCATGTTTCAACATGACATGAAGGAGAGCAAAAGTAACCGTGTCGAGATCCATGACCTGGAGCCGCAAGCCATTAAGACAATGATGGACTTCATTTACACCGGAAAGGCGCCAGACCTGGACAGCATGGCAGATGCTGTGCTGGCAGCAGCTGACAAGTATGGCCTGGAACTTTTGAAGGTCTTGTGTGAGGATGCCCTCTTCAGGGACCTCTCTGTGGAGAATGCTGCCCACACTCTCTTCCTGGTGGCCCTACACAGCTCATGGCAGCTGAAATCCCAGGCACTGTATTTCATTACAGCACATGCTTCTGAGGTTTCTGAGACCTCAGGCTGGAAGATAATGGAGGGCTCACACCCCCACCTGGTGGCTGAAGCATATGCCTCCCTGTCTTCTGCACAGGATACTTTCCTGGAGCCCCCACTCAAACGCATGAAGAGATCCTAGAATCTGGTCAGCTATTACCTACACTTGTCTCCCAGAAGCAGCAGTCACTGTTGTTACCAATGACACCTGGGTAGACAATGGAATTTGTGGAGCATTTTCAGGGAAACTAGGGAAAGAGAGATGGTGGTTCAGGATTTAATACAGCTGTTAATGTGTTGAATGGCATAGCTGTAACATATTAGTACTCCAGTACTAATCGAGTTAGAATCTTCAAGACAGGACAGCTATTGGAGTAATCTCTGTAATTTGGCATTTACCCACGTTCTGGACATTTAGCATGTCTTTCTTGCTTGATATTATTCTTGTTGGTTGTAATTCCAGTTTTGTTTATATTATTATTCTTTGTTTTTTTCTGAAAAACACTTGATAATGATTCTTATTGTATATAGTTTGCATTAAGATTTGAACCTTTTTATTTAGACTAAACGGCGAAATGTAGTGGTATTTGATTTGCCCGTGACCTTGGGCTACATGGCCCCAAAGAGGCGGTGCTTATACAAGACCTCTTATAAGGAGTTAGAGAAAGGTCACAGGTTCCATCCCCTGCTCCTGCCTGTGAAGTAGATTGATCTGGGTCAGATCAAAGGACAACTTGCTCTATTAACTCCGTTCTGTAATCATGAGTGTATTTCCTCAATTTATATCTTAATAAATTGTGTTACTCACTTAATAGACTCACATGGATTGAACATAATAGGGGTGGAGGGAGGGGAGGTCAGGATATATTGTAAGAGAAAAGAAAAAATAAAAACAAAAGAAAAAAATTATGAAAAATTTGAAAGACAGACATTTGAGGAAAAATATTTTGACTGATATGTAAAGAAGCAAAGAATGTGAAGATCCTTGTGTCCCATGTAAATGACCATCAAAAGGTGACTTAAGCAGAGGAGTTCAGTAATCAGGTAAAAAGGATGATTCATTCTCTGGACTGTCAGCCTCTTTCCCAAGCCTTCCTTGTTTTGTCCTATGGGCCATGATCAAAGTAGCCATGGAGAATCAGCATGGGATCAACAACATGGATATCCATTCATCAAGACTGACCTGGTTACACCTTGTGGTGATATTTTATTTGTGCTCTAATAAACAAAGCTTGGCTGGAGATCAGAAGAAAGAGTCAGTCACAACACAGAAATGCAGTGTTACCACATACTTGTAATTCTGTTACTTGGCAGACAAGACCTCTCTGTAAGTTCAAGGCCACACTGGAAACAGCCATGTGTGGTGGCACATGCCTTGATTCCAACACAGGTTAACCATGCAGGTCTGGAGGTCTATACAGATATACAGGAAATGACAGAGCTTGGGGGGAAGAGGAAGTGATGTAACTGAACAGAGAGAGCAAATCAGATGGCAGAACAGCAAGGCATATAGGCATGGGTAGACAGGGAGTAATTCACATTTAGAACCTGCAAATTTGGTGAGGTAAGGTTGGCTGGTGGTTCCCTATTTCCCTGATCTCTCTAAGGCTTTTAACCCTATATTTGGCTCTGTGTGTTTTCTTTAATAATACCATTTAGAAATTCATCTACAATTGGTGCTCAATGTGGCAAGAATTCATTAAAAAGCTGCTTTTGGCTTCCAGGGCCCCTGGCCTAGGGCTAATTACATGATTTGGGCCAGAACATGTGGCCAGAATCTCTTTGGCTTTTTTTTCTCCTGGTGGTTGGTAGACTATCTCTGGATTCCCACTTGGACTTCTACTGTTCTACACAACTGAGAGACTTGGTAAGTCAATTAAGATGTCTTAAAGGGTGAAATTATTTAAAAGAGAAATTTCCCCCCACATTAAAAAATGGGAGATATTTTTACCATGGAGGGAATTTAGTCTCTATTTGATGACACATTAGACAGTCTGAAATTGGAACAATTAAATGAGAGGATAATTAATATTGGTGGGATGTATGTAACATCAATTATGAACATTATTTGTTGATCATTTTTATTTTAGCATTATAAAGATTGGTGAATTTAAGTGCCAAGATAAAAGATTTAGAAAAACCTGTTAAAATGAATCATAGAGAAATTCAGACACAGACAGAAGATTTAAAGGTGAAATTATATCAGGAATGAATTATACAGTTACAGAGAAACAGCCTGTTTTCAAACAACCAAACTCAGTAACCTTACAGGTACTGCCAAATGTTCATGTGAAAGCTAACTGGACTCCAAGAGAAATGTTAGATTCAAGGAAATTTAAAGAAGCTGTAGTATCATACAGCATGTGTTTTCCCTTATAAAGCAGATGGTAAATTTTTGGTCAACTTGTAATAGAAATAGCCCTCAGGACTAGAAAGAATTAATTGTAGCTGTCCTGGAGGCCAGTCAACAGTTATAGAGGATAACCTGGTTTAAAGAAGAGGCTAAAACAATAGAACAATGATATAGGGCTACAGGTGTGGAAATTACCCAGGATCAGCTTCTTGGAGAGGGCAATTATGCTGATATACAAAGAAAATCTTTATATGATAACCAAACCATAATTCTATGCCACATGGCAGTCTTGAATGCATGGCGCAGAAATGAGGAAGCAAAAAAAATTTTCATTTACCAAAGATATACAAGGCCTCAGAGAATCCTTCACAGATTTCTTTCTTTTTCTTTTTTTTTTAAGATTTATTTATTATGCATACAGAAGAGGGTGCCAGATCTCATTACAGATGGTTGTGAGCCACCATGTGGTTGCTGGGAATTGAACTCAGGACCTCTGGAGGAGCAGTCGGTGCTCTTAACCTCTGAGCCATATCTCCAGCCCCAGATTTCTTACAAAGGCTGTCTTCAGCAGTAAATAGAATGATACCAATTCAGAAGCTAGACAGATAATAATTGAATGGTTGGCTTTTGAAAACATGAATGCAGCATGCAATGAATAATTAGGACATTAAAGTCAAGAACAGCACTCTTGGAGGATTGGATCTGGGACACAATTAATATTGAGTCTCATGAATATGATGATATGTGGATTGACGGTGATGTCAAAAGCTTTGAGGAAAAGCAATAATGTCAGAAGATTTAAATGCACTAAACAAGGTCATTTGAAAAGAGGGTGTAAACAAGGCATTCCTAGAATAAATGTTTTCAAGGAACAATGGCAAGAGACTGCCCATACCTTCTGAATTATGCATAAGGTGTGGTAAGGGTAAACGTGGGACTAAGGAATGTAGATCAACAAGGGACAGACAAGGTAATCCTTTGCCTCTGCTATTGGGAAACTCCTCAGGAGGCCTCATGCAAGTCCCATGGCAAATTCTGTTCAGACCTTTCCTGCCATTGTAGAAGAAACCCCTTCTCAGAGCAATTAAATAACCAAATGCAATAGATAACACCATAGCAGTGAACCCCAAAGAAGAGAAGTATACACACACTACCACCAAAAGATAACAGGAATGAACAATCATTGGTCATTAATATCCCTTTATATCAATGGACTTAATTCACCTATAAAAAGACACAGGCTAACAGAATGGATACAAATGCAGGACCCTTCTTTCTGCTACATACAAGAAGCACACCTCAATTTCAAAGATAGTCACTACATAAGAATAAAAGGCAGGGAAAAGATTTTCCAATATAATGGTCTTAAGAAACAAGCAGGTGTAGCCATCCTAATATCCAGCAAAATAGAGTTCAAACTAAAATCAATCAAAAGAGTTCAAGAAGGGCATTCCATACTCATCATAGGAAAGATTCACCAAGATGAAGTTTCGATTCTGAATATTTATGCCCCAAACACAAAGGCTTCTGATACATAAAAGAAACATTACTAAAGCTTAAATCACATACAAAACCTCACACATTAATAGTGGGAGACTTCATCACCCCACTTCACCACTGAACAGATCTACAAAAAGGAAACTTAACAGAGAAATAAAGGATTTAACTGATGTTATGTCTCAAATGGACTTAATTGATATCTACAGAACATCCCATCCTAACAAAAAAGAATATACCTTCTTCTCAGCACCCCATGGAACCTTCTCTAAAATCGACCACATACTTGGCCACAAAGCAATTCTCAACAGATACAAAATGATTGGAATAATGTGTTTTCGATAAGACCACCATGGTTTAAAGTTAGATTTCAACAACAAAAACTACAAAAAGCCTACAATCTCATGGAAACTGAATAATGCTCAACTAAATCACCAATGGGTCAAGGAAAAAATAAAGAAATAAATTAGAGACTTCCTAGAGATCAACAAAAATGAATATATCACATAACCAAACTTATGGGACACTGTGAAAGTAGTGCTAAGAGGGAAATTCATAGCATTAAGTACCCACATAAAGAAACTGGAGAAATCTCACACTAGTGACTTAACAACACACCTGAAAGCTCTAGAACAAGAAGAAGCAAACTCGCCCAAGAAGAATAGATGCCAGGAAATAATCAAATTGAGAGCTGAAATCAATATAATATAAACAAAGAGAATACAAAACATTAATGAAACAAAGATTTGGTTCTTTGAAAAAATCAACAAGATAGACAAGCCCTTATCCAAAATAACCAAAAAGTAGAGAGAGTCATCCAAATTAAGAAAATCAGAAGTGAAAAGGAAGACATAACAACTAACACTGAGGAAATCCAGAAAATCATCAGGTCATACTTCAAAACACCCTACTCCATACAAGTGGAAAACCTAAAAAATGGATAATTTTCTGGATAGGTAATACATACCTAAGTTAAATCAAGATGAGATAAACTATTTATATAGTCCAATAACACCTAAGGAAATAGAACCAGTCATTAAAATCTCCAAACCAAAAAAGCTCGGGACCAGATGATTTCAGCTCCGAATTCTACCAGATCTTCAAAGAAGAGTTAATACCAATAATCTTTAAATTGTTCCACACAATAGAAACAGAAGGAACATTACCAAACTCCTTCTATGAGGCTACAATTACCCTGATTCCTAAGCCAAACAAAGATGCAACAAAGAAAGAGAATTACAGACTGAACCCCCTCATGAACATTGATGCAAAAATATTCAATAAAATACTGGCAAACAGACTCTAAGAACACATCAAAACAATTATCCACCATGATCAAGTAGGCTTCATCCCAGGGAAAAAGGGTAGTTCAACATACAAAACTCCATCAATTTAATACACCAAACAAACAAACTGAAAGAAAAAAAACCTCATGATCATCTCACTAGATGCTGAATAGGTATTTGACAAAATCCAACACCCCCTCATGTTAAAGGTCTTAAAGAGTACAGGAATACATAGAACATACCTAAAAATAATAAAGGCAATTTACAGCAAGCAAACAGCCAACATCAAATTAAATGTAGAGCAACTCAAAGCAATTCCACTAAAATCAGGAACAAGACAAAGCTGTCAACTCTCCCCATACTTATGCAATTTAGTACTTGAAGTTCTAACCAGAGTAATAAGACAATACAAGGAGATCAAGGGGATACAAATTGGAAAAGAAGTTAAACTTTCACTATTTGCAGATGACATGATAGTACACATGAGTGACCCCAAAAATTCGACTAACAAACTCGCAGCTTATAAACACCTTCAGTAACATAGCAGGATAAAAAATTAACTCAAAAGATCAGTAGCCCACAGATATACAATTGACAACCAGGCTGAGAAGGAAATCAGAGATACATCACCCTTTACAATAGCCATAAATGATATAAAATAAATTGGGGTAACTCTAACTAAGCAAGTGAAGGACCTATATGACAAGAACTTCAATTCCCTGAAAAAAGAGTTTAAAGAAGATGTCAGAAAATGGAAAGATCTCCCATGCTCTTGGATAGGCAGGATTAACATAGTAAAAATGGCAATCTTACCAAAAGCAATCTACAGATTCAATGCAATCCCCATCAAAGAACAATACTTAACTTCATATGGAAAATCAAAAAACCCAGATTAGCCAAAAGAATTTTGTACAATAAAACAACCTCTGGAGCCATCACAATCCCTGACCTCAACCTCTACTATAGAGCTACAGTAATAAAAAAAAACAGCTTGGTACTGGAATAAAAACAGACATGTGAACCAATGGAATCAAACTGAAGACCCTGACATTAATCTGCACACATATGAATATATAATTTTTGAAAAAGAAGCAAAAACTGTACAATGGAAAAAGAAAGTATCTGCAACAAATGGTGCTGGCATAACTGGATGTCAACATGTACAAGGCTGGAAATAGATCCATATCTGTCACAGGGCAAAAAACTTAAGTTCAAGTGGGTCAAAGAACTCAACATAATTCCAGTTACCCCGAACCTGATAGAAGAGAAAGTAGGAAGTAGTCTTGAATGTGTTGGCACAGGAGATCACTTCCTAAATATAACACCAGTGGCACAGACACTGAGAGAAACAATCAATCAATGGGACCTTTTGAAACTAAGAAGCTTTTGTAGAGCAAAGGACATGGTCAACAAGACAGATCAACAGCCTACAGAATGGGAAAAGATGTTCTCCAATCCAACATCTGACAGAGGGCTGATATCCAGAATATATAAAGAACTCAAGAAATTAGACATCAAAATAACCAACAGTCCAATTAAGAAATGGGATGTAGAGCTACACAGAGAATTCTCAACAGAGGAAGCTCAAATGGCTGAAAGACATTTAAGGAATTGCTCAACATCCCTAATCATCAGGGAAATGCAAATCAAAATGACTATGAGATACCAACTTACACCTGTCAGAATGGCTAAGATCAAAAACACTGATGATGGCTTATGTTGGAGAGGATGTGAAACAAGGGGAACTCTCCTCCTTTGTTGGTGGGAATGCAATCTTGTACAGCCACTTTGGAAATCAATATGGCACTTTCTTAGAAAATTGGGAATCAATCTCTCCCAAGACCCACCTAAACAACTTTTGGGCATATTCCCAAGGAATGTTCTATCATACCACAATAGCACATGCTCAGCTATGTTCATAGCAGCATTATTTGTAAAAGTCAGAACCTGGAAACAACCTAGATGCCCTTCAACTGAAGAATGGATAAATAAAATGTGGTACATATACACAACAGAGTACTACTCAGCAGAGAAAAATAATGACATCATGAGGTTTGTAGGCAAATGGATAGATCTAGAAGAAATCATCCAGAGTGAGATAACCCAGACTCAGAAAGACATACATGATATGTGCTCCCTCATAGGTGGATACTAAATATAAAACAAAGGATGACTAGACTGCTACTCACAACTCCAGGGAGGCTACCTAGAAAAGCGGAACCTAGAAAGACACAGGGATCTCCCAATGACAGAGAAATGGATGAGATCTACATGAGCAAACTTGACATGAGGAGGGGTAATGAAGGGTGAGGGTTGAGGGAAAGAGAGCTTAGGAGAGCATGAGATCCCAGCTAAGTCAAAAACAGTGAGGGAGAACAAGGAAAAAGAGACCATAATAAAAGAAGACCCCATGGGAATAGGAAGAAGCAAAGAGGTCCCCAAAAATACACAAAGATACCTCCACAATAGACTACTGGCAATGGTCAAGAGAAAGCCCGAACTGACCTACTCTGGTGATCAGAGGCCAAACATCCTAGCTGTCATGGTAGAACTCTCATCCAATGACTGATGGAAGCAGAGATCCATGGCCAGGACCCAGGTGGAGCTCCAGGAGTCCAATAGGCGAGACAGAAGAGGGATTGTATGAGTGAGAATTGGTGAGACCATGATTGGAAAAAGCACAGGCACAAATAGCCAAACTAGTGGAAACACATGAACTATGAACCAATAGCTGAGGATCCCCTGACTGGATCAGGCCCTCTGGATAAGTGAGACAGTTGATTAGCTTGAACTGTTTTGGAGACCCCCAGGCAGTGGGACTGGGATCTGTCCTTAGTGCATGAGCTAGCTGTTTGGAACCTTGGGCCTATGTACGGACACTCTGCTCACCCTGGGTGAAGGGAGGAAGGAACTGGAACTGTCTGGACTGAATCTACCAGGCTGAGCTGAATCCCCAGGAGAGTCCTTGCTCTGGAGGAGATGAGAATGGGGCGTGGGCTGGAGGGAGGCTGGGGGGGCAGTAGGAGGGAGGACAAGGGGAATCCATGGCTAATATGTAAAATTAAATTATAAAATAAAGAAATACATTAAAAAATCACAAGACCAGAGAGAGAGAGAGTGAGAGAGAGAGAGAGAGAGAGAGAGAGAGAGAGAGAGAGAGAGAAATCAATGGAGGGTTCTCCCACAGGGAATGTTAAATAGCACAACCCTGTGCCAATATTTTTTATGAGAGCTATTGGAAGTTTGGAAAGCTGATTTAGGAACAATTTCCTAAACCTGTAATTTATCATTATATGGATGATATTTCACTAGCTGATTCAAATGCAGATAGAAAGAATCATGGAAGAAGCAAAGAAAAATTTTGCCTTGTTGGAGATTACAAATAGCCCCTGAACCTGGCAATAAGCCAAGGTAATTGTAAGGAAATGTACTACTTGTTTTTTTTACAGTCAGACTCGGCTACCAGCAGAATGTACCCCAAAGGGTACTCAGAGGAATGAAATCTGGCAGATGGATGTGTTTCACTATGCATAATTTTGAATATTGAAATATGTACACCATAACATTGATACTTATTCAGGATTTCAGTGGGCAACTGCTCTGAGTTCTGAAAAAGCTGATTTGGTAATCACGCATTTGCTAGAAGTTATGGCCATCATGAGCATACCTACACAAATTAAAGCTGCCAATGTCCCAACATATGTCTCTGGTAAAACAATTTTTTTTTGCTTATTACAATATAAACCATATTACAGGTATACAACATAATCCTACAGGCTAAGGAATCACGGAAAGATCAAATCGAACTTGAAAGGATATGCTAAATAAACAAAGAGGAGTAACATAAACCCCCCAGAAACAGACTGCATAATGGTCTATTAACTTTGAACTTTCTCAGTGCAAATGAGAAAGGAACAACAGCTGTGGAGAGACATTGGATAATAGAAAAAAACTACAAAATTAAATGAGCCTATATATTTTAAGAATGTGCAGACCTCAGAATGGAAACCAGGATATGTGTTACATTGGGCATGAGGTTTTGCTTTTGTTTCTACAGGAGAAGAAAAGCTGTGGATAACATCAAAATTGATAAAGGTTCAATTTGAACAAGAGAGCCCTCTTAATTAAAAGACGTGATAGTTCATTAACCAGCATGACCATCCAATTTAAACTAACTTATACCACTAACAAACCCCTTTTCATTTAATCAGATAAAACTTACCAGAAGGGAACCTCCCCAAAGTTAGGTTTGGGGAAGGGTTTTTGTTTTTGACTTTCAGGAGAATGAAGGCTCAGGAATCTGAAGAACCCTGGACAAATGGACATATTGATCACAAGAAAAATCCATCAAGATGAAGTTTCAATTCTGAACATTTATGCCCTAAATACCAGGAAACCCACATATGGAAAATAATCATTACTAAAGTTTAAATCACACATCAAACCCTACACAGTGATAGTGGGAGACTTCAACTCCCCACTCTTCCCAATGGACAGGCTGACCAGACAGAAACTTAACAGAGAAATAAGGGAGCTAACACACATTATGACTCAAAAGGACTTTATAGACATCTACTGAACACTCTACCCAAATAAGAGATTATATCTTATCCTCAGCACCCCATGGAACCTTCTCTAAAACTGACTACATACTTGATCACAAAGCAAATCTCAATAGATATAAAAAATGGAGTAACATTCTGTATTTTATTGGACCACCATGGCTTAAAGTTAGAATTCAACAACAACACAAATTACCAAAAGCCTACAAAATCATGAAAACTGAATAATGCACAACCGAATCACCACTTGGCCAAGGAGGAAACAAGAATGAAATTAAAGACTACTTAGAATTCATAGAAAATGAATATACAATATATCCATGTTAGGGGTACCTACGAAAGCAGGACTAAGAGGAAAGTTCATAGATCTAAATGCCTACATAAAGAAGTCAGAGAAATCTCATGCTAGAGACTTAACAGCACACCTGAAATCTCTAGAAGTAAAAGAAGCAAACACACCCAGGAAGAGTAGATGCCAAGAAATAATCAAATTGAGGGCAGAAATCAATGAAATAGAAACAAAGAGAATAGTAAAATGAATCAATGAAACAAAGAGTTGGTTCGTTGAGTAAAACAACAAGGTAGAGAAGCCCTTATCCAAACTAATTAAAAGACACACACAGAGAGAGTATCCAAATTAACAAAATCAGAAATAAAAAGAGAGACATAAAAACGGACAACAAGAAAACCCATAGAATCATCAGGTCATATGTCAAAAACATGTACTCCATTAAATTGGAAAAACTAAAATAAATGGACATTTTCTGGAAAGGTACAATGTACCCAAATTGAATCAAGATAAGATAAGCAATTTAAATAGACCTATAACCCCTAAGGAAACAGAAGCAATCATTAAAAGCCTCCCTACCAAAAGAAGCCATGTGTCAGATGGATTCAGTGCAGAATTCTACCAGAATGTCAAAGTAGAGCTAATATCAATACTCCTCAAATTGTTCCACACAATAAACACAGAAGGAACATTGTCAAGCTCTTTCAGTGATGCTACAGTTACCCTGATACTCAAAACACACAAAGATGCCACAAAGAAAGAAAAATACAGATCAATCTTGCTCATGAACATTGATGCAAAAATACTCAATAAAATACTGGCAAACTGAATCCAAGAACACATAAAAAAATCATCCATCTGGCCGGGCGGTGGTGGCGCACGCCTTTAATCCCAGCACTCAGGAGGCAGAGCCAGGCGGATCTCTGTGAGTTCGAGGCCAGCCTGGGCTACCAAGTGAGCTCCAGGAAAGGCGCAAAGCTACGCAGAGAAACCCTGTCTCGAAAAACCAAAAAAAAAAAAAAAAAAAAAATCATCCATCATGATCAAGTAGGCTTCATCTGAGAGATACAAGATACAAAAATCTGTCAATGTAATCCATCATATAAACAATCTGAGAGAAATGAATCCCACATGATCATCTCATTAGATGCTCAAAAAGCCTTTGACAAAATCCATCACCTCTTCATTATAAAGGTCCTGGAGAGATTAGGAATACAAGGAACATACCTAACCATAATAAAAGCAATTTACAGCAAGCCAACAGCCAACATCAGATTAAATGGAGAGAAATTCAAAGTGATTCCACTAAAATCAGGAATAATACAAGGCTGTGGACTCTCCCCATATCTATTCAATATAGTACTGGAAGTTCTAGCAAGAGCAATAAGACAATGAAAAGAGATCAATGGGATACAAATTGAAAAGGAAGATGGCAAACTTTAGCCATTTACAGATGATCTGATAGTAAATATAAATGGCCCAAAAAATTCTACCAGGTAACTCCTACAACTGGTAAACACCTTCAGCAATGTGGCAGGATACAAGATTAATTTTAAAAAATCATGCCCTTCAACTGAAGAATGGATAAACAAAATGTGGTAAATATATAAAATGGAGTACTACTCAGCAGCAAAAAATAATGACATCATGAAGTTTGCAGACAAATGGATGGAAATAGAAACAAGTAACTCGAGTTAGGCAATCCAGACTCAAATAGACAAACTTGTCATGTATTCATTCACAAGTGGATACTAGATGTAAAGCAAAGGATAACCAGACTGTATCTCACAACTCCAGGGAGGCTACCTAGTAAAGAGGACCCTAAGAATGATATAGGGATTGCCCAATGACAGAGAAATAGATGATGAGATCTACATGAGCAAAGTGGGAGTGGCTGTGGTGGGGTATTGGGGAATGAGGGTCAGGGGAAAGATAGCTTAAGGGAGAGGTATGTCCCAGCTGGATCAGGAGCAGTGTGGAAGAACAGGGAGGGAGATACCATGATGAATGAAAACCCCAAGGGAATAGGAAGCAGTAGAGTGCTAGAGAGGTCTCCAGAAATCCACAAAGATACCTCCACTGTACACTACTGGCAATGGTAAAGAGATGCCTGACCTGACCTGCTTTGGTGATGGGATGGCTGAACACCATAGCTGCCATGATAGAACTCTCATCCAGTGACTGATGGAAGCAGATGCAGAGACCCACTGCCAAGAAATTGGTGGAGCTCTGGGAGTCCAATCAGTGAGAAAGAGGAGGGGTTGTATGAGCAAGAATGTTGAGACTATGGTTGGAAGAAGCACAGAGACAAATAGTCAAACTAGTGGAAGTGCATGAACTGTGAACCAGTGGTGGAGGAACCTTGCATGGAACTGGACCAGGACCTCAGAATAAGTGAGACAGTTGATTAGCTTGAACTGTTTGGGAGGTCCCCAGTCAGTGGAGCCAGGACCTGTCTGTCGTGCATGGGCCAACTTTTTGGAGCCTGGAGCCTATGCTGAGACACTTTGCTCAGCCTGGGTGTAGGGAGGAGGTGACTGGACCTGCTTGGCTGAGTCTGCTAGGCTGGGCTGACTCCACAGGGGAGAACTTCTCTTGGAGGAGGTAGGAGTGGAGTGGACAAGGGGGGAGGCCTGGAGCATGGGCAGAGGAGGGAGGACACGAGAATTCTTGGCTGCTGGTGAAATTAAGTTAATCATAAAATAAGAATACTATTAAAACAAACAGTACACCTCCAATACACAAATGAAAAATGGGTTGAGAAAGAAATCAGAGAAACATCACCCTTTGCTATAGCCACAAATAATATAAAATACCTTGGGGTAACTTTAACCAAACAAGTGAAAGACCTATATGACAAGAACTTGAAGTCCTTGAAGAAAGGAATTGAAGAAGATATCAGAAAATGGAAAGATCTCCCATGTTCATGGATAGGTAGAATCAACATAGTAAAAATGGCAATCTTATCAAAAGCAGTCTACAAATTTATGCAATCCTCATCAAAATACCAAGTCAAATCTTCACACACACACACACCCAAAAAACAATACTGCATTTGATATGGAAAAACAGTAAACCTAGGATATCTAAAACAATCCTTGACAATAAAGCAACCTCTGGAGGCATCATGATCCCTGACCACAAGCTCTACTATTATAGAACTAGAGTAATAAAAACAGTTTGGTATTCGCATAAAAACCCACATGTGGACTAATAGAATTGAAGTGAAGAACCTGACATTAATCTACACACCTATGAATACCTGTTTTTTTTTTACAAAGAAGCCAAAACTGGACAATTTAAAAGAGAAAGCATCTTCAAAAAATGGTGCTGGCATAACTGGATATCAACATGTTGAACATTGCAAATAGATCCATATATATCAGCATGAGCAAAACTCAAATCCAAGTGGATAGAAGACCTCAATTTAAATTCAGCTACACTGTACCTGATAGAGGAGAAAGTAGGAAGTACTCTAGAAAGAACTGGGCAGAAGACCACTTCCTAAATATAACACTAGTAGCACAGACACTGAGAGCAACAATCAATAAATGGGACATCCTGAAAACGAGAAGTTTCTATAAAGCAAAGACGCAATAAATAAGACAAAATGATAGCCTACAGAATGGGTAAAAATCTTCACCAACCCCACATCTTACAGAGGGCTGATCTCCAAAATATACAAAGAACTCAAGAAACTAGGCAGCAAAATGTCAAACAATACAATTAAAACTGAGCTACAGAGCTAAACGGTGAATTCTCAATGGAAGAATCCCAAACTGCTGATAGACATTTAAGGAATTGCTCAACATCCTTAGTCATCAGGGAAATGGAAAACAAAATGACTCTAAGATACCATCTTACAACTGTCAGAATGGCTAAGATCAAAAACATGGATGATAGCTTTTTTGTAGAAGATGTGGAACAACGGGAACACTCTTCCACTGCTGGTGAGAGTGCAAACTTGTACAGGCACTTTGGAAATCAGTATGGATGTTTCTTTAGACAAATGTGAATCCATCTCCCTCAAGACCCTTGATGCCACTCTTAGGCATCAATTATATCACAAGGATGCTTGCTCAACTATGTTCACAGCAGCATTATTTATAATAGCCAGAATCTGGAAGCAACTTAGATCCCCCTCAACCGAAGAAAAGACAAAGAAAATGTGGTACATATACACAATGGAGTATTATTCAGCTGCAAAAAACAATCACACCATGAAATTTGCAGGCAAATGGATGGAACTAGAAAATATCATTGTGACTGAGGTGACCCAGACTCAGAAATCTGGTAAGTACTCACTCATAAATGGATACCAGAGATAAAGCAAAGGATAATCAGACTACTATGCACACCTTCAGAAAAGCTAGGAAACAAGGAAGAACCTAAGAAGAATGTATGGATCACTTTGGGAAGGGGAAACAGAGGAGATCCCGATTAGTAGAATGGGGATGAGGTGGGGCAATGGAGGGTAGGGGATGGGGAATGAGAACATGAGGAAATGGGATGGTTGAGCTGGAGGAGGGACAGAGTGGGAGAACAATGAAAGAGATATCTAATTAAGGGAGACATTATGGGGTAAGAAGAAAGCTGGTGCTAGGGAAATTCACAAAACCCCACAAGGATGACCACCTATTGGACTACAAGCAATAGTGGTGAGGATGCCTGAACTGGCCTACCCTGGTAATCATATTGGTTAATACCCTAACTGTCATTATAGAGCCTTTATCCAGTAACTGATTAATGCAGATGCAGAGATCCACATCCAAGCACCAGGATGAGCTCCAGGAGTCTAGTTAAAAAACAGGGAACAGAGATTATATTAACAAGCAGGATCAAGATCATGATGGGGAAATCTACAGAAACAATTGAACCAAGCTAATAGGAACTCAGGAACTTAGACCGACATCTGTGGGACCTACATGGGACCGGACTATGCCCTCTGCATACAAGAGCCAGTTGTATAGCTGGATCTGAGGGACCCCTGGCCGTGTGATAAAAATCAATTTCTCATGCATGAACTGGCTCTCTGGATTCCATTACCTGTGGCTGCACCACCCTTGATGCAGTAGGGATGGATTTTTCCTGCCTCAACTGAATGTCCCAGGCTTAGCTGTCCCCCCTTGGGAGAACTTACCCTGTTGCAGGTTGAGAATTGGCAGGGGTGGGAGTTGGGAGGATTGGGAGGAAGAAAGAGAGGGCGATCTGTGATTGGTATGTAAAATGGAAAAAGGTAAAAATTAAAAAAAAAACAGAAATAATAGGTCCCACTTAGCAAAATGAATTCAAGATCAGGTATGTTTTATAAAGACAGAAAAATACTAGTTAAATAGCATAATCACTGAAAGTCACCCTACAAAATAAAACCCAGGAACAAATAGTTTTGGCACAGCAATCTACCTGCCATTCAAAGAAGAATAATTGTCCATCCTCCTCTAATTATTCCAGAAATTAGAAACATAAGATCATTGCTCAATTTATTTTATGAGTCTAAAATTACACTGATAGCTAATTTACAGACCTTAGAAACACTGATGAAAAAATACTCATTAAATAACTGCAGTTAAGATCCAATTCAAGTACAGTCTTTGGAGGTAAAAAGACACAAATATTTAATCTGGATCTCAAGGCCTGAAGACACATACACCTTTAATCCAGATCTTGAAGCTGGAAGGCACACCCTAAATTGGGCCATACCATCTGATGAAAGCCTATAAAAGGACATGGAAGCAGGAAGCTCTTGCTATTTGCCTGCTTGCCCTCACCTTGCAGCAAGTCCATCCCTTCCCTGGCATTAGAGAATGTTTAGAACTCTAGTATACACTGAAGACCAGTGGACACATCCAACCTCCTAGACTGAGTAAGTACTGAAATATTGGACTTTTCCTTCACAGCTAGCCAATGGGAGATTATCAGGGCTGCACAGCTAAGTCATTCTAATAAATCCCATTTCTTCATACACAGAGAGATTCCTTGTATATGTTCTGTTACTCTAGAGAACCTAGTACAACATTTTTTTGATATGAGTGTATAAAATTTTTCAAAATATTCAAAAGCTGTGTTTAATTGTCAAAACCAGTTACCTAGTGACCTAAGATTCAATCTAGATGAAAAAATGGAGTGATGTTAGAGTTCCTAGTTTCACACACTGACTTCTCTGAAATTAATATTGAAATCTGTATAGAAAATATCTGAGATCCAAATTTCAAGCCGCGTCTAACAGAGAATACATGAAAAACAAAAACTCAACATCTAATTCATGTCTGTTATTGTGTCTTACAAGGTGAAGAGAAAACAATTGCTAGTTCTTCATTTTTGGATCCAGTTTAACCTTCAAACTACCCCCAGGAGAAATGGCAGGAGATGGGACAGTCCAGAGATGGGACCACACTCAAATCACCCTTCAGAATTTCCCCTACATGTGGACCATCAGCAACTTCCATTTTATTGTGGAGGAAGGGCTAGGAAGCCTTAGAAGCCCAACTTTTTCAATAGAAGCCAATGACAAATGGTGTTTGACAGTAATCCCTAATGGACTCGATGAAGTAAGTGCAGATTACCTGTCAGTTAATCTAGTTTTGCTCAGCTGTCTAAAGAGTCGTGTTTGGGCAAAGTTCCAGTTCTGGATCATAAGCGACAAAGGAGAGAAAAAGCAAACCAGGAGGAGAACAACAGCATTTAGGTTTGTGCCAGGCCTTGGTTATGGATTCAAAAAATACATCCTATGAGATTTCCTCCTGTCCCATGCACCTAGTCTTCTCCCACAAGATCAGATCAACCTCCTGTGCATGGTGAGCATGATCAAAGACTCCCTCAGCATCCCTGACCAGAACAGGAAGACAGGGATTCAAGTTCCAAGATGTACATCGGCAGATGAGCTAGGAGAGCTGTGGGAGAATTCCCGATTCACAGACTGCTGCCTGGTGGTATCTGGCCAGGAATTCCAGGCTCACAAGGCCATCTTAGCAGCTCGCTCTCAAGTTTTCAGAGCCATGTTTCAAAATGACATGGAGGAGAGCAGAAAGAACCACACTGAGATCCCTGACCTAGAACCACAAGTCTTCAAGGCAATGATGAACTTCATTTACACAGGAACAGAACCAGACCTGGACAGCATGGCAGATGCTCTGCTGGCAGCTGCTGATAAGTATGGCCTGGAGCATTTGAAGGTCATGTGTGAGGATGCCCTCTGCAGGGACCTCTTTGTGGAGAATGCTGCCCACACTCTCTTCCTGGCTGACCTCCACAGCTCAGGGCAGCTGAAAACCCAGGCACTATGTTTCATTACAGCTCATGCTTCTGAGGTCTCTGAGACCTCAGGCTGGAAGGCAATGGTGGGCTCACATCCCCATTTCATGGCTGAAGCATACCATTCCTTGGCTTCTGCTCATCTCCCTTTCTTGGAGCCCCCTTTCAAACGCTTGAAGCAATTAGGACCTGGTCAGCTGTGACCTACAAGTGTCTCCCAGAAGCACCAGCCAGTGTTTTTACCAATGACACTTTTTGTAGACTATGGGATGTGTGGAGCATTTCCAGTGAAACTAGGGAAAGACAGCATGGTGACTCGTGGTATAATACAGCTGTAAATGAGTTGAATGTCAGGTTAAGGAAGGGGAAGCACTGAGCTGTTATACTCTATCCTGTTACTGTACTGGTTTGATTTTTGTCGATGATTTGGAAACTGGAATTCATTTTAGTTGCTGGACCCAAGCACTTTACAACAGGATATCTTTGTTGAAACCTGTCTTGATTGGACTGAGCAGAAGATATGGTCAAGGGCTCAGCAAAGGAGAAAACAAACATGTTTGATTACAAGAGAAGGGAAAGAAAACTAAGATTTTTTTTCTGTAAAACCAGTGTGTGGGATTGGAGACATGACTCAGTTGCTAAAGCAATTGTTGCTCTGGCAGAGGATCCTTGTTCAGTCCTCCTCTTGTCTCCATGGGCACACCCATCTCTGTAGACCGTACCTACCCAAATAAGATATCAACTGAATAAAAATTTTAAAATCAGCTTTGTGGATTCCAGTGGTGTTTCTGTTTGAAGAATGCCATTTTAGTCCATCCAGCTCTGCTCAGCTTTGGAAGTGTATGCAAAAATCATATACACGCACGTGTGCGTGCGCGCGCGCGCGCGCGCGCGCGCGCACACACACACACACACACACACACACCAATGAGACAATACCTAATGAAATTCTGTTATACTCATAGATTGGTGCCTAGCCCAATTGCCATCACTTAGGCTTTCGCCAACAGCTGATGGGAGCAGATACTGAGATCCACAGCCAAATATTAGGCAGAGATCAGGGGACCTCAACGAACAGAGGAAGGCAGGATTATAGGAGGGTTCAATGACACCAGGTGAATAGAGCCCACAGATTCATCTAAACAGAGCTCATTGGGCCTTTTATTCTGTGATGGCAATGTAAAATATTTGGAGTGCAAATAAAGGGTCTGGCAGGGATTGTCTACTTCATTTCAAATCACACATTTGGGGGAATCAGTACCTGCCACTCTGACCTCAAACCCACATAGAGAATAATCACTGATGTAACTAGTTTTCACCTGCCAAAGGTTCCTAAGAGGAAACAAAATTTAAGCATCAAAACCAATTCATTGATTTACCTTGTACTGAGTGATGATCAGTATTGCAGCCAGATTGCAGGAGAGCTAGGCTGAGATTGAATCACTGAAGTTAATTTCCTGTCCTCTAGGTTACACCCTCTTGATATGATGAACTAGGGAGAGATGATAGATGTGGAGAACATTTTCCAGATCACATTCCAAGGAGAATGGTCTCAAAACCTCTTCTTCAGTAACTGTTGAAAATATTTTATATCCTTTGGAAACCAGAATACTGTCTCACTTTTCAGGCCCAGCAGAGTAAGCACAGAATTTCTTAGTTTAAAGAGGATAGAACTCACCAGTGGAGGATGAAAATTATGAGGTATTGAGAAGCTGAATCTTGGCACTCTGCATGATAGAACTGAGAAGCACTAAAGATCTTCTTTTTAGCACACTCTTAAGTGGATCTGGAAGAGTGTTTCCAAGAAGATTTATCTGAGGGTGAGGAGCAAGATCACCAATGCAAGTTGGTGGAGACTGTGAGTCTGGAATAAAAGGCCAGAAATAAGACAACCACTTTGAGAGTTTTCTGCCTAGCTCTGCATCCTGCCCACTCTATATGAATTCTTTAACCATGACCTCCATCTTTTGAACACTGAGAACCCTGACAGGGTAAGGGAAACACCTCTTCCCAGATCCAGGTTATAGGAGGAATTAGTGCAAAACCCCAAGAAGATTAAATAATGGCTTTGTAGGGTTGGACAGCATCTTTTATTTTATGGAAGATGAACCCCACTACACAAAATAGACTTGTGATGGTTTTTCTTGTTTCTCAACATGACTACACCTGGAATTAACTAAAATCCTAAAATTCAGGGCACAACAGTGAGAAATGTTGTGCTTTCGATAAGTAGGTAGATCTACTTCAAGTACAGACTTTGGAGATAGAAAGAAAGAGTTAAGCCTGATCTCAAGGCCTGAAGACACACACCTTTAATCCACATCTTGAGGCTGGAGGACACACCCAAAATTGGGCCACACCCTCTGCTGGAAGCATATAAAAGGACATGTAAGAAGGAAGCTTTTTCTCGTTGCTTGCCCTCACCATGTAGCAAGTCCATTCCTTCCCTGATGTTAGATAATTTTTCTCAGTCCACCACTATAAACACTTCCAGTCTATTGGATCTCATTAGTAGCTTAACAAATGTAGGATAGCCACCAGAGAAGATGGGTGGGACATGGATATACTCCAATAGAAAGTCTGTATTTACAGGCTGACAATTACACTGGGTATTCAGAAACCTACTGTACCTTAGAGACTTTCTGGGGTGAGATCTCAAACATAAATTCTATATTCTAAATTGACATAATTCTGTTAACAAGAACAGTTATGAGGCCAAACAGTAGGGCTAGAATATTTATAGTTTCCTCATCAGTATGGATGTTGATGGATTAGACCCTTGTTTCTGTTTTGGCAGCTGGTACTGTGTAGGTGATGGATTTTGCAGCGTGAGTGGTACTTCCAACATGGAATATGGTGACATCTCACACTTATTATGGACACTGAAGCAGCTGGCCATGGCCAACTCTCCTATGTGTCCAAACAGAATGTGTCAATCAGATTCCTCATGCAGGGGTGAGAGACCAGGTGCAGGTGTCAGATTCATCTAAAGCACTAGGCAGAGAATGATCACAGGTACTCTTGGGGACCTGAAACTCAGGTTGCACCATTTCTAGAGTTCACTGGCCACCATGCTCTTTTATCTCGGATTTGCTCTGAGAATCATGTTGTCTCAAGTCTTGTCTCTGGAACCTCAGTGGAAACTGCAAAACTATCATGGGGCATATAATCTCAGGGATTGAAGATATTTTAAAAGCCAAAAGAGCCTATACACATGTGCAGCAGAGTATAAGAGACATTCATGCAGACTCAGACTACTATAGTCAGCAAAACTTTCTATAATCAGAGATAGAAAAAAAGATGTTCTATGATAAAACCAAATTTAGGCAATATTTGTAAACAAGTCCAGTCCTTCAGTAAGTGGTTGAAGGAAAACTCCATCCTAAAGAGGTTCACTATAACCATGAGTAATACAGAGAATAAATCATCTGAGAGCAATAAAAGCAAAACTAGGAAAACATACACAGACACACAAACACCATCACCACCACCACCACCATAAGAACAATAAAAAAATATTAGGAATTAAACCACATAGGTCATTGATATCCCTCAATATCAGTGGCTTGATTCGCAGTAAAATGTCACAGACTAACAGTGTGGATGTGGAAACGGATTGCATCCTTCTGCTGCATCCAAGAAATACATCTCAATCTAGTGGGTGGAGATAATCTCAGGGTAAAGAATTGGAAATGGATGTTCCAATAAATGGACCTAAGAAGTAAGTAGTAGTATATCTAACAAAATAGACTTCACAAAAAACTAATCAGAAGACATAAGTAAAGACACTATATGCTCATTAAAGGAAAAGGGCACCATGATAAACAAAATCAGAAACAAATGGTTCCACTTAGCAACATGAAATAAAGATCAGATACATATTTTAAATAGACCAATAAACCCTATTAAAATAGCATAATAGTTAAGAGTTTCTTCACCAAATAAACCCAGGACCAGATACATTTTGCATAGCTATCTACCTGCCATTCAAAGAAGAGTTAATGCCCATCCTCCTCAAATTATTCCAGAAATTAGAAACAAAGGATCATTGCCCAATTTATTTTATGAGTCTAAAATTACACAGGTAACTAAATCACACTCTATTTCCTTTATGAACACTGCTGCAAAACTACTAATCAAATAATTACAAATTTAGTCCCAGAATATTCAAAGAATATTTAGCATGATAAACTAGATTGTATTCTAGATATGTAGGGATGGTTAAATATGCAAAAATAAAGAAAATGTAATTGACCGTATAAACCCCCCAAAGACCAAACCCGGAAAGACATAAGCCTCATGATCATATTACCATATGGAGGAAGAACTGTTTTCAATATCTAACACTCCTTTATGAGGAAACTCAGGGAGAGATTGGCACACAAGCGACATACCTCAATACAATAATGGCAGTTTAAAACAAGTCCATAGCCAACATCAACTTAAATAAGAGAAACTTAAACAATTCCACTAAAATCTGGAACAAGGAAAGGTTTTATATATTCAATATAACAACTGAATTCTAAATAAAATCATAAGGCAACTGACAATAAAAGGTACACAATTTGGAAAGGTATAAGAAAGAATCTTTAGTTGTTGTTGGTTTTTTTTTTTTTTTTTTTTTTTTTTTTTTGGTTTTCAAGACAAGGTTTCTCTGTGTAGCTTTGCGCCTTTCCTGGGACTCACTTGGTAGCCCAGGCTGGCTTCCAACTCACAGAGACCCGCCAGGCTCTGCCTCCCGAGTGCTGGGATTAAAGGCGTGTGCCACCACCACCTGGCTAAGAATCTTTAGTTGTAGAAGATAATATAATACACATAAGTTAAGTAAACAATTCAACAAGGAAATTCCTTTAGCTAAAAGCTTTCAGAAAATAAGCTTGACAAAAATCTAAGGGAGTGAAAACTCTGATTAGGATGCATTGTATGACAGATCTATTTTGAGTAACAACATAATAATAATAAAATTCATAGTTTTCTGATGTACAAATCAGAGAGAGACTTGGAAAGAAATCACTTTTCAAAGTAGCCTCCAATAGTATAAAGTAACTCTAACCTAGCAAGTGAAAGACTTTTATCATAAAATCTTCAAGTCTTTGCCGAAGAAACTGAAGAAGATATCAGAAAATGGAAAGAACTCCCAATCTCATGAAAAAGTAAGGTTAACATCTAAAAATGGCCATTCTACAAAAAGCAATCTACAGATTCAAAGCAGTATGATTCAAAATTTCAATACAATTCATTCCATATCTTCAAAGACCATTCACAGTTCATATGGAAATACAGAAAGCACTGGAGAGCAAAAACATTCCTGAACAATAAAAGAACTGCCATAGTCATCAGCATTCCTGATTCCAAATTGTATTCAAAGCTACAATGAAAGTAATAAAAGAGTATGGAGCCCCCCAGGCCCTGACTGCTGCTGAGGGCTCTGTCTGGGTCAATCCCCACAGTAGTCAGCGTCTTTGCCCAAATTGACTCTTTGGACAGCTGAGCAGCAGTAAGTAAACTGACAGGTGATCTTCACTTTCTTCATCGACCAGTCACGCATACTCTCAAACACTGTTTCTGTTAGTATTCCCTCCTGAAGAGAAAGTTCAGTCAAGTTCCTATATCACCAAAATTCCTCTAGAACCCTACCAACCTTGGAAAACTCTTAGTCTTGCATTTCTTGATTATAAAAAAACAGACATCTCCTATCTTCCTGGCTATCCTCTCAATCCTGGGATTAGGGAGAAAACCTATTATCGCAGAAAATAAATCTTCTTTAATTTGACTCAGAATATTTGGTTGGTGGTCTGTAATTCAGTGGGAGCATCACTACCCATCTTAGCCCCATTCATGGAGTTGTGATATATTTCTTCATTCCTGGTTTGTCTGTACCACTTGTCTTCTGCCTGGATTAGGCTGTTGAAGTCGCTCATTCTCTTTAATCATTGGAAAATGTGGCAAGAGGAGGAGCTATAATGAATCTCTTGCCTGACAAACATAGTTTTCTTACCTCCATTGTGGAGAAGCAATCCAATTGCCCAATGTTTATTTTGATCAATCACCCACAGAAGCTATACTGTATGGAATACCATGATAGTTGAGAAGACATTCTTTTAGACCTTGTGTGTTAGTTTTGATAAAATCATTTCAGGCAGGAAATGCAAATATATAACTAGAATAAGTATCTACTCCAGGAAGAACAGAGTGTTGTCTATTCCACAGAGGAAGTAGCCCAATGTAGTCATCCTTCATGACCTTGTTCTCTGGTCAGCCTGGAGAATGGTAACATATCTGGTGCTCTGTGTTTGTCTCTGTTGTTGGCAGATCTGGCATTCAGCAGCAGCTGTAACCAGGTCACTCTTGATGAGTGAATATCCATGTTGTCAATCCATGCATAACTGCTCTCTCAGCTACCACAGGTACTTCGATCATGGGCCCATTGGGTAATAATGAGGATAGCTTGTTAAAGAGTCTGACTGTACACTTAGTGGGTCATCCTATCGACTTAATTATTGAACTTCTCCTCTGATGAAGGCATCTTTCATGAGAATTTACAGGGGACCAAGATCATCACATTCTCTGCTCCTTTGTAGATCTGTCCAAATACTACAAATGCAAATGTCTTTCCAATTTCTCCTTTTTTTCTTTTTTGATTTTATTTTTTCTTCTCTCACACAATCCCATCTGACCATAGTCTCCCCTCCCTCCACTCCACATATATGCACTACTCCTCTGCTTCACTTCAGAAAAGCACAGGTCTCCTGGGGATATCAAATGAAGACAAGATGACAAAATGTAATAATAGTGTGTAGTGGGTAGCCATTCCAGCTTGGTTCTGGAAGTTCCAACCCCCATCGAAACTCTGGCAACTGTCACGCCTACAAGGCGGGGCGAGGGGAGGCGCCTGGGACCTGAGAGCTGGATGGGCCAACGCTCGCTCTGGGTGCCCAATGGCTCGAGTTTCCACCTTAAACCTGAGAATATTTAATAACCAATTCTAAACAGAGCCCAAACCAGGTTCCTGCTTCTTGTCTCATGTGAACAGCTAGACGCCTCAAAACGCAGGTTTGAACACTGGCGGGTTCCTGGCGTGTGCGTTTGACTGGCAGTATGACGGGAATGAGGGGTCTGCCAGAGTCACATTATGCTGTGTAATAGATTTAGTCTTTACTAGTATTTTTTAAAAAAAAGGTTTCTGGGCTACATGCTGCTTTGATAAAAGCTTAGACCCACTATTTCTGAGACTTGATGACTCCCAGAGCTGCCGGAAAACGTACCACTGCCATGTTGGAAAGCTGAAGTGGGCGGAGCCAGCAGCCACAGCGCTGTTTCAGGCTTATAAGGATGCAGTTTAAAGCAATAGGCTCACAAAAAAGACTGATTCAGATAACATCGTTTACAATGTGTGTAAAATATACGTAGGCTTGAAAGAGACAAAAAAAATTAATGTAAAAAGCCACATAAAGATGAATGTTACACAGACAATCTGGATTGTGCTGTCTTTGGGATTTTTAACTACAAAAAAACATTTGATCAAAAAAGATGTTAAATTAAACCAATATGTATATTTTAAAGGTAACTTGACTTCAAAATTTGGATTTAAGGATATGTTGCTTTGGAAAAGAGGTTCTGCTTTTGTTTCCACAGAAAGCCAGAGGCTGTGGATTTGTTCCAGATTAAGATACATCAGGTTTCACCAGACAAGACCTCCTGAAAGGCTTCCGGTGACACCATGGCCCAGATGATCCAACATCCAGAGCGGTTTCAAGGCAACTGGTTCACACAATACAGCCTCAAGGACTACCCCATAGGCCTAAAATTTTCTTTGCGTCCCCATAAGATACAGCGCCCCTCTCCAGCAGGAAGTAGTAAGAAATGCTACGCCCAAATTCCCAAATATACCAAGCTGGCTTTAGAGGTGGAATTGGCTCACTCCCCCTCTAAACCCAGACATATTGCTTTAAAAAAAAAATGGTTAAGAGATTCTTGTGTCCCAAATCAGAAGAGCCCTCTGGTGTGGGACAGAGAAAAACCAATATTTTTATTTAAAACAGGTTGATTATAAATGTGATCTCTTTCTAAAAAAGAAAAAGGGGATATGATTAGATATATAGGAGGATATGGAGATGATAAGATAAAAGGGTAGATTAATGAACCTACTTTTAAAGAACAACTTGTTTAAAATGTTTTACATTGGTATAGATTTTAGTTTATGTTTAAAATGTTTTACATTGGTATAAATTTTAGTTTATTGATACAAACTTAAAGTTAATTTTGTTATACTGTATATATATATATATATATATATATATATATATATATATATATATATATATTTCTATTCTTGATTGAGGTATTATGTTTATGTAACTCATTTAAAATTGTAATGGATAATTAAATAATAGATTAATAATTAGTCATCTATGATAATCACATCTGTAGCCATGTTAGTTAAGTTTTCTAGGTATACATAGATATATTTCAGATAGATAGGTAATCTTCAAACACTTCATAGACCTAGAGAATATGGCATTTAAATAACTTAGAATTCTGTTGACATGAGACACAATTGCTCCTGACTACACCAATTTGATCCCGAGAGAATGTTGGGCTTCTAAGACATTTCCATTGGGAAGTTTGTCTTTTTGGCACAAAATGGCCTACTGGGCAAAGAACTGCCCTTGCCTTGATGGCTGACAGTACAAATGCAATGCTGTCCTTTCTGGACAAGCGGGACACAAGGAAAGCGACCACTGTACTCTGCCAAGTCAGGGTAAGATGGTCTTTCAGAAATCCTGCTTCTAAAAATAGTCTGTCAGATACTCTAGGCCTGTAGCCAATTTGAATGCACCAACAATGCTGAGAAACATTAGGTGACTGTCCAGGCTGCCAGCTGTCTTGGTCTACTCTTGCAAGATTCCCGAAAGTTGCTTGCATCCATCTACCATTTCTCAGGGACCATTATGTTCCTTCTCAGGTCTTTGATGGGATTGAAGACTAGCAGTTATAGTTACAACTTAGTATATATAATATCTTAGATAGAACATATTAAGTATTAGGTTCAGGTTCTTTAGGATAGGACACCTTTGAATGATCTTTATAACATGCTGTTTACCTATGCTCTATACTTCTCTGGATTTTAGTATGTGTTTCTTGCTTGATATTGTTTGCATTGGTTGTAGTTACATCTTATCTAGGTCATTATCTCTCATTATTTCTGGACAATATTTGATAACCATTCCTTTGTATATAGTCTTGTATTAGTTTAGAACCTTCTTATTTAGACAAAAAGGGGGAGATGTAGTGGGTAGCCATTCCAGCTTGGTTCTGGAAGTTCCAACCCCCATTGAGACTCTGGCAACTGTCACGCCTACGAGGCGGGGCGAGGGGAGGCGCCTGGGGACCCGAGAGCTGGATGGGCCAGCGCTCGCTCTGGGTGCTCTCTCAGTGCCGGGATGCTGACCGGTGCAGATTGACTGTGCAGAGCTCCGGAGAACACCACTGGACTGCATTACACCTTCCCCAGACCCTGCGACCTACCCATTACTTAATTTGTGAGTTACGCCATTAAATAAATATCCTTTTAACTACGTGGAGTGGCCAAAATAATTTCTCCAATAATAGTGGGCACAAACCCTCATATCACGGCTGGAAGAGCCAACTCAGAAGGAGCCAATATCCAACAAAAAGTTCAGAGGCTCCCCACACTCCTGCTGTTAGGACTCCCACAACACACTGAGCTAAACAAGCATAGTAAGTACACAGAGGCCTTAGTACAGACCTGTGCATGCTTTGTGATGGCCTCTTCGGTGTCTGTGATCCCCATGGACCTTGTTTAGTTGACTCTGTGAGTTGGGTACCCTTGTTTCTTTGATGCCTCCTGTAACCCTGCATTCCCCTCTTCCTTGAGGTTCACTGAGTTCTGCATAATGATTGGCTGTGGATCTCAGTATCTGATCCCCACAGCTGTTAGAGAAACTCCAACTGATGTCCAATGGGCTAGGCACCAATCTATGAATGTAACAGAATTTCTGTAGGTGTTGTCTAGTTGATTTTGTGTGTGTGTGTGAGGCAGTGAAGACACTGCACAAACTTCCACAGCTGAAAACAGCTGGATGGGCTAAAGTAACCATCTTGGAACAGAAAGAACAATGGAATCCACAAACTGATTTTAAAACTTTTATTCATTTGATATTTTATGTCATTAAGGTATTGTCTACAGAGATGGATTGGGCCCATGGAGGTAAGAGGAGGAATGAACAAGAGTCCTCTGCAAGAGCAACAATTGCTTTTGCAAACTGAGTCTTCTCTCTAGTCCCAAACACTGAGTTTGGAGAAAAAAATGTCTTCTTTCTCTTCCCTGTCTCTTGTTAGCAAACATTTATGTTCGTTTTCTCATTTCTGAGTCTTTGACCTTATCTTCTGCTCAGTCCAATCCAGATAGGTTTCTCCAAAGAAGCCCTGTTGTAATGTACTTGGGGCCAGAAACTGAAATGTATTCCAGATTCTATTTATTTATTTATTTATTTATTTATTTATTTATTTATTTATTTATTTATTTATTTATTTATTTATTTATTTTTATTATTATTATTATTATCTTATTTTATTTTACAATACTATTCAGTTCTACATAACAGCCACAGATTCCCTTGTTCTCCCCCTTTGTGCCCCCTACCCTTCCCCCCAGCCCACCCCCCATTCCCACCTCCTCCAGGGCAAGGCCTCCCCTAAGGACTGAGATAGACCTGATAGACTCAGTACAGGCAGGTCCAGTCCCCTCTTCCCAAATTGAGCCAAGCGTCCCTGCATAAGTCCCAGGTTTCAAATAGCCAACTCATGCAATGAGCCCAGGACCTGGTACCACTGCCTAGATGCCTCCCAAACAGATCAAGCCAATCAACTGTCTCACCTATTCAGAGGGCCTGATCCAGTTTGGGGCCCCTCAGCCTTTGGTTCATAGTTCATGTGTTTCCATTCGTTTGGCTATTTATCTGTGTGCTTTATCCAACCTTGGTTTCAACAATTCTCGTTCATATAAACCCTCCTCTTTCTTGCTAATTAGACTCCTGGTGTGCCATCCAGGGCCTAGCCGTGGATCTCTGCATCCAGATTCCTCAGTCCTTGGATGGGGTTTCTGGAACAACTATTAGCGTGTTTGGCCATCCCATCACCAGAGTAGGTCAGTCCCGGCTGTCTCTCGGCCATTGCCAGCAATCTTTTGTGGGGGTATCTTTGTGGATTTCTGTGAGCCTCTTTAGCACTTTGTTTCTTCCTTTTCTCATGTGGTCTTCATTTACCATGGTCTCCTATTCCTTGCTCTCCCTCTCTGTTCTTGATTCAGCTGGGATGTCCCGCTCTCTTTCCCTTGACCCTTGCCCTTCATTGCTCCCACTCATATCAAGGTTGTTTATGTAGATCTCATCCATTTCTCCATCATTGGGTGATCCTCGTGTCTTTCCTGGGGTCCTGTTTTACAGGTAGCCTCACTGGTGATGTGAGTAGCAGTCCAGTCATCCTTGTTCCACATCTAGTATCCTCCTATGAGTGAGTACATACCATATTTGTCTTTCTGAGTCTGGGTTACCTCACTCAGGATGATTTTTTCTAGAGCCATCCATTTGCCTGCAAACCTCATGATGTCATTGTTTTTCTCTGCTGAGTAGTGTTCCATTGTGTATATGTGCCACAATTTATTTATCCATTCTTCAGTTGAAGGGCATCTAGGTTGTTTCCAGGTTTTGGCTATTACAAACAATGCTGATATGAACATATCTGAGCAAGTGCTCTTGTGGTATGATTGAGCATTTCTTGGATATATGCCCAAGAGTGGTATAGCTGGATCTTGGGGGTGATTGATTCCCAATTTTCTAAGAAAGCACCATATTGATTTCCAAAGTGGTTGTACAAGCTTGCATTCCCACCAGCAGTGGAGGAGATTTCCCCTAGTTCCACATCCTCTCCAGCATAAAGTGTCTTCAGTGTTTTTGATCTTAGCCATTCTGACAGTCGTAAAGTAGTATCTCAGAGTTGTTTTGATTTGCATTTCCTTGATGATTAGGGATGTTGAGCAATTCCTTAAATGTCTTTCAGCCATTTGAGTTTCCTCTGTTGAGAATTCTCTGTTTAGTTCTATAGCCCATTTCTTAATTGGACTGTTGGTTATTTTGAGAGTGATTCAGTTGAGCATTATTCAGTTTCTATGAGATTGTAGGTTTTCTGTAGTTTTTGTTGTTGTTGAAATCTAACTTTAAACCATGGTGTTCTGATAGAACACAGGAGGTTATTCCAATTGATTTGTATCTGTTGAGATTTGCTCTGTGGCCAAGTATGGCCAAGCCACCAGCCACGTGGCAAGGTATAGATTTAGAAATGTGTTAATTTAAGATATAAGAACAGTTAGCAAGAAGCCTGCCACGGCCATACAGTTTATAAGTAATATAAGTGTCTGAGTGATTATTTTATACATGGATTGTGGGACTGCGGGGCTTGGTGGAACCTGGAGAGAAGATCTCCAGCAACAGTTGATTTTAGAGAAAGTTCCATGGGGTGCTAAGAAGAAGGTATTTTCTTTTTTGTTAGGATGGAATGTTCTGTAGATATCTATTAGGTCCAATTTGGTCATGACATCAGTTAAGTCCTTTATTTCTCTGTTAAGTTTCGATTTGGGAGATCTGTCCAATGGTGAAAGTGGGATGTTGAGATCTCCCACTATTAATGTGTGGGGTTTTATATGTGGTTTAAGCTTCAGTAGTGTTTCTTTTCCATATGTGGGTGCCCTTGTATTTGGGGCATACATGTTCAGAATTGAAACTTCATCTTGGTGGATCTTTCCTGTGATGAGTATGTAATGCCCTTCTTGATCTCTTTTGATTGATTTTAGTTTGAAGTATATTTTGTTGGATATCAGGATGGCTACACCTGCTTGTTTCTTAAGACCATTATATTGGAAAATCTTTTCCCAGCCTTTTATTCTTAGGTAGTGTCTGTCTTTGAATTTGAGATGTGTTTCTTGTATGCAGCAGAAAAATGGGTCCTGATTTCGTATCCATTCTGTAAGCCTATGTCTTTTTATAGGTGAATTAAGTCAGTTGATATTAAGGGATATTAATGACCAGTGATTGTTCATCCCTGTTATTTTTGGTGGTAGTGTGTGTGTATTCCTCTTCTTTGGGGTTTACTGCTGTGGCTTTATCTATTGCCTGTGTTTTTGAGTGTGTATCTGACTTCCTTCGGTAGGAATTTTCCTTCTAGTGCTTTCTGTAGGGCTGGGTTTGTGGATAAGTATTGTTTGAATCTGGCTTTGTCTTGGAATGTCTAGTTCATTCCATCTATGATGACTGAAAGTTTTGCTGGGTATATTAGTCTGGGTTGACATCCATGGTCTCTTAGTGTCTGCATTACATCTGTCCAGGTCCTTCTGGCTTTCAAAGTCCCCATTGAGAAGTTGGGTGTTATTCTGATGCATTTGCCTTTATAGGTCACTTGGCCTTTTTCCTTTGCTGCTCTTAATATCCTTTCTTTATTCTGTATGTTTAGTTGTTTAATTATTATGTGGTGAGGGGACTTTTTTGGGGGGTCTAGTCTGTTTGGTGTTCTATAGGCTTCTTGTATCTTCATAGAGATTTCCTTCTTTAAGTTGGGAAAGTTTTCTTCTATAATTTTGTTGAATATATTTTCTGTGCCTTTGAGTTGGTATTCTTCACCTTCTTCTTTCCCTATAATTTGTAGGTTTGGTCTTTTCATGGTGTCCCAAATTTCTTGGACATTTTGGTTCATGACTTTGTTGGCTTTAGTGTTTTCTTTGACTGATGAAACTGTTTCTTCTACTGTATCTTCAATGCCCGAGATCCTCTCTTCCATCTCTTGCATTCTGTTGGTTATACTTGCATCTGAAGTTCCCGATCTTTCACTCAGGTTTTCTATTTCCATCATTCCCTCTATTCGTGTCTTCTTTATTTTTTTTTATTTCCCTTTTCAGGTCTTGGATTGTTTCCTTTATTTGTTTCATTGCTTTTTCATGATTTTCTTTCAGTACTTTATTGTTTTCTTCCAGGACATTATTGTTTTCTTGCAGGACTTTATTGTTTTCTTCTAATTTGTTTGCCCTTTCCTCTAGTTGTTTACAGCGTTATTCCCATTTTTGTCTTTTCCTCTACATAAGCCTCTGCCTTCTTCATGATGTTATTCATAAGGCTGTTTTCTTCTGCTTCTTCCAATTTTTGATGTTCAGGTCTAGATGTTGGAGGCGGGCTAGGTTCTGGTGATGCTGTATTGCTCTTCATTTTGTTGTATGTACTTCTGCCTTGATGTCTGCCCATCTCCTTGTGGTTTGTTCTTGGTCATATCAGCGCACTTGGTTCAGACAGAGCTGACAGATTCAGGAAGTTTCTCTCTCTTGTCCAGATGGGAGCTCTCTTGTCCAAATGGGAACTCTGGGGCAGGGTGGAAGCTCTTATATGGATGGGAACTCTGGGGCAGGATGGGAGCTTTTGTCCAGACAGGAAGTCCAGGGTAGGATGAGCGCTCTTGTCCAGAAGGAAAGTCTGGGTCAGGATGGGAGCTCTTGTCCAGAAGGGAAGTCCATGTCAGGATGTGAGCTCTTGTTCAGAAGGGAAGTCCAGGGCAGGATGGGAGCCCTCTCTGGTCCAGAAGGGAAGTCCAGGGCAGGATGGGAGCTGGGGGCCAGTCACTAAGTCCCAGGAAGTGGCTGGGGTCTCTGGCAGATGGCCGTGGGGGCAGGGCGTGGAGATTGCAGGGGCTGCCAGGGGTCTTAGAGAAGGGGATCCTTCCTGGTGGGGCTAGAAGGAAACCTGCCCGGTGGCCAGAACCTGGGGCCAAGTTGGGCAGGTCTTCCCCAAAGTGGCTGGTGCCCAGGAATATGGTCTGAGCTGGGCCCAGATACTCAATTCTGGTCCAGAAGGGAAGTTGGGGGCAGGTGAATTCTAGATTCTAACTCCTTGGACAAAAAACCAAACCAGTATAACAAAACGGGGGAGGCTGGGTAGATTATACCAGAGTCCAAGGCTCCCCATCCATCAATCTGAAATTGACTCCTTTACATGTGTATTAAGCCTCAGCCACCATGCTGCTTTTCCCTAGTTTCACTGGAAATGATCCACTCATCCCATAGTCTAGCCAGGTGTCATTGGTAAAAACATTGATGTAGCAGGAATCTTAGAAGTTCTTATTAATAAAATCAAACCTGAGGCCAGTTATTGGGGTCAATGCTGGTAGATCAGAGAGACAGAACAAGCCACAGTTAACTTTACCTGGCCAACTTCTCAGCTGGTCTTGTTTCCTCAGACTGGAAGCTTCTGGATCCTCATCCAAAATGGGTCTCAGCTGAACTGCTGCTAGAAGCCTGAAAGTTTAACTAACCAAATGCTTAACCAGGCCAAATGCTTCTAGTTTCTGGTCCTCACATCTTACATACCCCTCTGCTCTCTACCACCACTCCCTGGAATTAAAGACTTGCTGTCTGGGATTAAAGGTGTGATGAGTCACCACGCCTGTCTGTATCCTTGAACACATGGATTTCTGCCTCTGGAATGCCAAGATTAAAGGTGTGTGCTACCACTGCCTATCCTTTATGTTTATTATTATGATTGTTTTGTCTCTGACCCCAGATAAGTTTATTAGCATGCACAATATTTGGGGGAATACAATACCACACTTCCTCTCTTTTTGTCTAAAATTTTAAAAAAGCTTATAACTAATACAAGAAAAATTATATCCAGTAAGTATATACAATATACACAGTCAAGATTACATTAATGATGTCTAGTCCATTAACATTTGACAGATTCAGATAAAAAGTCCATTATATATATTAACAATGTCCAGTCCAATAACATCTCATAAACTCAGACAAAAAAATTTTCATTACTTATCTTATTTAAAACAAGTAGTTCCTTTTTAAAAGTAGATTCTATAATTTCCCTTTTTATCTTATCATAACCATATTCTCTCTTTTTTCTTTTCATAATAGATTCAGTAGTCTACCTTTTGTCATTTTTATATCTTCCCCTTTTTCTTTTCAGTGTAGATTCAGTGATCTACCTATTTATCCTATTATTTCTTTATCTTTTTTCTCAGAGTAGATTCAATGATCTATTTCATATCTTACTCTCTTTTTCTTTTTTCTTTCTAGGGGTGAAGATATCTTTAGTGAATCTTGAAAAGAAAATTTTTGGGTTAATGGTCAAGTCCTGTATCATTTGTCCAGTCTTTGCATAAAAGGAAAGTTCAGGGCTTGTCACAAGTCCTTGCTCGAGTAGTCTGTCAGGCTGGATCATCTCAGCTAGCCATCTTGAAATTGTCCTAAACAGTTTGTAGTCCAAAGTCGATTTTTCCTTGGTGTTAACCAGCTTAATGTCTTTACCATAGTCCATGTAGAATCATCATTGTGGGATCCTATCATCCTTTTGAAGATTTCAAAGTCACTGTGAGGTATGGTCATGGTTCCCTGTAGATTTTTGTGTGTGTGTGTGTGTGTGTGTGTGCCTCCTCTGCGGTTTGGAGCAATCACAATCTGACAAATGTCTGTCTCTTGGAACCATGAACATTGTTCCCTAGAACAGAAAATCTTCATGGCCGCTTCTCCCCACCATTTGTCTTGCCAAACTTTCCCAAACTGACCTTTGCCGATGCTTTCTTGTAAGACGATGGTCCTGGCAATTCTCTAAACCAGCAGCAGTAAACCCTTCATCCCAGGTAGCAGCATCACTGCAGTCACCAACACAATGAGAAGGAGCTGGCAACATGGAGCAGTAGCCACTGCTTCCATGGTCCCACCACTGTGACTCAGTCCCTGCCGAAGCTTCTCCTTAGCAAGCCTCCTATCCTGGCTTCAAACTCAGAATCCACCTGCCTCTGCCTCCTTCAGCAAATGCTACCGGCATGCACCACCACAACTGGCTGAGTGTAGCTCGGGTATTTTCAAGAATTCGTACCACTAACATTGGGTACCAGATGTAGCATGAATCTTAGAAGTTCTTATTAATAAAATCAAACCCCAGACCAGTTATTGAGGTCAATGCTGGTAGATTAGAGAGACAGAACAAGCCACAGCTAACTTCACCTGGCCAACTTCTCAGCTGATCTTGTTTCCTCAGACTGGAAGCTTCTGAGTCCTCATCCAAAATGGGTCTCAGCTGAACTGCTGCTAGAAGCCTGAATGCTTAACCAGCCAAATGCTCAACCAGGCCAAATGCTTCTAGTTTCTGGTACACATGCCTTACAGAGGGTGTTGCTCTCTACCACCACTCCCTGGGATTAAAGACTTGCTGTCTGGGATTAAAGGCGTGATGAGTCACCACGCCTGTCTGTATCCTTGAACACATGGATTTCTGTCTCTGGAATGCTAGGATTAAAGGCGTGTGCTACCACTGCCTATCCTTTATGTTTAATATTGTGGTTGTTCTGTCTCTGACCCCAGATAAGTTTATTAGTATGCACAATATTTGGGGGAATACAATACCACACATTGGTGGCTGCTTCTGGGAGACAAGTACAGGAAAATGCTGACCAGGACCTAGGATCACTTCAAGCATTTAATAGGTTGCCCCAGGGAAGGGCAGTGAGTAGAAGCCATAGAACCATAAGCTTCAGCCAATAAGTGGGGATGTAAGTCCACCATTGTCTTCCAGCTGGAGGTCTCAGAGACCTCAGAAGCGTGAGCTGTAATGAAAGCAAGTGTCTGGGTTTTCAGCTGCTCTGAGTAGTGGAGGTCAGCCAGGAAGAGAGTGTGGGCAGCATTCTCCACAGAGAGGTTCCTGCAAAGGGCTTCCTCACACATGATTTTCAAATGCTCCAGGCCATACTTGTCAGCAGCTGCCAGCAAGGCAGCTGCCATGCTGTCCAGGTCTGGGGCTGTTCCTGTGTAAATGAAGTCCATCATTGCCTTGAAGACTTGTGGTTCCAGGTCAGGGATCTCAAAGCGATTCTTTCTGCTCTCCTCCATGTCATGTTCAATCATGGCTCTGAAAACTGAAGAGCGAGCTGCTAAGATGGCTTTGTGAGCCTGGAATTCCTGGCCAGCTACCACCAGGCAGCAGTCTGTGAAGCAGGAAGTCTCCCACAGCTCTCGTAGCTCATCTGCCAATGTGCAGTTGGGAACTTGAATTCCTGGTTTCCTGTTCTGGTCAGAGATGCTCAAAGAGACCTGGACCATGCTCACCTTGCAGACGAGGGTGAGTTGGTCATCTGGGAGAAGCCAAAATGCATGGGACAAGAGGAAGTCTCGAGCAATATATTTTTTATAACCCCAATTGCTGCGTGGCACGAACCTAAAGGCTCTTGGGCTCCTCCTGACTTTCATTTTCACTCCTTCGTTGTTTATGATCCAGAACTGGAACTTTGCCCAAAGAGGACTCTTTAGAGAGCTGAGTAACACTAGGTAAACTGACATGTAACCTGCACTTTCTTCATTGACTCCATTCGGGTGTACTCTCAAACACCATTTGTCATTGGCTCCTATTGAGAAAGTTGGGCTCATAAAGCTTTCTGGCATTTCCTCAACAATAAAAGAGAAGTTACTGATGGTCCACCTGTAGGAGAAATCCTGAACACTGATTTGTGTATGGTCCCATCTCTGGGTGATCTCATCTCCTGCCATTTCTCCTGCAGGTAGTTTGAAGGTTCAACTGGATCCAAAATGAAGAATTAGCAATTGTTTTCTCTTCACCCTGTGAGAGGCAATAACAGACAGGATGTTGATTTTTAGGTTTGGTTCTCATCTGTTCTCTCTTCCATGAGACTGAAAACTTGGGTCTCTGAAATTTTTTATCCAGATTTCATTACTAATTTCAGAGAACACAGTCTAGGCAACTAGATACTCTTACATCACTCCATTATTTTCTAGATTGAATCTTAGGTCAATAGGTAACTTGTTTTGACAATTATACACAGCTTTTGGATAGTTTTGATCATTCATTCTATTAGTTCATGTCAAAAGTGTTGCACTAGGGTTCTCTAGAGGAACAGAATATATACAAAGAATCTCTATATATATCAACAAAAGGGATTTACTGGAAGGACTTTGGGCTGTAGTCCTGCTAATCCCACATTACCTATGAAGGGAAAGACCAAGGTTCCAGTACTTACTCAGTCCAGGATGTTTAGATGTGTCTGCTGGTCTTCATATATGTTGGTGTTCCAATATTCTCTATTGCCAGGGAAGGGATGGACTTGCTACAATGTGAGGGCAAGCAGGCAAAATGCAAGAGGTTCTTGCTTCCATGCGCTTTTATATGCTTCCAGCAGGGGGTGTGGTCAAATTTAGGGTGTGTCTTTAAGACTCAAGATCTGGATTAAAGGTGTGTGTCTTCAGTCCCTGAGATCCAAATTAGATGTTTGTTTCTTTTTACTTCCAAAGTCTGTCCTTGAAATGGATTTACGTACATCAAATGAAGCAAAACACTTCTCACTGTTGTGACCTCCATTTTAGGGTTTTAGTTAATTCCATGTCTTGTTAAGTTGGGAGCCCATAAAAACCACCACAATGTATTTTGCTCATTGGGGTTCATTTTAAATAAAATAGGGATGGTGTCCATTCCTACACAGCTGTTATTTCCTCTTCCCTGGGTTTTACACTAAATCCTCCCACTATCATGATCAGGAAAGAGGTGGTTCCTTACCCTGTCAGGGGTCTCAGTGTTCACAACATGGAGTTCAGGGTGGAAGAATTCATATATGGTGGTCAAGAAGCAGAGACAGGCAGCAACTCTGAAAGTGGCAGTCTTCTTTCATCTAGACTCACATTCCCTGGGATGGCTCCACACACTTTCATTGGTGATCTTGCCCCTCCCCCTCAGATAATCCTCCTTGGAAAAACTGTTCTCAATCCACTAAGGGTGTGCTATGAGAAGATCCTAAGTTCTCAATTCCATGAAGCTGACTGCCATGATTCAGATTCTCAATACCTCATAATTTTCATCCTCCACTGGTGAGTTCTGTCCTCTTTAAACTTTGAACTTCCATGCTTACTCTGATGGAACTTTAATTTGAGACAGACAGAATTCTGGTTGTCAAAGGGTGCAGAAAATATTCAACAGTTACTCAAGAAGGAGTTGTGAAACAGTTCTTCTTAGAATGTGATCTGGAAAATTCTCTCCATATCTGTCATCTCTCTCTAGTTCATCATGTCTAGAGGGACTCACTAAGCCTAGAGGATTGGGAAATACCTTCAGTGATTCAATCAACTCAGCAATTTCCAGTTTAGCTCCCTGAAAGTCTGGCTTTAATGCTGCTCATCCCTCAATCCAGGATAAATCAATCAATTGGTTTTGATCTCTGAATTTTTGGTTCCTCATTTGGGAACCTTTGGCAGGTGGCTAACTAGTAGCCTCTGTGACTTTTTTGTATATGTTTAGCGAGAGGGTGGCAGATACCATTTCCCTCAAATATCTCATTTGTAATGAAGGTAGACAATTCCTGCAAGACCCCTCATTTGTAAGAAAAGTGCTCAACCTGTAAGTTCTGAGCTTCCATGAGCATGCTCCTCCAGTGTGGGAGCAATTCTCTCAGTGGGGAACTGACTCCTGCCTGGGTCTCAAGTACAACATCTTTTCATATCAGTTTCTCATTCCAGGTATGCAACAAGTTTAGCTTTTATTTCAGGTAGGTGGTTCTCTGGGAGACATGGCACAACCAATGTGATTCAGATTCCCACTAGGAGAGGGCAAAGTCTTAAGCAGCAGTTTTGTCCACACAACAGAGGAAGCCAACAGTCAATACAGCAAAACAAAACTGACAGTAACAAGGACAGGTCCAAGCTCAACTTCTTGGGGGCCTCCAAATCAGTTCAAGCTAATCAACTGTTGAACTTATCTAGAGGGCCCACTCCAGTTCAATGGGGGCTCCTCAGCCATTGGTTCACAGTTCATGTGTTTCCAGTAGTTTGGCTATGTGTCCCTGTCCTTTTTCCAATCATGGTCTCAATATCTCTTGCTCATACAATCCCTCCTCTCTCTCAGAGATTGGACTCCTGGAGCTCCAACTGGGCCTTGGCCATGGATGTCTGCATTGGTTTCCATAAGATACTGGGTGAGAGTTCTATTATGACGGCCAGGGTGCTTGGCCATCTGATTACCAGAGCATGTCAGTTCAGGCACTCTCTTGACCATTGCCAGTCTACAGTGGAGGTATCTTTGTGGATTTCTCGGTACCTCTAGCACTCTGATTCTTCCTATTCCCCTGGGGTGTTCTTTTTCATGGTATCTCCCTCCCCGTTCTCCCACTCAGCTCTTGATTCAGCTGGGACCTCTCACTCCCCTAAGCTCTCTTTCCCCTGACCCTTGCCGTCCATTCTACCTGCCCTTGACCCCCAGTTTGCTCGTGTAGATCTCATCCATTTCTCTGGCATTGGGCAATCCCTGTGCCTTTCTTAGGGTCCTCTTTACTAGGTAGCCTCCCTGAAGTTGTGAGATACAGTCTGCTTATCCTTTTCTTTACATCTAGTATCCACTTATGAGTGAGTACATCCCATGTTTGTCTTTCTTAGTCTGGGTTACCTCACCCAGGATGATTTTTCTAGTTCCCTTCATTTGCCTGCAAACCAAATGATGTCATTTTTTCTGTGCTGAGTAGTACTCCATTGTGTATATGTACCACATTTTATTTATGCATTTATCAGTTGAAGGGCATCTAGGTTGTTTCCAGGTTCTGGCTATTACAATTAATGCTGCTATGAACATAGTTGAGCATGTGTCCTGGTGGTATGATTGAGGATTCCTTGGGTACATGCCCCAGAGTAGTATAGCTGTGTCTTGAGGAAGACTGATTCCCAATTTTCTGAGAAACCAACATATTGATTTCTAGAGTGGGTGTTGTTTGGTTGTCTTTGTTTTGATTTTTTTTATTTCTTCTTTAAATTTTGTTTTGTTTTGTGGGAGAGGTTGTAAGGGTGGGAATGGGGGTTGGACTGGGGGAGAAGGCTGGGGTGTGGGAGGAGGGAAGATGGGGGAATCTGTGGCTGATATGTGAAATTAAGTTAATTATAATATATGTATATATTATATGAATATATATGAATATATATATATATATAAACTGTCAGTAACACATAGAAAGACTTTCAGAGAAACACACATACACACACATGCACACAGACAGAATTAGGAAGAGAGAGAGGGATAGAGCGAGACAGAGATAGACAGAGATAGAGAGACACAGAGTGAGACCGAGACTGAGAGAGAGAAACAGAGAGAGCTCTCGATCCACTAAGGGTGTGCTATGAGAAGATCCTAAGTTCTCAATTCCATGAAGCTGACTGCCATGATTCAGATTCTCAATACCTCATAATTTTCATCCTCCACTGGTGAGTTCTGTCCTCTTTAAACTTTGAACTTCCATGCTTACTCTGATGGAACTTAAAAGTGAGACAGTATTCTGGTTTTCAAAGTCTTCTTCAAGACCCAGTTATACCACTCTTGGGCATATACACAAGGAATGCTCAATCTTACCACAAGGACACATGCTCATCTATGTTCATATCAGCATTATTCACAATAGCCAGAACCTGGAAAAAACCTAGATGCCCCTCAACTGAAGAGTAGAAAAAGAAAATGTGGCACAAATACACAACAGGGTACTAGTCAGCAGTAAAAAAAAAAAATGATATCATGAAATTTGCAAGCAAATGGATGGAACTAGAAAATATCACCTTGAGTGAGGTAACCCAGACTCACAAAGACAAACTTAGTATGTACTCACTCATAAGTGGATACTAGATGTGAGGGAAGGGATGGGCAGACTGCAGCCCACAACTCCAGTGAGGGTAGCTAACAGGGAAAGACCCTAGGAGGGACACATGGATGACCCTGTGAAGGAGTAGTGGATGAGACCTACTTTTTCCTCTATCAGGTTCAGAGTAACTGGATTTATGTTGAGGTCTTTCATCCACTTGGACTTAAGTTTTTTGCACGGTGACAGATATGGATCTATTTGCAGTCTTCTACATGTTCACATCCAGTTATGAAGAATGGATAAATAAAATGTGGTACATATACACAATAGAGTCCTACTCAGCAGAGAAAAACAGTGACATCATGAGGTTTGCAGGCAGATGGATTGAACTAGCAAAAATCATCCTGAGTGAGGTAACCCAGACTCAGAAAGACAAATATGGTGTGTACTCACTCACAAGTGGATACTAGATGTAAAGCAAAGGATAACCAGACTGCAAATCACAACTCCAGGGAGGCTACCTAGTAAAGAGGACCTTAAGAAAGACACAGGGATTGTCAAATGACAAGGAAATGGATGAGATCTACATGATCAAACTGGATATGAGGGAGTGTAATAGAGGGCAAGGGTCAAGGGAAAGAGAGCTTAGGGGAGCAGAAGGTCCTTACTGGATCAGGAGCAGAGTGGGAGAACAAGGAAAACAATACCATAGTAAATGAAGGCCCCCATGTAAATAGGAAGAAGCAGAGTGCTAAAGACTTCCCCAGAAATCCACAAAGATACCTCCACTATAGACTACTGGCAATGTTCAAAAGAAATCATGAGCTGACCTACTCTGGTCATCAGATGGCTGAACACCCTCACTGTCATGATAGAGCTCTTATCCAGTGACTGATGGAAGCAGATGCAGAGATCCATGGCTAGGACCCAGATGGAGCTCCAGGAGTCCAATCGGTGAGAGAAAGGAGGGATTATATGAGTGTGAGGTATTGCTCTTATAATTGGAGAAATCACAGGGACACATAGCCAAACTAGAGGAAACACATGAACTGTGAACCAATAGCTGAGGAGCCCCCATGAAACTGGACCAGGCCCTCTCAATAAGTGAGACAGTTGATTACCTTGAAATATTTAGGAGGCCCCCAAGCAGTGGGACAGGGACCTGTCCTTGGTGCATGAGCTGTCTTTTTGGAACCTAGGGCCTATGATGTGACATTTTCCTAGCCTTGGTGTAGGGAGAAGGGGACTGGAACTGCCTCTACTGAATCTACCAGGCTGAGCTGAATCCCCAGGGGAGATCTTGCCTTGGAGGTGGTGGGAATGAGGGTGCATTGGGGGGAATGCTAGGGTATAGGAGGAGGGAGAACAGGAGAAACTATGGCTGATAAGTAAATTTAAATTAATTATAAAATTATATAAATATATATACAATAAAGATAAATGCAAAAATATATATACATTTTCTGCTGGAAATCAGAATACTTTCTCATTTTTAAGGCCCTACAGAGTAAACATGTAAGTTCAAAGTTTGAAGAGGACAGAACTCACAGTTTAAAATGTGACTTATAAGGCATTTAGTGGCTGATCCAATCAGTCAACATGATTGAATTGAGAAGTTTTTGGGAATTCACATAACACAAAGCAAAATTCACTTATGATTTTTAATCTTGGTTCCCATTTTGACTTCCTATGGAAAGAATTAAAATCCTAAAATGGAGGACACATCTCTGAGATTTCCTGCTTAAGTAGTAGAGTTAGATCCACTTCCATTCTGTATTTGGAGGTAGGGAGAGATAAACATATAATCTGGATCTCAGGGCCTGAAGACACACACACCTTTAATCCATTTCTTAATGCTGGAAGGCAAGCCCTAAATTCAGCCATACCCTCTGCTGTTGCTCTTTGTCTGCTCCAGTGAAAGAAACATTTTATCCCTGAACCCAGAATCAAAGAAACATGCCCTGACTCTGAAACCAGTGCCAAAGAAACACACTTTATTCCTCGATTCAAAGCTAGTGAAAAAATATATCCTGGCCTTAGAATTAGAGGCAAAAGGCTTAGAAAAGCCACTGAAAGTAACACAGTTTGACTCTGAAATCAGGGCCACCTCTGACCCTGAAACTAACCAATGACTGAACAGAAAACCCTCTCCCTGGAGAAACTCCACACCTAAGAAATCTTACATAAGCCAGGCCAGGTGGTGCACGCCTTTAATCCCAGCACTCGGGAGGCAGAGGCAGGCAGATCTCCGTGAGTTCAAGGCCAGCCTGGTCTCCAAAGCGAGTTCCAGGAAAGACACAAAGCTACACAGAGAAACCCTGTCTCGAACAACCAAAAAAAAAAAAAAAAGAAAAAGAAAGAAATCTTATATAAACCACCTCCCTGTTTAGTTGTCATGTGTTCTTTCCCATCCTGGTAGAGGCAGCCACTCCCTTGGATTTCTACTTCCAAAATAAATTTCTTTCTCAAAAAGTCTTGGGTGTGAAGATCTTCATTTGCTGGGGCAGAGAAGATGAACCTTGCTTAGATGATATGTAGAGGACTGAGCACAACAACTTTGCACAGACATTTCCTTAGGAGGCTGAGCTAGGTGGAGCAGAACAGAAGAACCTTGCTGATAGGTGTCTTAGGAGACTGGGCAACATAGAGCAGAAAAATAACAACTTTTCACTGTTGCCAAAGGAGATTGTTACCTTTCTCTAGGGGTTTCCCCTTTAGCAGAGTGAAGCAAAAGAAGCAGCATCTTTGGTCATAGAAGAATTAGAGTTCTGCTGGGAAACTCTCATAAGTGGGGGCTGAGTAAAGCTCAGCTGTAGGAGCTCTCCAAGAGAAGAGCAGGATTGTTATATCTTGTGGGGAGACCATCTCCCACTACACGCTAACTCAAAGTATAGCTAGAGCTGTCCTAGCAGCTCAAGGTATAGCCTGACTCCACAAGCATTCAGCACACCTTTCCCTATAGAGCTGAGCTGTCCCACTGCAGCTCCAGCCACCATAACTGTCTTAGTAACTCAAGGTATAGCCAGACTTCCCAAGCAGTCAGGATACTGACACCTTGCCACCCCCAGAATAGCAACACATGCTTACACACCTCATGTATGAACTGCTGGAGCATGTGAAATTTAAATGAAAGAGAACCTCCAAACAATAATTTTTAAATTATTTAATATTTAAATTAGTGGCTGATCTAATCAGTCAACATGATTGAATTGAGAAGCGTTTGGGACTTCATATAACACAAAGCAAAGTTCACTTATGATTTTTAACCTTGGTTCCCATTTTGACTTAATAATAATAAAATAACTAATCACATTTTAAACTGTGAGTCCAGCATAATTTTTAAAACAAGAGTTGAGTAGAGACATAATCATCAAGGGGAATTTGTAAATGATGAATAAGAAAATGAAGAGGCCTTCAATTTTATTACTAAATTGAGAGATGAAAAAATCAACAATTATCTGTCACAATTATCTTTAAAAACCTGTCAGAGCCATGACTGTTGAGTCTGAGGAGAAACTGGGATCTTCATTTTCTGGTCTGGAAAAGTCTAAGTTGATAAAATTACTAAATAGACAGTCCCTCTAAACATGAAGCATAACAGGATGCCATAGTTCCACAATTCCACTCCTAGGATATTTCACTGGAAATGAATAAAAAGTTAAACAAGACTCTGCCCAGTGTCTTCCATTGTCCTAATTCTGAAGTAGAAGCAATCCAGGTTACCATCAGCACTGCAGGGATGATGAAAAGGACTTTCCCATACAGCAGCCTGGGTGAATCTTACAGCTCCAGTTCAGAGAAGCATCTCAACATGCAAGAGTCCACTCATGCTCCATTCACAGGTAATTCAAACTGGACAAAGGCATTTAGAATGAGGTCCATGAAAACAGTGTTTGTCTTGAGGAGTGCAGGTACACTAGGAGGGACCCAAAGACCTCACCAAACAAGAACCACATCAACAGCCATAATCAATCAATAAATAAAAAGACCCCAAAAGCAGGATAAGATGGCTGTAGCACCAAATTATATCAGATTTTCGAAGAAGAGTTAACATCACTACTCCTCATATTATTCCATAAAATACAAACAGAAGAAACAACGGCTGATTCATTATATGGGACCACAGTTAACATGATACCCAAACCATACAAAACCCCAACAAAAAGAGAACTACTGAACAATTTCCCTTACGAACATGGATGCAAATATACTAAAAAAATCTGTGAAATGAATCCAAGAACACATCAACAATATGAATTGTCATGATCAAGTAGGCTTCATACCAGAAATACTTTTCAATAGAGGAAAATCAATAAGTGTGATCCACCATACAAACTACCAATAGAAAACCTCATGATCATCTCATTACAAATAGACAAAGCCTTTGACACAATCCTACACTTCTTCTTGGTCAATGTTCTAGAGAGGTTTGGGATACAAGGCACATATCTAAACATAAAAAAGACAGTTTACAGCAAGACCATAGAAAGCATCAACTTAAATGGAGAGAAATTCAAAGCAATTCCACTAAAACTAGTTGTGAGAATATGTTGTCTACTCTCTCCATGCCTATTCAGTATAAGTGCTTGAAGTCTTGACTCAGCAATAAGGAAACTGGCTCAGTTCACAGGGGTACAAACTGGAAAGGAAGATGTCAAAATATTGACATTTGCAGATGATATGAGAGTATACATAGGTTTCCCTAAAAATTCTATTACTGAACTTCTACAACTGATAAACACCTTCAACAAAATAGCTGGATAAAGATGAACAACAAAAGAAATTCAGTAGCCCTTCTATAGAGAAATGAGTAGCAAACTGAGAAAGAATCAGAGAAACACCCTTCACAATAGTCTCAAGCACTATAAAACTGGGGTAAATCTAACCAAGCAAGTGAAAGACTTGTATGATTTAAAATTTCAAGTCTTTGAAGAAAGAAATTGGCATAGATATTAGGAGATGGAAAGATCTCCCATGCTCATGTATCAGTAGGTTTAACAATAAAAATGGCCACCCTACAGAGAGCAATCTACAGATTCAATGAATTCCCCATCAAAATTCTAACACAATTCTTCATATATATTGAAAGGACAATTCTGAGCTTCATAAGGAATTGAAAAAAAAAACAGGGTAGCCAAAACAAACCTGAGCAATTAAACAACTGCAGGTGGTTTCACCATTCTACATCTCAAAATATAGTACAAAGCTCTAGTAATAAAAACATAATGGAATTGACATAAAAACAAACGTGTTGGACAACAGAATCAAATTGACTATCCAGATGTAAACCTACACATGTACACATAACTGATTTTTTTTATAAAACCAAATATTCACTCTGGAAAACAAACAGCCTCTTCATCAAATGGGGCCAGTCAAACTGGATGACTGTATGTTGAAGAAAGCAAGTAGATCCATACCTATATCTTGCACAAAACACATCTCCCAATGGATCAAAGAACCCAACATAAAACTAGATACACTGAACATGATAGAAGAGAATTTGGGAAATAGCTTTGAACTCATTGGCACTGGAGAAGACTTTCTGGACAGAACACTGAGAGTTTAGGCACCAGGATCAACAATTAATAAATGGGACCTCATGAAACTGAAAAGCTTCTACAAGGCAAAATAATCGGTCATTTGGAAACAGCAGTAGTGTAAAAATGGGAAAAGATTTTTACTAACACTACATCTGATAGAGAGTTAATATATATTATATATTATTATATTTCATATATTATATATGTTACCTCCAGCCTGGCATGGTGGTATATACCTTGAATCCTAGTATTCCAGAGGCAGAGGCAGAGGCAGGTAGATTCAAGGAGAGTGATCAACAAAATGAGTTCCAGGACCCCTTGGGTTTCTACACAGAGAAATCTTTGTCAAAAAAATCTATCCCCCTAAAAATAACCCAAAATAAACAAACAAACAAAAAGAACAAAAAAATCCCAGTGAGTCTGATAAAAAAAAAAAAAACAGATTATCCAATTAAAAATCGGCTACACATCTAAACAAAAGTTCAGATGACTGAGAACTCTCCTCCACTGCTGGTGGGAATGCAAGCTTGTACAACCACTTTGGAAATCAATATGGTGCTTTCTTAAAAAATTGGGAATCAATCTCCTCCAAGATCCAGCTATACCACTTTTGGGCATATACCCAAGAAATGCTCAATCATACCACAAGAGCACTTGCTCAGCTATGTTCATATCAGCATTGTTTGTAATAGCCAAAACCTGGAAACAACCTAGATGCCCTTCAACTGAAGAATGGATAAATAAATTGTGGCACATATACACAATGGAATACTACTCAGCAGAGAAAAACAATGACATCATGAGGTTTGCAGGCAAATGGATGGATCTAGAAAAAAATCATCCTGAGTGAGGTAACCCAGACTCAGAAATACAAATATGCTATGTACTCAATCATAGGAGGATACTAGATGTGGAACAAGGATGAATGGACTGCTACTCACATCACCAGTGAGGCTACCTGGAAAACAAGACCCCAAAAAAGACACGGAGAATTGGATGAGATCTACATGAATAGCCTGGTCATGAGTGGGAACAATGAAGGGCAACGGTCAAAGGAAAGAGAGTGGGAGATCCTAGCTGGATCAAGAAAAGAGAGGGAGAACAAGGAATAGGAGACCATGGTAAATGAAGACCACATGAGAAGGGGAGGAAGCAGAGAGCTAGGGAGGCCCACGGAGATCCACAAAGATACCCCCACAAAAGACTGCTGGCAATGGTCGTGAGAAGGCAGGAACTGACCTACTCTGGTGATGGGATGGCCAGACACCCTGTTAGTTGTGCCATAAACCCCATCCAAGGAAGGTCTGAGGAATCTGGATGCAGACATCCACGGCTGGGCCCCTGGTGGAGCACTGGGAGTCTAATTAGTGAGAAAGAAGAGGGTTTATATGAGGGAGAATTGTTGAAGCCAAGGTTGGATAAAGCACAGGGACAAATAACCAAATGAATGGAAGCACAGGATCTATGAACCAAAGGCTGAGGGGCCCGCAACTGGATCAGGCCCCCTGAACGGGTGAGACAGTCATTTGGCTTGATCTGTTTGGGAGGCAGCTGTGTGTTGTTGCCGGGTCTTGGGCTAGTTGCATGAGTTGGCTGTTTGAATCCTGGGACCTATGCAGGGACGCTTGGCTTGGTCTGGGACGCGGGGACTGGACCTGGCTGGACTGAGTCTACCAGGTCGATCCTGGTCCTCGGGGGAGACCTTGATCTGGAGGAGGTGGGAATGGGGGGTGGGGTGGGGGGAGGGCGGCAAGAGTGGGAGAACAGGGGAATCTGTGGTTATTATGTTGAACTAAATGATGTTGTAAAATAAATTTACTTAAAAAAAAAGAGTTGACAGAGATTAAGTAAAAAAAAAAAAAAGAAATGTTCCATATTCTTAGTCATCAGGGATATGCAAAACAAAACTACTTTGAAATTTGACTTTACATCTGTCAGAATGGCTAAAGTCAGTAACACAAGTGACAGTTCATGCTGGAAAGGATGTGTAGCTAAGGAAACAATCGTACAGCGGTGGTGGGAGTCCAAACTAGTGAAGCCACTGTGTAAATCAGTATGGTGTCTCCTCAGAAAGATCAATTTACCTCAATATCTGCCTACACAACTGTTGGGCAGATACTCTAAAATGCTTCTTTCTACCACAGGGACACTGGTCAAGCATGTTCTTTTCTGCTCTAATCATAATATCCAGAATATAGGAAACAGCCTAGATGTCCCTCAACAGAGAAATGGATAATGAAAATGAGGTATATTTACATAATGGAGTTTTACCCAGCTGTTAAAAAAGGACATCATGATATTTGTAGGCAAATGAGTGGAACTAGAAATATGCTGAGTGTCGTAACCCATATCCAGAAAGATAACTATGGTATATGTAGTGGTTTGAATAGGCAGGGCACTGATAACCTCATATATTTGAATACTTGGCATTAGGAAGTGTTACCACTTGACAGGGATTCAGAGATGGGGCCTTGTTGAAGAAAGTGTGGCCTTGTTGGAGAAAGTGTGTCACTGGGGATGGCCTTGGGGGTTTTAAATGCTCAAGCCAAGCAAGGTCTCTTTCTTTTCTTCTGTCTGCCTGCATTTGGATATGCAACTCTCAGCTACCTCTCTAGTACCATGTCTGCCTCCTTGTTGCCAAGCTTCCATGTTGATAATGGAATAAACCTCTAAAACTGACAGCCTCAATTAAATATTTTCTTTGATAAGAGTAGCTGTGGTCATAGTGTCTTTTCATAGCAATAGAACACTGACTAAGAGAGAAGTTGGTACCAGCAACTAGGGTATTTCTGTGACAGGCCTGAGCATGCAGTCATTATTCCAACAATGAGGGATTATGTCAACATTTGCATAGCTATTATCTACCATTGTGATGATATTACAATCATGGGAGCTATGATGACCACCAGGGAAGAGGTGTTTTCCTTAACTTGTCAGTTGACTTGGTTTTCACAACATGGATAGCAGGTGAAGAGCTCATACATGGTAAGTGGAAAGGTGAGCCAGGAACCCCAGAGATGGCTCTCTTCTTTCCTGCATTTATTACCTCCAGACACACAGTTCCTGGATGACTCCACAAACTTTAGTGGTGGTCTTTCACATGGCTCTCATATAATCCTACTTAGAATCAGTCTTCCAGATCCATCTAAGTGTGTGGTTTATAAATATCCTAAATCCTTCTATTGTCAACCACTTAGATTGACCAGATTCATCTTTTCATTAGCTCATATTCTTTATCCTCCACTGGTGGGTTCTATCCTTAAACTTAGAACTGCCATGCTCATTTTGCTGGTCTTTAAAGGTGAAAGATTTTACCCATTTCCATGAAGTGCAGAATGTGATCTAAAGAAACCATAGAGGGAAGGGCTTTGAATGGATCCTCCTCTGTAGTGTGATCAGCAATATGTTCCCTTCACCTCACATCTCCCCAGTTAGTCCTGTCTTAGAGAGACTCTCTAAGCCTAAAGCACACAGAAATAAATTCAGATTCAATCAGCTCAGCCATTCCCAGTCTGGCTCTTCTGTGAGTCTGGCTGCAACACTACTTTCTGTCAATATGGGATAAATCATAATTGGTTTTGACTCCTTGATTATTTATTCATCTGATAGACTTTTGCAGATGACTAATTAGTAGCATGGGTGACTCTTTCCCAGGTGAGTTCAGAGTCACTGGAGTAGACATTCCCCCATCATATGTGTCATTTGAAGGTTTTTGTTGGCGATCACTTCAAGAACCATTGTTTGTAAGAAACATGCTCTAAATTGTGAGTCCTGTGCTTCAATGAGCATGCTCCTAGAGGGCAAGTGTGACTTGTCACAGAGGAACTAAGAAACCTTGGACAGTAAGCTTAGGCTTTGCTCATAATGTTTCTCATTTATGGAGAGGCACAGGTGGAGCTTTTCTTTTTCCCGTTGGTAGGGTTTTCACAGGGCAAACTGATTTAGTTACAAAAATACTCAGATTCCCAACAGTAGGAGGTACATGTATTAAGCCTGGAATGGGATGGCCTCCTAGCTGACAGAGCCATTGTTCATTAAAGGAAAACAAAGCTGAGGGAAGCCCAATGAAACACACACACACACACAATCACACGACTGTCTAGCACATATTCATTCATACACCTGAACAGACGGGAGGAATCAGGTGTAGTATCAAACAAATACTAAACCATGGGGAATAGCCCCATGACACACCTCTCCTATATGTCCACACAGAAAATGCTTTAACAAGACATTCCTCCAGACTTGAGAGGCCAGATAACTTTCTAATATATTTCCTTTTCGTGTGGAATTGTCAGAGTCCCCTGAAGTGTTTGCAGCAATTGATAAAGGGAAGCATGAATGCCTAGATTAAAATGAGCACACCCTGGAGGAGCCAACTCAGAAGGAGCCAATATCCGACAGTTCAGAGACTGCCACACACTTTTGCTGTTAGGACTCCCACAAACCCCTGAGCTAAACAAGCACAGTATGTACACAAAGGACTTAGTACAGACACGTGCAGGCTTTATGATGGCCTCTTCAGTGTCTGTGAGCCCCTATGAACCCTGTTTCGTTGACTCTATGAATTCTGTACCCCTTGTGTCTTTGATGCCTCCTACAACCCGGCTTTTCCCTCTTGCTTGAGGTTCACTGAGTTCTGATCAATGTTTGGCTATGAATCTCAGTATCTGCTCCCAACAGCTGTTGGAGAAATCCCAACTGATGTCCATTGGACTAGGCACCAATCTCTGAGTATAACAGAATTCATCAGGTATTGTCTCATTGATTTTGTGTGTGTGTGTGTGTGTGTGTGTGTGTGTGTGCGCGTGTGTGTGTGTCAGTGAAGACACTGCACCAAAATCTACAGCAAAGCACAGCTGGATGGAATACAATGGCCATTTTCAAACAGAAACACCACTGGAATCCATAAGCTGATTTTACAGTTTTTATTCATTTGATATGACATTTTATTTGGGTATTTTAATTACTTGAGATGGATGTGCACATGGAGACAAGAGGAGGACTGAAGAAAAGGTCCTCTGCAAGATCAACAATTGTTTTTGCTAACTGAGTCATCTCCCCTTTCCCAAACCCTGAGTTTGGAGAAAAACTTTGCTCATTATCTTTGCTTCTCTTGTAACCAAACATTCATGTTTGTTTTCTCCTTTCTGAGTCCTTGATCATATCTTCTGCTCTGTCCAATCTAGAGAGGTTTCTCCAAAGAAACCCTGTTGTAATATTCTTGGTGCCAGCAGTTAAAATGAATTTCACATTCTAACTCCTTAGAAAAAAATCAAAGCAGTATAACAACCGGGTAGAGGATGTGTAGATTGTACCAGAGTGGAAGACTCCCCCTCCCTCAACCTGACATTGACTCCTTTACATCTGTATTAAGCATCAGCCACCATGCTGTTATTCCCTAGTTTCACCGGAAATTTTCCACACATCCCATAGTCTACCCCTGTATCATTGGTAACACCATGACTGCTGCTTCTGGGAGACAAGTGTAGGACAAGGTTTAGCAGGTCTTAGGATCACTTCAAGCATTTGATAGGGTGCTCCAGGAAAGGGCAGTGAGCAGGCCTGGAACCATAAGCTTCAACCACTAAGTGGGGATATAAGCCCACCATTGTATTCCAGTCTGAAGTCTGAGAAACCTCAGAAGCATGAGCTATAATGAAATCCAGTGTCTGGATTTTCAGCTGCCCTGAGCTATGGAGGTCAGCCAGGAAGAGAGTGTGGGCAGCATTCTCCACAGAGGTCCCTGAAGAGGGCATCCTCACACATGACCTTCAAACGCTCCAGGCCATACTTGTCAGCAGCTGCCAGCAAGGCAGCTGCCATACTGTTGAGGTCTGGTGCTGTTCCTGTGTAAATGAAGTCCATCATTGCCTTGAAGACTTGCGGCTCCAGGTCAGGGATCTCAATGTGATTCTTTCTGCTCTCCTCCATATCATGTTGAAACATGGCTCTGAAAACTGGAGAGCGAACTGCTAAGATGGCCTTGTGAGCCCAGAATTCCTGGCCAGCTACCACTAGGCAGCAGTCTGTGAATTGGGAATTCTTCCACAGCTCTCCTACTTCATCTGCCAATGTGCATCTGGGAACCAGAATTCCCAGCTTCTTGTTCTGCTCAGAAAGGCTCAAGGAGACCTGGGCCATGCTCACCTTGCAGACAAGGGTGAGCTGGTCATCTGGGAGAAGCCAAAATGCATGGGACAAGAGAAAATCTCGAAGAACAAACTTTTTGTAATCCCAGTCCTGGCCTGGAACGAATCTAAAAGCTCTTGGGCTCTTTTTGACACTCGTTTTCTCTCCTTCATTGCTTATGATCCAGAACTGGAACTTTGCCCAAACAGGACTCTTTAGAGAACTGAGCAACACTAGGTAAACTGACAGGTAATCTGCACTTTCTTCATCGACTCCATTCGGGTGTACTCTCAAACACCTTTTGTCATTGGCTCCTATTGAGAAAGTGGGGCTTCTAATGCTTTGCCGCATTTCCTCAGCAACAAAGGGGAAGTTGCTGATGGTCCACCTGTAGGAGAAATCCTGAATGCTGATTTGTGTGTGGTCCCATCTCTGGGCTACCTCATTTCCTGCCATTTCTTCTGCAGGTAGTTTGAAGGTTCAACTGGATTGAAATTGAAGAACTAGCAATTGTTTTCTCTTCACCCCGAGAAACACGATAACAGACACGATTTTAGTTTTTAGTTTTTGTTTCTCATTTATTCCCTTCTCTATGAGGCAGAAAAATTGGGTCTCTGATATTTTCTATGCAGATTTCAATACTAATTTAAGAGAACACAGTCTAGGCTATTTTATAACACTTACATCACTCCATTATTTTCTAGATTGAATCTTAGGTCAATAGGTGACTTGTTTTGACAATTATTCACAACTTTTGGATAGTTTTGATCATTCATTCTGGTAATTCATATAAAAAATGTTGCAAGAGGGTTCTCTAGAGGAACAGAATATATGCAAAGAATCTCTATATATATCAACAATTGGAATTTGTTAGAATGATTTTGGGCTGCAGTCCTGCTAATCCCAAATTGCCTTTAAAGGGAAAGACTAAGATTCCAGTACTTACTCAGCCCAGGACCTTGGATGTGTCTGGTGGTCTTCACTATATGCTGGTGTTCCAAATATTCTCTATTGCCAGGGATGGGATGGACTTGCAGCAAGGTGAGGGCAAGCAGGCAAATAGCAAGAGCTTCCGGCTTCCATGTCCTTTTATTTGCTTCCAGCAGAGGGTGTGACCAAATTTAGGGTGTGTCTTCCAACCTCAAGATTTGGATAAAAGGTGTGTGTCTTCAGGCCCTGAGATCCGGATTAGATGTTTGTTTCTTTTTACTTCTAAAGTCTGTCCTTGAAATGGATCTACCCACATCAAATGAAACAAAACACTTCTCACTATTATGACCTCCACTTTACGGTTTTAGTTAATTCCATGTCTTGTTAAGTTGGGAACCAACAAAAACTACCACAAGGGTATTTTGCATATTTTGGTTCACCTTAAATAAAATAGGGATGGTGTCCATTCCTACACAGCTGTTATTTCCTCTTCCCTGGGTTTTACACTAAATCCTCCCACTATCATGATCAGGAAAGAGGTGGTTCCTTACCCTGTCAGGGGTCTCAGTGTTCACAACATGGAGTTCAGGGTGGAAGAATTCATATATGGTGGTCAAGAAGCAGTGCCAGGCAGCAACTCTGAAAGTGGCAGGCTTCTTTCATCCGGACTCACATTCCCTGGGATGGCTCCACACACTTTCATTGGTGATCTTGCCCTCCCCCTCAGATAATCCTCCTTGGAAAAACTGTTCTTGATCCACTAAGGGTGTTCTATGAGAAGATCCTCAATTCTCAGTTCCATGAAGCTGACTGCCATGATTCAGAATCTCAATACCTCATAATTTTCATCCTCCACTGGTGAGTTCTGTCCTCTTTAAACTTTTGAAACAGTTCTTAGAATATGATCTGTAAAATGCTCCCCACATCTATCACCTCTCTAGTTCATCATGTCTATAGGGATTCATTAAGCCTTGAGGACAGAAAAATGCCTTCAGTGATTCAATCACCTCAGCAATTCCCAGTCTAGCTCTCCTGAAATTCTGGTTCAAATGGTGCTCACCTCTCAATCCACGATAAATCAATCAATTGGTTTTGATCTCTGAATATTTGGTTCCTCATATAGGAACCTTTGGCAGGTGGCTAACTAGTAGCCTCTGTGACTTTTCCGTATGTGTTCAGGATCAGGGTGGCAGGTACACTTTCCCTCAAATATCTCATTTGTAATGAAGTTAGAAAATTCCTGCAAGACCCCTCATTTGTAAGAGAAGTGCTCCACCTATAAGTCCGGAGCTTCCATGAGCATGCTTCATGTGGGAGCAATTCTCTCAATGGGGAACTGACTCCTGCCTGTGTCTGAATTACAAGATCTTTTCATATAATTTCTCATTCCAGGAATGGAACAAGTGTAGCTTTGATTTCAGGTGGGTGGTTCTTTGGGGGACATGGCATAGCCAATGTGCTGTGGGATGTTCTGTATGTCCTGTGGGAGCCCTTCTTGGGTTCTTTGTGGCGTTACCCAGCAGGTCCGTATAGAGGATGATTAGGACCATGGGCCTGAGTGCAGGTGTTTGAGATGGTCTGCACTTGGCTGTGCTGGGGGATGGTCTGTATGTCAAGTTGCTCTGATTGGTTAATAAATAAAACCTGATCGGCCGTGGCTAGGCAGGAAAGATAAGCGGGACTAACAGAGAGGAGAAATAAAAGGACAGAAAGGCAGAAGGAGACGCTGCAGCCGCCGCCATGACCAGCAGCATGTGAAGATGCCAGTAAGCCACCAGCCACATGGCAAGGTATAGATTTATGGAAATGGACTAATTTAAGCTATAAGCACAGTTAGCAAGAAGCCTGCCACGGCCATACAGTTTGTAAGCACAATAAGTCTCTGTGTTTACTTGGTTGGGTCTGAGTGGCTGTGGGACTGGTGGGTGACAAAGATTTGTCCTGACTGTGGGCAAAGCAGGAAAACTTTAGCAACAAATGGCGCCCGAACGTGGGGCTAAAGAAAAAAAGGGCTAAAGAGAAGAAAAAAAAAAAGAGGGACTAAAGAAAAAGGACAAATGAACAGGGATAAAGGCCGGTGTTATGAAAAAAAAAATACTAAAGACAAAGTCCCTTAACCAAGAGGCGCTCCAATAAAGTGTGATCTGAGAAGAATCCTCGCGTGGTGGTAAAGAGGATTCAGAACTCAACACATGGAGCGGTGACGTCGGTAAGTTCTCCAGGAACGGTGACGTTGGTATTAAAGAGAAAGTAAAAGTAATATAAAAAATAAGCCATGTAAAGATGGATATCACACAGAGAGTTTGGATTATATTGTCTTTGGGATTTTTAACTGCAGAAAAACATTTGATCGTAAAAGATGTTGAGTTAAACCAATATGTATATATTAAAGATATCTTGACTTTAAAATTTGGATATAAGGATGTGTTACTTTGGAAAGGAGACTCTGCTTTTGTCTCTACAGAAATCCAGAGCCTATGGATTTGTTCCAGATTAAGATACATCAGGTTTGACCAGCCAAGACCACCTGAAAGGTCTCTGATGACACCAAGGCCCAGATGATCCAACATCCAGAATCGTTTCAAGGCAACTGGCTCAGACGATACGGTCTCACGGACTACTCCATGATCCTAAAATTTTCTTTGCATACCCATAAGATACAGCGCCCCCCTCCAGCAGAAAGTAGTTAAGAGAAGCTACGCCCAAATTCCCAAATATACCAAGCTGACTTTGGAGATGTGTAAAAGTTAAAACCTTCCTTTTTAAAAAAAAGGAAAAGGGAAGGTGCTGTGGGATGTCCTGTATGTCCTGTGGGAGCCCTTCTCGGGTTCTTTGTGGCGTTACCCAGCAGGTCCGTATAGAGGATGATTAGGACCATGGGCCTGAGTGCAGGTGTTTGAGATGGTCTGCACTTGGCTGTGCTGGGGGATGGTCTGTATGTCAAGTTGCTCTGATTGGTTAATAAATAAAACCTGATCGGCCGTGGCTAGGCAGGAAAGATAAGCGGGACTAACAGAGAGGAGAAATAAAAGGACAGAAAGGCAGAAGGAGACGCTGCAGCCGCCGCCATGACCAGCAGCATGTGAAGATGCCAGTAAGCCACCAGCCACATGGCAAGGTATAGATTTATGGAAATGGACTAATTTAAGCTATAAGCACAGTTAGCAAGAAGCCTGCCATGGCCATACAGTTTGTAAGCACAATAAGTCTCTGTGTTTACTTGGTTGGGTCTGAGTGGCTGTGGGACTGGTGGGTGACAAAGATTTGTCCTGACTGTGGGCAAAGCAGGAAAACTTTAGCAACACCAATGTGATTCAGATTCCCACCAGGAGAAGACAAAGCCTTAAGCAGCAGAGGTGTCCACACAACAGAGAAAGCCAACAGGCAATAAAGCAAAACTATACTAACAGTAACATGCAGAAAGACTTATAGACAAACATACACTGAGAGAGAGAGAGACAGACAGAGAGACAGAGAGAGAGAAACAGAGAGAGACAGAGAGGCAGAGACAAAGAGAGACACAGAGAGAGAAGAGATTGTTTGAAAATAGATTTAGGAAATTAGAAAGTCCTTCTTAGCCAGCTGGCAAACACAAGAGTTATTTGGGATCCTAGTGTAGCTTTGAGCCTTTCTGAGTGTGGGATTTAAGAAAAGTCCCCATATTCTGGGTTGACAAATTTCAGTTAATAAGAAGATAGCCCAAAGTGGCACTAAGGAAGCCAAAAGTGTTACTATATTTCAAGCAAGGTTAGAACATTTAGAGATATCCCTAGAACTATGGATGTTGGTAGATGAAGCTTTTGTTTTAGCTATGGCAGGTGTTACTGTTTTTTTTTTTTTTTACAAAAGTGCTGGGGTTACTCCTTGAATGGTACTTCCTTCATGGAGACAGTTGAGCTTACTTCTGAGGGCCTGCTAATGTCTGGTCCCTCTTACACAGGTGGGTCAGTGCACCATGAGCATATGGCACCTCAGAGGCTGAAAGAAGCTGTTGGATCCCCTGGATAACTGGATAACTGCATTACTGACTGTTGTCAGCTGACTTGTTAATGAAGTAAGTTGGATGGCAGTCTTCTGGAAAGGTATTCAACACCTTTGACTGCTGAACCATTTCTCTATACCATCACACTTACTTTCTTAAAGAGGATGAAACAGCTCTGAAAGACTAAATCCTTTCTAAATTATGGTGGTATTCTATTTGTACTGAAATGTGATTTTAATTGTATGTTAATAAATAAATTTGCCAGGGCGTCAGAGCTATTAGAGCCATAGAAAGAGGGTGGCAGTGGTGGCACACGCCTTTAATCCCATAGATCTCTGTGTGTTCAGGGATACAGCCAGCATTGGAGACATATGCCTTTAAGACCTAGAGGGCTGTACTTACAGACAGTGACGAGGCAGTCATGTGTTTGGGTTTACAACCAATGAGAAGGCAGAACAGAAATACTATATTAAAAACAAACACACAGGAAGTAGATGTCTTTCGGAGAGGTAGGAGCACCGCAGGAGGTAATATTTTAGCTCCGAGCTCTGACGTCTTGGCTTTCTCTTTTACATTGGTTCTGTGTTTCTTATTTTAATAAGACAGTTGGGTACATCTACACTAAATCATTGGCACCTGAAATATGTTAGCAGGAATTCAGAGGTAATCATGAATTTATTCCTATTTCTTTCTTTCATTTTTTTCTTAGACATAATTTTTTTATTCTTTTTTTATTCTTTTTATTTTTATTTTATTTTACAATACTATTCAGTTCTACATAACAATCACAGATTCCCTTGTTCTCCCCCTTCCTGCCCCTCCCCTTCCCCCCAGCCAACCCCCCATTCCCACCACCTCCAGATCAAGGCCACCCCTGAGGACTGAGATAGACCTGATAGACTCAGTCCAGGCAGGTCCAGTCCCCTCCTCCCAGACTGAGCCAAGCGTCCCTGTATAAGTTCCCAGGTTTCAAAAAGCTATCTCATGCAGCGAGCCCAGGACCTGGTACCACTGCCTAGATGCCTCCCAAACAGATCAAGCCAATCAACTGTCTCACCTATTCAGAGGGCCTGATCTAGTTGGGGGCCCCTCAGCCTTTGGTTCATAGTTCATGTGTTTCCATTCGTTTGGCTATTTGTCCCTGTGCTTTATCCAACCTTGGTTTCAACAATTCTCACTCATATAGACCCTCCTCTTTCTCACTAATTAGACTCCCAGCGCTCCACCCAGGGGCCGAGCTGTGGATGTCTGCATCCAGATTCCTCAGTCTTTGGATGGGGTTTCTGGCCCAACTATTAGGATGTTTGGCCATCCCATCACCAGAGTAGGTCAGTCCTGGCTGTCTCTCAGCCATTGCCACCAGTCTTTTGTGGGGGTATCTTTGTGGATTTCTGTGAGCCTCTTTAGCACTTTGTTTCTTTTTTTCTCATGTGGTCTTCATTTACCATGGTCTCCTATTCCTTGTTCTCCCTCTCTGTTCTTGATCGAGGTGGGATCTCCCGCTCTCTTTCCTTCGACCCTTGCCATTCATTGCTCCCACTCATGTCCAGGCTGTTCATGTAGATCTCATCCATTTCTCCATCATTGGGTGATCCCCGTGTCTTTCTTGGGGTCCCGTTTTCCAACTATCCTCACTGGTGATGTGAGTAGCAGTCCAGTCATCCTTGTTCCACATCTAGCATCTTCCTATGAGTGAGTACATACAATATTTGTCTTTCTGAGTCTGGGTTACCTCACTCAGGATGATTTTTTCTAGATCCATCCATTTGCCTGCAAACTGGATGATGTCATTGTTTTTCTCTGCTAAGTAGTATTCCATTGTGTATATATGCCACAATTTATTTATCCATTCTTCAGTTGAAGGGCATCTAGGTTGTTTCCAGGTTTTGGCTATTACAAACAATGCTGATATGAACATAGCTGAGCAAGTGCTTTTGTGATATGATTGAGCATTTCTTGGGTATATTCCCAGGAGTGGTATAGCTGGATCTTGGGGGAGATTGATTCCCAATTTTCTAAGAAAGCGCCATATTGATTTCCAAAGTGGTTATACAAGCTTGCATTCCCACCAGCAGTGGAGGAGAGTTCCCCTAGTTCCACATCCTCCAAAAGTGTCTTCAGTGTTTTTGATCTTAGCCACTCTGACAGGCGTAAGGTGGTATCTCAGAGTTGTTTTGATTTGTATTTCCCTGATGATTAGGGATGTTGAGCAATTCCTTATATGTCTTTCAGCCATTTGGGTTTCCTCTGTTGAGAATTCTCTGTTTAATTCTAAAGCCCATTTCCCAATTGGACTGTTGGTCTTTTTGATGTCTAATTTCTTGAGTTCCTTATATATTCTGGATATCAGTCCTCTGTCACATGTGGGGTTGGTGAAGATCTTTTCCCATTCTGTAGGGTGTCGCTTTGCCTTGTTGACTGTATCCTTTGCTCTACAAAAGCTTCTCAGTTTCAAGAGGTCCCATTGATTGATTGTTTCTCTCAGTGTCTGCGCTACTGGTGTTATATTTAGGAAGTGATCTCCTATGCCAACGCGTTCAAGACTATTTCCTACTTTCTCTTCTAGCAGGTTCAGAGTAGCTGAATTTATTTTGAGGTCTTTGATCCACTTAGACTTAAGTTTTGTGCACGGTGACAGATATGGATCTATTTGCAGCCTTCTACACGATGATATCCAGTTATGCCAGCACCATTTGTTGAAGATGCTTTCTTTTTTCCATTGTACACTTTTGGCTTCTTTGTCAAAAATTATATGTCCATAGGTGTGTGGGTTAACGTCGGGGTCTTCAGTTCGATTCCATTGGTCCACATGTCGGTTTTTATGCCAATACCAAGCTGTTTTTATTACTGTAGCTCTATAGTAGATCTTGAAGTCAGGGATTGTGATGCCTCCAGAAGTTGTTTTATTGTACAGGTTTCTTTTAGCTATCCTGGGTTTTTTGTTTTTCCATATGAAGTTGAGTATTATTCTTTCCAGGTCTGTGAAGAATTGTGTTGGTATTTTGATGGGGATTGCATTGAATCTGTAGATTGCTTTTGGAAAGATTGCCATTTTTAATATGTTAACCCTGCCTATCCATGAGCATGGGAGATCTTTCCATTTTCTGACATCTTCAATTTCTTTTTTCAGGGACTTAAAGTTCTTGTCATATAGGTCCTTCACTTGCTTGGTTAGTGTTACCCCAAGGTATTTTTTGTCATTTTTGGCTATTGTAAAGGGTGATGTATCTATAATTGTCTTCTCAGCTTCTTTGTCCATTGTATATAGGAGGGCTACTGATTTTTTTGAGTTGATCTTGTATCCTGCTAAGTTGCTGAAGGTGTTTATACGCTTTATCAATTCCTGGGTGGAATCTTTGGGGTCACTCAAGTATACTATCATGTCCTCTGCAAATAGGGAAAGCTTGACTTCTTTCTTTCCAATTTGTATCCCCTTAATATCCTTATGTTGTCTTATTGCTCTGGCTAGAACTTCAAGTACTATATTGAATAAGTATGGGGAGAGTGGACAGCCTTGCCTCATTCCTGATTTGAGTGGAATTGCTTTGAGTTTCTCTCCATTTAATTTGATGTTGGCTGTTGGTTTGCTATATATTGCCTTTATTATGTTTAGGTATGTTCCCTGTATTCCTGATCGCTCCAAGACGTTTACCATGAAGGGGTGTTGGATTTTGTCAAATGCCTTTTCTGCATCTAGTGAGATGATCATGTGGTTTTTTTCTTTGAGTTTGTTCATATGGTGTATTACATTGATGGACTTTAGTATGTTGAACCACCCTTGCATCCCTGGGATGAAGCCTACTTGATCATGGTGGATAATTGTTCTGATGTGTTCTTGGAGTCTGTTTGCCAGTATTTTATTGAGTATTTTTGCATCAATGTTCATGAGGGAGATCGATCTGTAGTTCTCTTTCTTTGTTGCATCCTTGTTAGGTTTAGGAATCAGGGTAATTGTAGCCTCATAGAAGGAGTTTGGTAATGTTCCTTCTGTTTCTATTATGTGGAACAATTTAGAGAGTATTGTATTAACTCTTCTTTGAAGATCTGGTAGAATTCTGCGCTGAAACCATCTGGTCCTGGGCTTTTTTTGGTTGGGAGACTTTTAATGACTGTTTCTATTTCCTTAGGGGTTATTGGACTATTTAAATAGTTTATCTGGTCTTGATTTAACTTAGGTATGTGGTACCTATCCAGAAAAATGTCCATTTCTTTTAGATTTTCCAGTTTTGTGGAGTAGAGGTTTTTGAAATATGACCTTATAATTCTCTGGATTCCCTCAATGTCTGTTATGTCCCCCTTTTCATTTCTGATTTTGTTGATTTGGATTTTCTCTCTCTGTCTTTTGGTTAGTTTGGATAAGGGCTTGTCTATCTTGTTGATTTTCTCAAAGAACCAACTCTTTGTTTCATTAATTTTTTTGTATTATTCTTAGTTTCTAATTTATTAATTTCACCTCTCACTTTGATAATTTCCTGACGTCTATTCTTCCTGGGAGACTTTGCTTCTTCTTGTTCTAGAGCTTTCAGATGTGCTGTTAAGTCATTAGTGTGAGATTTCTCCAACTTCTTTATGTGGGCATTTAGTGCTATGAATTTCCCTCTTAACACTGCTTTCATAGTGTCCCATAAGTTTGGGTATGTGGTGTCTTCATTTTCATTGATCTCTAGGAAGTCTTTAATTTCTTTCTTTATTTCTTCCTTAACCCATTGGTGATTCAGTTGAGCATTATTCAGTTTCCATGAGATTGTAGGTTTTCTGTAGTTTTTGTTGTTGTTGAAATCTAGCTTTAAACCATGGTGGTCTGATAGAACAAAGGAGGTTATTCCAATTGTTTTGTATCTGTTGAGATTTGCTTTGTGGCCAAGTTTGTGGTCATTTTAGAGAAAGTTCCATGGGGTGCTGAGAAGAATGTATATTCTTTCTTGTTAGGATGGAATGTTCTGTAGATATCTATTAGGTCCAATTGGGTCATGACATCAGTTAAGTTCTTTATTTCTCTGTTAAGTTTCGATTTGGGAGATCTGTTTAGTGGTGAAAGTGGGGTGTTGAGATCTCCCACTATTAATGTGTGGGGTTTTATATGTGGTTTAAGCTTTAGTAATGTTTCTTTTACGTATGTGGGTGCCCTTGTGTTTGGGGCATAAATGTTCAGAATTGAAACTTCATCTTGGTGGATCTTTCCTGTGATCAGGATGTAATGTCCTTCTTGATCTCTTTTGATTGATTTTAGTTTGAAGTCTATTTTGTTGGATATCAGGATGGCTACCCCTGCTTGTTTCTTAAGACTATTTGATTGGAAAGTCTTTTCCCAGCCTTTTATTCTTAGGTAGTGTCTGTCTTTGAATTTGAGATGTGTTTCTTGTATGCAGAAGAAAGATGGGTCCTGCTTTCGAATCCATTCTGTAAGTCTATGTCTTTTTATAGGTGAATTAAGTCCGTTGATATTAGGGGATATTAATGACCAGTGATTGTTCATCCCTGTTATTTTTGGTGGTAGTGTGTGTGTGTACTTCTCTTCTTTGGGGTTTACTCTTGTGGCTTTATCTATTGCCTGTGTTTTCTAGTGTGTATCTGACCTCCCTCGGTTGGAATTTTCCTTCTAGTGCTTTCTGTAGGGCTGGGTTTGTGGATAGGTATTGTTTAAATCTGGCTTTGTCTTCGAATGTCTTGTTCCTTCTGTCTATGATGATTGAAAGTTTTGCTGGGTATATTAGTCTGGGCTGACATCCATGGTCTCTTAGTGTCTGCATTACATCTGTCCAGGTCCTTCTGGCTTTCAAAGTCTCCATTGAGAAATCTGGTGTTATTCTGATGGGTTTACCTTTATAGGTCACTTGGCCTTTTTCCTTGGCTGCTCTTAATATTCTTTCTTTATTCTGTACATTTAGTTGTTTAATTATTATGTGTCGCGGGGACTCTTTTGGGGGTCTAGTCTGTTTGGTGTTCTATAGGCTTCTTGTATTTCATAGGCATTTCCTTCTTTAAGTTGGGAAAGTTTTCTTCTATAATTTTGTTGAATATATTTTCTGTGCCTTTGAGTTGGTATTCTTCACCTTCTTTTATCCCTATAATTCATAGGTTTGGTCTTTTCATGGTGTCCAAAATTTCTTGGACATTTTGCTTCATGACTTTGTTGGCTTTAGTGTTTCCTTCGACTGATGAAACTATTTCTTCTACTGTATCTTCAATGCCAGAAATCCTCTCTTCCATCTCTTGCATTCTGTTGGTTATACTTGCATCTGAAGTTCCCGATCTTTTACTCAGGTTTTCTATTTCCAGCATTCCCTCTGTTTGTGTCTTCTTTATTTTTTCAATTTCCCTTTTCAGTTCTTGGACTGTTTCCTTTGTTTGTTTCATTACTTTTCATGATTTTCTTTCAGTGATTTATTGTTTTCTTGCAGGACTTTATTGTTTTCTTCCAGGACTTTATTGTTTTTCTTGGAGGGCTTTATTGTTTTCTTCTAATTTGTTTGCCCTTTCCTCTAGTTGTTTACAGCGTTCTTCCAGTTTTCTTGTCTTTTCCTCTATACAAGCCTCTACCTTCTTAATGAAGTTACTCATAAGGCCACTTTCTTCTGCTTCTTCCAATTTTTGGTGTTCAGGTCTAGATGTTGGAGGCGGGCTAGGTTCTGGTGATGCTGTATTGCTCTTCATTTTGTTGTATGTACTTCTGCCTTGACGTCTGCCCATCTCCTTGTGATTCTTTCTTGGTCTTATCAGTGTACTTGTTTCAGAAAGAGCTGACAGATTCAGGAAGTCTCTCTCTCTTGTCCAAAAGGGAGTTCTCTTGTCCAACTCTCTGGTCCAGAAGGGAAGTCGTGGGCAGGATGGGAGCTGGGGGCCGGTCTCTAAGTCTCAGGAAGTGGATGGGGTCTGGGGCAGATGGGCATGGGGGCAGGGCGTGGAGATTGCAGGGGTTGCCGGGGGGCTTGGAAAAGGGGATGCCTCCCAGTGGGGCTAGAAGGGGGACCTGCCCGGTGGCCAAAATCTGTGGCCAAGTTGGGCAGGTCTTCCCGGAGTGCCTGGTGCCCAGGGATGGGGTCTGGGTTGGACCCGGATACTCACTTCTGGTCCAGAAGGGAAGTCGGGGGCAGGAATTCAAGAGGTAATCATGATTTCATTTCTACATCTTTCTTTCATTTTTGACAGCTTTCCGCTCTGCATGTCTGGCTCTCTTAAAAGTTACTGTATGGACCAAGTTAGCCTCAGACTCACAGAGTTGAGTGAGTCTCTGCCTTCAGACTACTCTGATCAATGCCATAGACTATAACATCATGCCTGGTTCATGAATTTCTATTTAATCACAGTAACCACAGTGTTAGTCTTAAACAAATGATATTGAAAGTTTGCTTTTAACATTAATTTAAAGAATATAAAGACTTTTTATTCATCTTAATATTAATTAATTTGACTCAAATATTTTGAGTCAAATTAAATAATCTTTATTTCCTGCCAAAATAGGTTTTCTCCTTAATCCTTGGACTGAGAGATAAGCCTGGATCATAGCAAAAGTGGGTGATTTAAACTCCAAAAATGCAAGGCTAAGGGTTTTCTGAGGGTTGGAGAGAGTGTTCCAGAGGAATTCGGGTGATGTAGGATCTTGGCTGAATTTTTTCACCAGGAGCCAATGAAAAAGAGAAATAATTGGACTGTTGGTTATTTTGAAGTCTAATTTCTTGAGTTCTTTCTATATTCTGGATATCAGCCCTCTGTCAGATGTGCGGTTGGTGAAGATCTTTTCCCATTCTATAGGCTGTCATTTTGTTTTGTTGACCATGTCCTTTGCCGTACAAAAGCTTCTCAGTTTCAAGAGGTCTCATTGATTAATTGTTTCTCTCAGTGTCAGTGCTACTAGTGTTATATTTAGGAAGTGATCTCCGACGCCAATGCGTTCAAAATTACTTCCTACTTTCTCTTCTGTCAGGTTCAGAGTAACTGGATTTATGTTGTGGTCTTTGATCCTCTTGGACTTAAGTTTTGTGCACGGTGAGAGATATGGACCTATTTGCAGTCTTCTACATGTTGACATCCAGTTATGCCAGCACCATTTGTTGAAGATGCTTTCTTTTTTTCCACTGTACAATTTTGGCTTCTTTGTCGAAAGTCATATGTTCATAGGTGTGTGAATTAATATCAGGGTCTTGATTTCGGTTTCATTGTTCCACATGTTGGTTTTTATGCCAGTACCAAGCTGTTTTTATTACTGTAGCTCTATGGTAGAGCTTGAAGTCAGGGATAATGATGCCTCCAGAAGTTGTTTTATTGTACAGGATTCTTTTGACTATCTTGGGTTTTTTATGTTTCCATATGAAGTTGAGTATTGTTCTTTCTAGGTCTGTGAAGAATTGTGTTGGCATTTTGATAAGGATTGCATTGAATCCGTATACTGCTTTTGGAAAGATTGTCATTTTTACTATGTTAATCCTACCTATTCATCAGCATGGGAAATCTTTCCATTTTCTGACATCTTCTTCAATTTCTTTCTTCAGGGACTTAAAGTTCTTGTCATATAGGTCCTTCACTTGCTTAGTTAGAGTTACACCAAGGTATTTTATATTATTTGTGACTATTGTAATGGTGATATATCTCTGATTTCAGGGGAAAGAGAACTTAGAGGAGCAGGATGTCCCATCTGGATCAGGAACTGAGTGGGAGAACAAGGAAAAAGATACCATGGTACCATGGTAAATGTTGCATTTTGTCAAAGGCCTTTTCAGCATCTAGTGAGATGATCATTTTTTTTTTATTCTTTCAGTTTGTTTATATGGTGTACTACATTGACAGACTTTCAAATGGTGAACCACCCTTGCATCCCTGGGATGAAGCCTACTTGATCATGGTGGATACTTGTTTTGAGTTGTTCATGAAGTCTGTTTGCCAATATTTTATTGAGTATTTTTGCATCAATGTTCATGAGGGAGATTGGTCTGTAGTTCTCTTTCTTTGTGGCATCTTTTTTTTGGCTTGGGAATAAGGGTAATTGTAGCCTGGTAGAAAGACCTTGGTAATGTTCCTTCTGTTTCTATTGTGTGGAACAATTTAAAGAGTATTGGTTTTATCTCTTCTTGGAAGATCTTGTAGATTCTGCACTCAAACCATCTGGTCCTGGACTTTTGTTATTGCTGTTGTTGTTGTTGTTGGAAGACTTTAATGACTGTTTCTATTTCCTTAGGGGTTATTGGTCTATTTAAATAGTTTATCTGATTTGCATTTCCCTAATGATGAGGGATGTTGAGTAATTCCTTTAATGTCTTTCAGCCATTTGACCTTCCTCTGTTGAGAATTCTCTGTTTAGTTCTATAGACCATTTCTTAATTGGACTGTTGGGCATTTTAATTTCTAATTTTCTGAGTTCTTTATATATTCTGGATATCAGCCCTCTGTCAGATGTGGGGTTGGTGAAGACCTTTTCCCATTCTGTAGGCTGAGGCTTTGCCATGTTGACCATATTCTTTGGTCTACAAATGCTTCTCAGTTTCTAGAGGTCCCATTGATTGATTGTTTCTCTCAGTGTCTGTGCTACTGGTGTTATATATAGGAAGTGATATCCTATGCCAATGCATTCAAGACTACTTCCTACTTTCTCTTCTGTCAGGTTCAGAGTAACTGAATTTATGTTGTGGTCTTTGATCCACTTGGACTTAAGTTTTGTGCACGGTGAGAGATATGGACCTATTTTCAGCATTCTAAACATTGATATCCAGTTATGCCAGTACCATTTATTGAAACGACTCTGAGATACCACCTTATACACATCAGAATGGCTAAGATCAAAAACATTGAAGACAGCTTATATTAAGAGGATGCTGAGCTACGCGACTCTCCTCCACTGCTAGTGGGAATGCAAGCTTGTACAACCACTTTGGAAATCAATATGGTGCTATCTCAGAAAATTGGCAATCCATCTCCCCCAAGACCCAGCTATTCCACTCTTGGGCATATACCCAAAGAATGCCCAATCATACCACAAGGGCACTTGCTCAACAATGTTTATATCAGCATTGTTTGTAATAGCCAGAACCTGGAAACAACCTAGATGCCCTTCAATTGAAGAATGGATAAATAAAATATGGTACATATACACAATGGAATACTACTCAGCAGAGAAAAGCAATGACATCATGGGGTTTGAAAGCAAATGGATAGGTCTAGAAAAAATCATCCTGAGTAAGGTAACCCAGACTCAGAAATACAAACATGGTATGTACTCACTCATAGGAGAATACTAAATGTAAAACAAAGATGACTAGACTGCTACTCACAACTCCAGGGAGGCTACCTAGAATACAGGACGCTAAGAAAGACACAGGGATTGCCCAATGACAGAGAAATGGATGAGATCTACATGTACAACCTGGACATGAGTTGGGGTAATGAAGGGCAAGGTTCAAGGGAAAGAGCGCTTTGGGGAGTGGGAGATACCAGCTGGATCAAGAACATAGAGGGAGAACAAAAAATAAGAGACCATGATAAATGAAGACCACATTAGAATAGGAAGAAGCAAAGTGCTAGAGAGGTCCACAGAAATCCACAAAGATTCCTCCACAATAGACTACTGGCAATGGGTGAGAGAAAGCCCGAACTTACCTACTCTGGTGATAGGATGGCCAAACATCCTAATTGTCATGCTAGAAATCTCATCCAATGACTGAGGGAACCAGATGCTGACATCCACTGCCAGGCCCTGGGTGGAGCTCCAGGAGTCCAATTGATAAGAAAGAGGAGGGATTGTATGAGTGAGAATTGTTGAGACCAAGATTGGAAAAACACAAGGACAAATAGCCAAACGAATGAAACACATGAACTATGAACCAATAGCTGAGGAGCCCCCAACTGGATCAGGCCCTCTGGATAAGTGAGACAGTTGATTAGCTTGAACTGTTGATGTTTGTTTTCTCCTTTCTGACTCCTTGATCATATCTCCTGCTCAGTTCAATCCAGTTAGGTTTTTCCAAAGAAACCCTGTTGTAATGTGCTTGGTGCCTGCAGCTAAAATGAATTTCAGATTCTAACTCCTTAGACAAAATCAACCCAGTATAACAACAGGGTAGAGGCTGTGTAGATTGTACCAGAGTCCAAGGCTCCCCTTCAGTGAACCTGACATTGACTCCTTTATATCTGTATAAAGCCTCAGCCACAATGCTGTTATTCCCTAGATCCACTGGAAATTTTCCACACATCCCATAGTCTAGCCAGATATTGGTAACACCATGACTACTGCATCTGGGAGACAAGTGTAGGACAAGGTTTGCCAGGTCCTAGGATCACTTCAAGCATTTAATAGGGTGCTCCAAAAAAGGGTAGTGAGCAGGCATGGATCCATAAGCTTCAACCACTAAGTGGGGATATGAGCCCACCATTGTCTTCCAGTCTGAGGTCTCAGAGACCTCAGAAGCATGAGCTGTAATGAAATCCAGTGTCTGGGTTTTCACCTGCCCTGACCTGTGGTGGTCAGCCAGGAAGAGTGTGTGGGCAGCATTCTCCACAGAAAGGTCTCTGAAGAAGACATCCTCACACATGACCTTCAAATGCTCCAGGCCATATTTATCAGCAGCTGCCAGCAAGGCAGCAGCCATGCCTTTGAGGTCTTGGGCTGTTCCTGTCTAAATGATGTCCATCATTACCTTGAAGACTTGTGGCTCTAGGTCAGGGATCTCAATGCGATTCTTTCTGCTCTCCTCCATGTCATGTTGAAAAATGGCTCTGAAAACTGGAGAGCAAGCTGCTCAGATGGCCTTGTGAACCCAGAATTCCTGGCCAGCTAACACTAGGCAGCAGTCTGTCAACTGGGAATTCTTCCACAGCTCTCCTAGCTCCTCTGCCAATGTGCATCTGGGAACCAGAATTCCTGGCTTCTTGTTCTGGTCAGAGAGGCTCAAAGAGACCTGGGCCATGCTCACCTTGCAGACAAGGGTGATCTGGTGATCTGGGAGAAGCCAAAATGCATGGGACAAGAGAAAATCTTGAAGAATGAACTTTTTGTAACCCCAGTCTTGTCCTGGCAATAACCTAAAGGCTCTTGGGCTCTTTTTGACTTTTGTTTTCTCCCCTTCATTGCTCATGATCCAGAACTGGAACTTTGCCCAAACAGGACTCTTTAGTGAGCTGAGCAACACTAGGTAAACTGACAGGTAATCTGCACTTTCTTCATCTACTCTGTTCAGGTATACTCTCAAACACCATTTGTCATTGGCTCCTATTGAGAAAGTGGGGCTTCTAATGCTTTGCTGCATTTCCTCAGCAACAAAAGGGAAGTTGCTGATGGTCCACCTGTCGGAGAAATCCTGAATGCTGATTTGTGTGTGGTCCCATCTCTGGGCTATCTCATCTCCTGCCATTTCTCCTGCAGGTAGTTTGAAGGTTCAACTGGATTGAAAATGAAGAACTAGCAATTGTTTTCTCTTCACCCTGTGAGACACAATAACAGACAGGATTTTGATTTTTAGTTTTTGTTTCTCATCTGTTTCCTCTTCTACCAGTTTGGAAACTTGGGTCTCTGATATTTTCAATGCAGAGTTCAATGCTAATTTCAGAGAACAGAGTCTAGGCTATTTGATACCCTTACATTACTCCATTATTTTCTAGATTGAATCTTAGGTCAATAGGTAACTTGTTTTGACAATTATACACAGCTTTTGGATAGTTGTGATCACTCATTCTATTAATTCATATCAAAAATGTTGCACTAGTGTTCTCTAGAGGAACAGAATATATATATATATTCTCATCAATGGGGATTTATTAGAATAACTTTGGCCTGCAGTCCTGCTAAATCCACATTACTTGTGAAGGGAAAGACCAAGAATCCAGTACTTAACTCAGTCCAAGGACTTTGGATGTATGTGCTGGTCTTCCGTGTATGCTGGTGTTCCAAAAATTTTCTATGGCCCGTGTAGGGATGAACTTGCTGCAAGGTGAGGGCAAGCAGGCAAATAGGAAGAGCTTCCTGCTTCCATGTCATTTTATATGTTTCCAACAGAGGGTGAGGCCCAATTTAGTGTGTGTCTTCCAGCTTCAAGATCTGGATTAAAGGTGTGTGTGTCTTCAGGTCTTGAGTACCGGATTAAATGTTTGTGTCTTTTTACCTCCAAAGTCTGTCCTTTAAATGGATCTACCTATTTCAAATGAAGCAAAAACACTTCTCTGTTGTGACCTCCATTTTAGAGTTTTAGTTAATTCCATGTCTTGTTATGTTGGGAACCCACAAAACCAGCACAAGTGTATTTTGCGTATTGTAGATTCATATTAAATAAAATAGGGATGGTGTCTATTCCTACACAGCTGTTATTTCCTATTCTCAGGGTTTTACACTAAATCCTCCCACTATCATGGTGGGAAAGAGGTGGTTCCAGTGTTCACAACATGGAGGTCAGGTTGGAAGAATTCATATGTGGTGGTCAAGTAGTAGAGCGGGGCAGCAACTCTGAAAGTGGCAGTCTTCTTTCATCCAGACTCACATTCCATGGGATGGCTCCACACACTTTCATTGGTGATCTTGCCCCTCCCCCTCAGATAATCCTCCTGGCAAAAACTGTTCTTGATCCACTAAGCTAGTGCTATGAGAAGATTCTAAGTTCTCAGTTCTGTCAAACTGACGGCCATGATTCAGTTTCTCAATACCTCACAATTTTCATTCTCCACTGGTGAGTTCTGTCCTCTTTAAACTTTGAACTTCCGTGCTTACTCTGATGGGCCTTCTAAGTGAGACGGTATTCTGGTTTTCAAAGGGTGCAGAATATATTCAACAATTACTGAAGAAGGGGTTTTGAAACAGTTCTTCTTAGACTGTGATCTGTAAAATGCTCCCCACATGTATCACTTCTCTAGTTCATCATGTCTAGAGGGACTCACTATCCTAGAGGACAGGAAAATATATGGAAATAGAAAATATCATTGTGAGTGAGGTAACCCAGACTCAGAAAGACAAACATGGTATGTACTCACTCATAAGTGGAGACTGGAGGTAAAACAAAAGATAATCAGATTAATCCCACACATTCAGAGAAGCTAGGAAACAAGGAGGACCCTAAGAGGGATTCTGATCATCTTGGGAAGGGGAAACAGAGGAGATCCCCATGATTGTACTGGGGATGAGGTGTGGGCAATAGAGGGTAGGGAATGGGGGATGTGATGTGAGGAAACGTGAAGGTTGAAGTGGGGGAAAGATAGAGTGGGAGAGCAATGAATGAGATGTCTTGATAGAGGGAGATGTTATGGGATAAGGGAGAAACCTGGTGCTAGGGAAATGATCATTAAGCCACAACCCCAGTTTAGACCTCTAGCAATAGTAGTGATGGTGCCTAAACTGGCCTACCCTGGAAATAAGGCTGGTGAATACTTTGTGTTATAATAGAGCCTTTGTCCATTAACTGATGGAAGCAGATACAGAGATTCACACTCAAGCACCTGGCTGAGCTCCAGGTGTCCAGTTGAAAGAAGGGAAAGAGAGATTATATGAGCAAAGGGGGTCAAGATTATGATGGCAAAATCTAGAGAGACAACTGAACCAAGCTCAAAGAAACTCATGAACATTAGACCTACAGGTGTGGAACCTCCATGGAACCAGACTAGAACCTCTACATACCTGAGCAGAAGTGTAGCTGGGTGGGTTTGAGGGGCCCATGGCAGTGTGATCAGGATCTATCCCTGGTGCACGAGCTGGCTTTCTGGATCACATTACCTAGGGCTAGACCCCTTGCTCAACCTTGATGCATTGGGGAGGGGCTTGGTCCTACCTCAACTGAATGTACCAAGCTTAGCTTGTCCCCTAGTGGGAGAACTTACCCTGTTGGAAGAGGGGATGAGTGCTGGGGGAAAAGAGAGAAGTCGGGGTGCGGGAGTGACAGCATGAAGAGGGATGAGAGGGTAATCTGTTATATACATTGAAAAAAATAAAGAAAATCAATAGGTCCCACATAGCACAAATAAAATCAAGATCACATATGTATTATAAACAGACAGAAGAACACTAGTAAAATAGAATGATCACTAGAAGCCTCCCCACCAAATGAAACCCAGAAAAATATAGCTTTGCTACAGCAATTTACCTGCCATTTGAAGACAAGTTCTTTCCCATCCTCCTCAAATAAAAACATAGGATACTTGCCCAATTTATTTTACCAGTCTAAAATTACACTGATACCTAAATCACAGACCAATTCACTGATAAACACTGATGAAAATATACTCATTAAATAATTGCAAATTGAGTCCCAAATTATTCAAAAATAATTTACCATGATGAATTAGGCTTTGTTCCAGATGTATAGGGATTGTTCTATATACAAAAATCAAAAAATATAATTGACCATATAAACCCACAAATGACTAAACCTCAGGAAGACATAAACCACATTATCATATCCTAAAATTCAGGAACAGCATTTTTCAAAACTCAATATTCCTTCATGATAAAAGACAAGGAGAGATTGGGACATAGGTGACATACCTAAATATAACAATGACAGTTTAAAACCTTTCCATAGTCAGGGGCTGGGGAGATGGCTCAGAGGTTAAGAGCACTGGCCACTCTTCCAGAGGTTGTGAGTTCAATTCCCAGCAACCACATGGTGGCTCATAACCATCTACAATGAGATCTGTTGCCCTCTTCTGGCCTACAGGCATACATGCACACAGAATACTGCATATATAATAAATGAATGAATCTTAAAAAAAAAAATTTACAATGGTCGAGAGACAGCCGGGACTGACCTACTCTGGTGATGGGATGGCCAAACACCCTAATAGTTGTGCCATAAACCCCATCCAAGGACTGAGGAATCTGGATGCAGACATCCTCGGCGAGGCCCCTGGTGGAGCACTGGGAGTCTAATTAGTGAGAAAGAGGAGGGTCTATATGAGCGAGAATTGTTGAAACCGAGGTTGGATAAAGCACAGGGATAAATAACCAAATGAATGGAAACACATGAACTATGAATCAAAGGCTGAGGAGCCCCCAACTGGATCAGGCCCTCTGAATAGGTGAGACAGTCGTTTGGCTTCATCTGTTTGGGAGGCATCTAGGCAGTGGTACCAGGTCCTGGGCTCATTGCATGAGTTGGCTGTTTGAAACCTGGGACTTATGCAGGGACACTTGGCTCAATCTGTGAGGAGGGAAATGGACCTGCCTGGACTGAGTCTATCAGGTCGATCCCAGTCCTCGGGGGAGAACTTGATCTGGAGGAGGTGGGAATGGGGGGTGCACTGGGGGGAAGGGAAGGAGGGCAGGAAGGGAGAGAACAAGGGAATCTGTGGCTATTATGTAGAACTGAATAGTACTGTAAAATAAATAAAAAAATTTTGTACATAAAAAACAAATAAAAAAAAGAAAAAAGAAAGAAAACCTTTCCATAGTCAACATCAACTTAATGAAGAGAAACTCAAACAATTCCACTAAGGCCTGAAAAAAGACAAGGTGTTTCATTTCTTTGTATCTGTTCAATATGACAATTGAAGTCTTCATTAAATCAGTAATGCAAGTGACAATAAAAAGGATACAATTTGAAAAGGAAGAAGAAAGAATCTTTATTTGTAGAAAACACTATAATACACATAAATTATGTCAATGATTCAACAGGGAATTTCCTACAGCTAATAAACACTATCAACAAATCAGCTTGACAAAAAACTAAGGAAGTGAAAAGTCTGATTAGGATGCATTGTCTAAGTAAAGAATTTACTTTCAGTAATAAAATATTTAAAAAAAATCAGTATTCCTCCTAAATACTAATGAGAGACAAACTGGGAAAGAAATCAGAGAAAAACACCTTTCACAATAGCCCAAATACTAACAAAAATACCTTGGGGATAACTCTACCAAAGTAAGTGAAAGACTTGTATGATAAAACTTCAAGTCTTTTAGGAAGAAACTGGAGAAGATATGAGAAAATAAAAAGATCTCCCATGCTCATTGTCAGTAGATTAAGTTCTAAAATTGGCCATACTACAAAAGCAATCTACAGATACAAAGCAATCTGTTTCAAAATGACAATACAATTCTCTCCATATCTTTTAACAACCATTCTCAGCTTCACATGGAAATACAGAAAGCATTGGATCACTAAAATATTACAGAATGATAATAGAATTGTTGCAGGTCTCATCATTCTTGATTTCAAATTTTACTTTAAACCTATGTTAATAAAAGAGCAGATGATTGGAAGGAGTCCATGGAAGACTAAGTCAAGTCTACAATACAGAGGCCATGCCATTCCAAGGGGTGTGTGACTCAGGTTCATGGTGACTTCCAGGACCTAACTGCTTTGGGAGGTTATGTCTGGGTCCATGGCCCTAATGCAGCAAGGTTCTTTGCTCCAACATGGTTCTTTGACTCTTTGGACAGTTGAGCAACACCAAATAAAGTAACAGGAAATCTTGGCTTTGTTCATAGATCATTTCAGGCATTCTCTCAAACACTTATTTCTCTTTGTCACTGGCTCCTGGTGAATAAAATCAGCCAAGTCCCTACATCACCAAAATTCATCTGCAATACTCTCACCAACTCTCAGAAAACCCTTAGCCTTGCATTTTTAGAATTTCAAAAACCCTACTTCTCCTATGTTCCTGGCTATTTTCTCAGTCTAAGCATTAGGGGAAAACCTAATATAGCAGGAAATAGCTTATTTAATTTGACTCAAATATTTTGACTCAATTAATATTGAAATGAATAAAAGTTCTTGCTATTCATTAAATTAATATTAAAGGTAACCTTTCAATATCATTTTTTAACGTTAACAGTATTGGTTACTGTGATTAAAGAGAAATTCATGAACTAGGCATGATCTGAAAGTCTATGGCATTGATCAGAGCAGTCTGAAGGGAGAGACTGACTGAACTCACTAGTCTGAGGTCTAACTTGGTCCATAGAGCAACATCTAGGAGAGCCAGACATGGAGAGTAGAAAGCAATTAAAAATGAAAGAAAGAAATAGGAATGAAATCATGATTACCTCTGAATTCCTGCTAAAATATTTCAGATGCCAATGATTTAGAAAGGATTTAGTCTTTCAGAGCTGTTCCATCCTCCTTAAGAAAGTAACTGTGATGGAATGGAGAAATGGTTCAGCAGTCAAAGGTGCTGAATACCTTTCCAGAAGACTGCCATCCAACTCACTTCATTAACAAGTCAGCTGACAACAGTTAGTAATGCAGTTATCCAGTTATCCAGGGCATCCAACAGCGTCTTTCAGCCTCTGAGGTACCATATGCTCATGGTGCACAGATTCTCCTGTGTAACAGGGCTCAGACATTAGCAGGCCAACATGGGTAAGCACAACTGTCTCCATGAAGGAAGTGCCATTCTAGGTGTAAAACCCAGCACTTGCTGAAAAACAGTAACCCCTGCCACAGATGAAACAAAGGCTTAATCTACCAAAGTCCATAGTTCTAGGAATATCTGTAAATGTTCAAACCTTGCTTCAAATATAGTAACATTTTTGGCTTCTGTAGAGCCAGTTTGGGCTATCTTCTTATTAACTGAAGTTTGTCAACCCAGAATATGGGAATTTAGCTTAAAAGCCCACATTGAGAAAGGCCTAGCTACTTCACGAGAATCCCAAATATCTCATGTGTTTGCCAGCTGGCTAAGAAAGACTTTCTATTTTCCTAAATCCATTTTCAAACAGTCTCTTCTCTCTGTCTGTCTCTCTCTCATATATATATATATATATATATATATATATATATATATATATATATATATATATATATGTGTGTGTGTGTGTGTGTGTTGTGTTGTGTTTTTTGCAAGTCATTCTACATGTTACTTTTATTGTTTTGCTGTATTGACTGTTGGATTTCTCTGCTGGGGACACCTCTGCTGCTTAAGACTGTCTTTTCCTGTTGGGAATCTGAATCACTTTGGCTGTAGCATGTCCCCCAGAGAACGGTCTACCTGAAATAAAACCTACGCTTGTTCCATTCCTGGAATGAGAAACTATATGAAAAGATCTTGTACTTGAGACCCAGGCAGGAGTCAGTTCCCCACTGAGAGAATTGCTCCCATTCTGCAGGAGCATGCTCATGGAAGCTCAGGACATACAGCTGGAGCACTTGACTTAAAAATGAGGGGTCTTGTAGGAATTGTCAAACTTCATTACAAATGAGATATTTGAGGGAAGGGGTTTCTGCCACCCTGGCCCTTAACACATACAGAAAAGTCACAGAGGCTACTAGCTAGCCTCCTGCCAAAGGTTCCTAAATGAGGAACCAAAAATTCAGAGATCAAAACCAATTGATTGATTTATTCTGAACTGAGGGATGAGCAGCATTAGAGCCAGATTTCAGGAGAGCTAGGAAGGGAATTGCTGAGTTGATTGAATCACTGAAGGTATTTCCCAGTCCTCTAGGCTTAGCGAGTCCCTCTAGACATGATGAACTAGAGAGAGGTGATAGATGTGGAGAGCATTTTACAGATCACATTCTAAGAAGAACTGTTTCAAAACCCCTTGTTCAGTAATTGTTGAACATGTTCTGCACCCTTTTAAAACCAGAATACTGTCTCACATTTAAGGCCCATCAGAGTAAGCACGGAAGTTCAAAGTTTAAAGAGGACAGAACTCACCAGTGGAGGATGAAAATTATGAGGTATTGAGAATCTGAATCATGGCAGTCTGTTTCATGGAACTGAGAACTTAGGATCTTCTCATAGCACACCCTTAGTGGCTCAAGAACAGTTTTTCCAAGGAAGATTATCTGAGGGAGAGGGACAAGATCACCAATGAAAGTGTGTGGAGTCATCCCATGGAATGTGAGTCTGGATGAAAGAAGACTGCCACTTTCAGAGTTGCTGCCTGGCTCTGCTACTTGACCACCACATATGAATTCTTCCACCCTGACCTCCATTTTGTGAACACTGAGACCCCTGACAGAGTAAGAAAGCACCTCTCCCCTGATCATGATAGTGGAAGGATTTAGTGCAAAACCCTGAGAAGAGGAAATAACTGCTGTGTAGCAATATACATCATCCCTGTTTTATTTAACATGAATCTACAATAAGCAAAATACACTTGTGCTGGTTTTTGTGGGTTCCCAACTTAAGACATGGAATTAACTAAAACCCTACAATGGAGGCCACAACAGAGAGAAGGGTTTTGCTTCATTTGATGTAGGTAGATCCATTTAAAGGATAGACTTTGGAGGTCAAATGACACAAACATTTAATCCAGATCTCAAGTCCTGAAGACAAACACATCTTTAATCCAGATCTTGAAGCTGGAAGACACACCCTAAATTAGGCCACACCTTCTGTTAGAAGCATATAAAAGAACATGGAAGCAGGAAGCTCTTGCTATTTCCCAGTTTTCCCTCACCTTGCAGCAAGTCAATCCCTACCCTGGAAATAGAGAAATTTTGGAACACCAGCATATACTGAAGACCAGCAGACACATCCAAAGTCCTTGGACAGAGTAAGTACTGGAATCTTGGTCTTTCCCTTCACAGGTAATGTGGGCATAGCAGGACTGCAGCCCATAGTCATTCTAATAAATCCCCTTTGACTATATATATATATATATATATATATATATATATATATATATATATATATAGATAGATAGATAGATAGATAGAGAGAGATTCTTTGTATATATTCTGTTCCTCTAGAGAACCCTAGTACATTTTTGATATGAATTAATAGAATGAGTGATCAAAACTATCTAAAAGCTGTGTATAATTGTCAAAACAAGTTACCTATTGACCTAAGATTCAATCTAGAAAATAATGGAGTAATGTAAGAGTATCAAGTAGCCTAGACTATGTTCTCGAAATTAGCATTGAAATCTGCATAGAAAAATATCAGAGACCCAAGTTTCCAAACTCGTAGAAGAGGAAACAGATGAGAAACAAAAACTAAAATCAAAATCCTGTCTGTTATTGTGTCTCACAGGGTGAAGAGAAAACAATTGCTAGTTCTTCATTTTCAATCCAGTTGAACCTTCAAACTACCTGCGGCAGAAATGGCAGATGAGATAGCCCAGAGATGGGACCACACACGAATCATCATTCAGGAATTCTCCTACAGGTGGACCATCAGCAACTTCCCTTTTGTTGCTGAGGAAATGCAGCAAAGCATTAGAAGCCCAACTTTCTCAATAGGAGCCAATGACAAATGGTGTTTGAGAGTACACCCGAACTGAGTAGATGAAGAAAGTGCAGATTACCTGTCAGTTTACCTAGTGTTTCTCAGCTCTCTAAAGAGTCATATTTGAGCAGAGTTCCAGTTCTGGATCATAGGTGCAGAAGAAGAGAAAACACAAGTCAAGAAGAGCCCAAGAGCCTTTAGGTTAGCACCAGGCCAAGACTGGGATTTCAAAAAGTTTATTCTTCAAGATTTTCTCTTGTCCCATGCATTTTGGCTTCTCCCAGATAATCAGATCATCCTTGTCTGCAAGGTGAGCATGGCCCAGGTCTCTTTGAGTCTCTCTGACCAGAACAAGAAGCCAGGAATTCTGGTCCCCAGATGCACATTGGCAGAGGAGCTAGGAGAGCTATGGAAGAATTCCCAGTTGACAGACTGCTGCCTAGTGGTAACTGGCCAGGAATTCTGGGCTCACAAGGCCATCTTAGCAGCTCACTCTCCAGTTTTCAGAGCCATGTTTCAACATGACATGGAGGAGAACAGAAAGAATCGCATTGAGATCCCTGACCTGGAGCCACAAGTCTTCAAGGTAATGATGGACTTCATTTACACAGGAACAGCACCAGACCTGGACAGCATGGCAGATTCTGTGCTGGCAGCTGCTGACAAGTATGGCCTGGAGTGTTAGAAAGTCATATGTAAGGATGCCCTCTTCAGGGACCTTTCTGTGGAGAATGCTGCCCACACTCTCTTCCTGGCTGACCACCACAGCTCAGAGCAGCTGAAAACCCAGACACTGGATTTCATTACAGCTCATGCTTCTGAGGTCTCTGAGACCTCAGACTGGAAGACAATGTTGGGCTCATGTCCCACTTAGTGGTTGAAGCTTATGGTTCCAGGCCTGCTCACTGCCCTTTCCTGGAGCACCCTATTAAGTGCTTGAAGCGATCCTAGGGCCTGGCAAACCTTGTCCTACACTTGTCTCCCAGAATCAGCAGTCATGGTGTTACCAATGATACGTGGGTAGACTATGGGATTTGTGGAAAATTTCCAGTGGATCTATGGAATAACAGCATGGTGGCTGAGCCTTTAAACAGATATAAAAGAGTCAATGTCAGGTTGAGGTACAGGGAGCCTTGGACTCTGGTACAATCTATATAGCCTCTCCCCTGTTGTTATACTGGGTTGATTTTTGTCAAAGGAGTTAGAATCTGAAATTCATTTTAACTGATGGCACCAAGCACATTACAACAGGATTTCTTTGGCAAAAACTCTCTGGATTGGACAGAGCAGAAGATATGATCAAGGACTCAGAAAGGAGAAAACAAATATGAATGTTTGATTACAAGTGATGCAAAGATAATGAAGAAAGTTTTTCTCCAAACTCAGTGTTTGGGACAGGGGAGATGACTCACTTGGCAGAAGCAATTGTTGATCTTGCACAGGTCCTTTTCTTCAGTTCTCCTCTTGTCTCCATGGGCACATCTATCTCTAATAAATAAATTACCCAAATAAAATATCCAATGAATAAAAATTCTAAAATCAGCTTATGGATTCCAGTGGTGTTTCTGTTTGAAAACGGCCATTTTAGTCCATCCAGCTCAGCTGTAAAAGTTGGTGCTGTGTCTTCACTGACACACACACACACACACCCATACACTCTCTCACACACACAATCCATGAGACAATACCTAATGAATTCTGTTTCACTCAGAGATTCGTGTGTAGTCCAATGGACATCAGGTGGGATTTCTCCAATAGCTGTTGGGAACAGATACTGAGATTCATAGCCAAACAATGAGCAGAACTCAGTGAACCTCAAGGAAGAGGGAAAGGCTGGGTTGTTCGAGGCATCAAAGACACAAGCGGTACAGAGCTCACAGAGTCAACTAAACAGGGTTTATAGGGGCTCATAGAAACCTAAGAGGCCATCACAAAGCCTGTATGGGTCTATACTAAGTCCTCTGTGTATTTAATGTGCTTGTTCAACTCAGGGGGTTTGTGGAAATCCTAATGGCAGGAGTCTGGGGAGTCTCTGAACTGTTTGTCCCATATTGGCTCCTTCTGAGTTGGCTCCTCCAGCCTTGATATGAGGGTTTGTGCCTACTCTTAATACATTTTGTTATCTTATGTTCATTTGATATCCCCAGGAGACCTGTGCTTTTCTGAAGGGAAGCAGAGGAGTACATGTATGTGGAGTGGAGGTAGGGGAGACTGTGGTCAGATGGGACTCTATGAGAGAAGAAAAAAAAATCCAAAAAGAAAACTAGAAATATGGAAATACATTTCAGGAAGTAGTATTTACACAGATCTGCAAAGGAGCAACTAATGTGAAGTTCTTTTGTCCCCTGTTAACGCTCATAAAAATTGCCTTCATCTGAGGAGTTTAATAATCAAGTAGATAGGATGAACCAATTAATGTACAGTCAGACTCTGTAACAAGCTATCCTCATTATTACACAATGGGCCCATGATCAAAGTACCTGTGGTAGCTGAGATAGGGGTTATGAATGGAATCACAACATGGATATCCACTCATCAAGAGTGACCTAGTTATAGTTGCTGGACACCAGCTGCTGAATGCCACATCTGCCAATAACAGAGACCAACACAGAGCCCCAGATATGTCACCATTCTCCAGGCTGACCAGCCAACAAAGTCATGAAACGATGACTACATTGGGCTACTTCCTCTGTGGAATGGACACCACTTTGTCCTTCCTGGAGTAGATACTTATTCTAGTTACACATTTGCATTTCCTGCCTGTAATGATTTTACCAAAACTACCACACAGGGACAAACAGAATGCCTTGTCAACTATCATGGTATTCCATACATTGTAGCTTCTGACCAAGATACTAAATTCTCAGAGAGGTGTAACCCTGGCCCAAGATCATGGATTCCACTGGGACACACAGTTTACAAACCACAACTCTAGGGCATGTGTGCCAGAAAACGAGGTAGGCTGCCTTCAGGTCTTCTCTGCTTTCTCTGTTCTTTCACATCCAACCCCCCAGTCTCATCCCAAGCTCTGCAGCAGAGCACCCTGAAACCTTCTCTGCACCCCTGTGTGCAGATCCCATACATCTTCCTCTTCTAACCTCTCCATCCCCGACTCATTGCTTTGTCCCAGCTCCCAACTCAGCAAGGCACCCTTGCTAACCCACTCTTTCTAGGGAAACAAGTAGGCTGAATGCAGATCCACACCTCTACTTTTGCTCCTCTACTTTCAATTTTCTGGTGTCATCCTCTCCTCTGTAGTAGAAAATCTGCTGTGGTCTCTTTCCTGTCAGACCCTATCCCCACTGGTTCACAAAGATCTTCTTCCCCAATCTTCCTTCCCCCAACTCAACCCATCATCCCAGCCTCCAACACCAGCAGGCATTCACTAAGAACACACCAGCAGAACAAGACAAAGAAATAGGTAAGCCAACTGAAGAACTTCCTCCTTCCCTCCAAATCCAATCCCCCAGTCTCATCCCTAGAATTGCAACAGAACACCAGCTGCAGCTTTCTTCCCCACCCACCCACCCACCCAGCTAAAATCTCCTATGGATTCCATACAAATTCTCCCCTGATTTTTTCAAAATATTTTTACTGATTATTTGGAAATTTCACATCATGGATCCTGAGCATTCTTTCTTCCCAGTCCCACTAGTTCTGACACCCTACCAGGACACCAGTTCTGATACCTCATAAGGACGACAAAGTAGATCTGACCTTGGTGGAGTGGTGGTGCAGGTGAGACAGCCTGAGGGTGAGAGGACAGGAGAGGTGACTGTACTCCTTGCTGCCTGCTGCAGTGGGTGAGCTAGCAACAGCAATGCTAGAGAACTCACCTTGTTGGTGTCCATGAGGGAAAGCTGGAAGGCTGACCAACCTAGCTACCACCCAAGCCCTGAACCAGGACTGTGAGGTGGCCCATCCAACATTCACCTCATGTATGAACTGCTGGAGCATGTGAAGTGGCTGGACCTACAGACCCAAAGCTACAGGATCTCTGTGACACAAAAGATCTCTATGACACAAGGCAACAAGGAAGGTTATCCAAGAGGAGTCCCAGTGAGGACCCATGTAGCAGTATAGAAGAAGCCAGAGACCTCAGACCAGAACACTGACTCATTGCAATGAACACTTACAAGTAAAGATATAAAGTAAAGTAAAGATGGACTAAAGGGTACACTGTGGGACTCACTATGTCACACTACAACTTCCACCCTGGGACTTTATTTTTGTGTGGTAGTTAGTTTGGTTGTTTTTGTTTTGATTTTTTTGTTTCTCTTTTGAAATTTGATTTGTTTAGTGGGAGAGGTTGTAAGGGTGCAGGGTGGATATGAAGGGACAGGGAGATGGATGACTCTGGATGTATGACATGAAACCCACAAAGAATCAATAAAAATTGAATTAAAAAAGCCAAGCATTTAATCTCAGCCCTCAGGAGGCTGAGTTAGATAGATCTCTTCATTTTTGAGTCCAGCTTTCTCTTTAGATTGGGTTCCAAGATGATGGAACAGCTCTGAAGCTGTTCTCTAAAGCTTTGGCAGTCTGAAATATTTTAGGAGGAATTAAAGCGGTGTGGGGGACCAGCCCCCACCTTTTACAGGGTTCCTATGAGGAGGAGAGAGGAATGCAGAACTTAGAATGATAGGCCTAGCCGAGAAGAAGGAAGACAGAATTACAAGATAGCTTCAGGAGGACCTGGTCAATGCCTAATGGCCCAGAACTTTATTCAAAAGGGCTTTTTATAACAATGCCAAGGAGAGGAGAAAAAGACCTCCCCCTTGCTAGATACAACCAAGTATAGACCCTCCCAAACACCTGGCATCTAGGCCCATGGTCCAGTCATCCTCTTATGCAGTCCTGCTAGGTAAAGCAAGCACGGATCTCACTAGGAAACCTCTGTAGGCTCCCACAAACAGGTAGATAGTCATGATTTCCTTCTTATGTTCCTTGTTCTTTCTTTTTTAATGGCTTTTCACTCTGCATGTCTGGCTCTCCTATAAGATGCTCTATGGACCAAATTAGCTTCAGACACATAGAGTTGAGTCAGCCTTTGCCTTCAGACTACTGTGGTCAAAGCCCTAGAATACCACATCATGCCTAGTTCATGAATTTCTATTTAATTACCTTAACCACACTGTTAGTTTTTAGCAAATGGTATAGAAAGCTTGTCTTTAACATTAATAAAGAACATCAAGACTTTATTATTATTATTATGATTGTTATTATTATTTTATTTTTTAATTACACTCATGATATTCATTAATTATGCTCATGATATTAATCACATTTGTGGTATTCATAGATTACATTCGCAGTATTCACAATTATAAATATATATATATATATATATATATATATATGTATTAATTTTAAATGCTGAATGTCATTTATTGAAGGAGGGAGGAGGTCTTAAATACAGGCTTACAGCACAAGGGAGAACCCCGGAGGGTATAAGTTTGCTACTGATGTTTTATAATCTTGTATCTAAGCTGTTAATGCCCATTATTCAGGATACACAGACAAAGAACTTTCCTTAAGCATTCAGGAGGGTGGAAACTGGCAGGGAATTAGCACAGGGAGGATATCAAGGTCAAGGTCCACAAGCAAGGCAACAGTTACATAAATGGGGGCCAGGGACCTACAGGTCCCTCTTTTAATAAAAAATGAGCTTCTGATTTGGGTTGTGTGAGACGTCAACAGGTCACCTTACCCGTCATGGAGACGCCTGCCCAGTCCACACAGGTGCTCTGTCTCAGGTTGGTGAGTGCCTCCCAAGCATTACCCATCTCTGAATACTCATTATCATACAGGCTCAATCGTGCATGAGCTACAGAATTAACTGCTACCAAAGATCTCAATGTGGCACTGGGCTTGCAATCTGTGTGTTTGACACAGAAATGACCAACAGAGGTCCTATCTCACCCATAGCCAGTAGCCTAAGGGCAACTGAGCCATTCCCTTCCTTAACTAGCCATAGTGTATGTTGGAGTCCTTGTAAGATAGTATTCCAAAAGCAACTGGAACTTGAGTCTATAAATTTATAATTTTCAACGCCAAACGAGATGTATATAACTACAGATCATTATTATTATTTTTATTAGTATACTTAAAGCATCATCATCATCATTACTATTAATTTTATTAATTTGTGATATGATCTCACTAGGTAGTTGTGCCTATCTAGAATTCCTAATGTAGAGCAGATTGGTCCCCAAATCTTACACTCTGTGAGTGCTGAGATTAGAGATGTGAAGCCCCATGTCCCCATACAACAAAGAATGAGTAACATCCATCTCAGAATTACAGTGCCAAGTGTTCTATGTCCTTGCTAGAACCAGTTCTCTTTGGGACAGTGATGAGCCTTAAGAAAGGAAGAAATGAAGGGAAGGCCCAAGGAGGGTAAAGTGTGAAAATATAGTTCAGAAGTAGGGAACTTGCCTAACATGTTGGACATTCCTGACTTTATCTCCTGCAAAACATACAGATGCAGCTACCCACAGATGAGAGCATGCATATGTGCAATACCACAGAGAGAAGAATGCTGCCTAGAGATCAAGTGGAGGATGTCAGAGACTCATAGAATATTTCGATTTATTTATTCTCCAGAGCATTCCTTAAAGGGGTCAAGAGTCAGGATGGGTGGTGCTCAAGCATAATCTTCTTACCTGTGAGGATGAGGTGAAAGGAATGTAGGTTCAAGGCTAGCCTGGCTCTGCAGCAAGACAGTCTTAAAATAAAAACTAATCAATGAAGTAAATATATATACATATATGGAGACACAGAGGCCATGAGAAAAATCTCTTTCTGCTTTGGGCAGGGGGCAAGAGAAAAATCAAGCAAAATTCAAAGGTGGAGAGAAATGTCTTAATGTCTCCCTGTTGTTTTCTTTCATTTCTTCATGCTGTGGTGAAACTCAGTATACAGCGCAGGCCAGAGGACTCTTGAATACATTCCCTCAGGCTCTGAGTGCTAGAGAACATAAGGCCTACCACCCACATTCCACTAATTTAAGAGTAATTTTTGGCCAGGCAGAGGTAGTGCAGGCCTTTCATCCCAGCACTCAGGAGGTAGAGGCAGGCGTATCTCTGTGAGTTAGAGTCTGGCCTGGTCTACAAAGTGAGTTCCAGGAAAGGCACAAAGCTACACAGGGAAACCCTGTCTCAAAAAACCAAAAAAAGAAAGAAAGAAAAGAATATTTTTTCAGTATGTCTTATTCCTGCCCTTGCCAATCATTTTACTGTTGTCTCGCTAAGTATTTAAGAATTCAGACATTTGATACCAGGCCTCAAAGGCAGAGGGAGGTAGAGCTCTATGTTTTTCAGCCAGCTTGGTGTATACAATGAGTTCAAAGACAGTCAAGACTGTGGAAGGACACTCTCTTTCAAAAACAGAAAGGGAAAGAACCCAAATCAGGCTGAAAGTTACTTTTCATTGTGTGTGTGGTTAACCCTTACAGCTCAAGATACTCTTGGGACTGGCTTAGGAGGACTGCTTATATGTAGGAAGGTCATTGTGAAAAATGTCTAGAAATAGGTCAAATTAACAATATTTCCTCCATATATGTAATAAATGTATAATTTAATCTTCCTTCTTTGGCTTAGGCTTGCATTGGGAAACAGAGGAAGTAGGAATCCTGGATGTTTGAGGTCCACATCCTTTAATATGACCTCCTCCTCAAAGAACAGATTCGGAGGCTGGAAATAGTGATGTCCTTTTTAATTATATTCAGGAGGCAATGGCCATCTGCAGTGGCAGCCTGGAATACTTAGGGAGTTTAAGGGGAGCCCTGGGAAACAGTTCATTTGAGTTGAGGCTGTCCTTCTTAAGTGGCTTAAACTCAAAAACCCAAACACACAAAAATTAAATGTAAGAGAAAGCAAAACAAAGGTCTAGTATAATTTTTTAAAACAATTTAGCAGAGACATCATCATGAAGGAGAATATATAAGTGGTGAATAATATGTAGTTATTAAAAAAATGAAGTAGCACCAATTAAAGTTGTATCCCCAAGCCTCTAGGTCTGGATTAAAGGTATGTGTCTTCCTTCCTCAAAAGTCCTTGTTTAACATGGATCTATCTACTTCAACGTAAGCAATAATTTCTCACAGGTGTGCTCTCAATTTTGGTGTTTTGTTAATTCCAGATATAGTGAAGTTGAGAACCAAGATCACAAGGGTGTGTTATTTCTTGTGGTTTGTCTTCCATCAGTAAGGGATCATGTCAACATTTGCATAGCTATTATTTACTCTTGTATGTTGTTACAATGACTGCTGCTATAAACACCATCAGGGAAGGGGTGTTTTTCTTAACTTGTCAGTGGTCTTAGTTTTCACAACATGGATGGCTGGTGAAAACCTCATACATGGTGAGGTGGAATCAGAGCCAGGAACTCCTGAGGGTGACTCTATTCTTTCCTCCTTTTATTCCATCCAGACCCAGAGTCCCAGGATGACTCCAACAAACTTTAGTGGTGGTCTTTCCCCTGCCTCTTAGATAATCCTTCTGAAAGACCCTAACCCTTCAGGCTTACACCCCCAAGCCCCAGAAAATAAGGAACTAAAAAGAAAACTAGTTTCAAGGGCCACCTGACTCAGCCATTATTCAACCTGTAACAATGTAACAATGTAAAAAGATTTCTGTTAAGAGATGTGCTCAACTGTGACTGGGATAGTTGCAAGTGTTCCAGGAAAGACCACTGTGACCTTTATGTAAACTCCACTCCTGCCCTGATAACCCCCTTGAGGTTTCCAGAAGAATGTACATGGGGACCTGACTGTACCCACTCTGTGATCAGACTATGATCCTGTGAAATGAAATTGTATGGGAATTGTAATCTTATGGCTTTTGTGTGTTTTCCTTTAAAAACCCCCATGTGGCTGCAGTAAGATGTGGCTCTTGCTCTTAGGAGTAGAGTTTGCCTGTCTGTACAGTTGCTTCAATAAAAACCTCGTGCTGTTGCATCAACTGGACTGGAGTCTGGGTTCTTGGGACGCTCACTCAAGACCCTAAACCCTTGGGGTACAACACTGCTTAGAAACAGTCTTCCGGATCCATCTAAGGGCACCAACATAAACAAAGTCAGAAACAATAGGTCCCACTTAACAAAATAAAATCAAGGTCAGACATGTGTTCTAAACAAACCAATAAATCCTAGTAAAATAGCATAATCACTAAAAATCTCCCCATCAGAAAAAAAAGCCCAGGACCAGAGAGTTTGAGGGAAGCAGTATCTGCCACTCTGACCCCAAATCCACATGGAGAATAGTCACTGATGTTACTAGATAGTCACTTGCCAAAGGTTCCTAAGACGAAACAACAATTTAGGCATCAAATCCAGTTGATTGATGTGTTCTGTATTGAGGGATGAAAAGCACTGAAGTCAGACTTTAGGAGAGCTAGGCTGGGAATTGCTGAGTTGATTGAATCACTGAGGTATCTTCATGTCTTCAAGGCTTAGTGAATCTCTCCAGACCTGATGAACTGGAGAGAGATGACAGATGTGGAGAGCATTTAAGACATCACATTCTAAGGGGAACAGTCTCAAAACACCTTCTTTGGTAACTGTTGAATATTTTCTGCACTATTTGGAAACCAGAATGGGGTCTCACTCTTTAAAAATGGTTTGCTTACTTATTTAAAGTTTTTTTTTTCATTTTGCATACCACACACTGTTATCCTATCTCTCTTTGAAGTCCTAGCAAAGTAAGCATGGAAGTTGAAAGTTTAAAGAGGACAGAACTCACCAGTGAAGGATGAAAATTATGAGGTATTAAGAAGCTGAAACTTGGCAGTAAGCATGATGGAATTGAGAAGCACTTAGGATCTTCTCCTAGCACACCCTTAACTGGATCTGGAAGAGTGTTTCTAAAGAGGATTATCTGAGGGGGAGGGAGTGACCACTATCAAAAGTTGGTGGTGCCATCCTGGGGCTGTCAGTCTGGATGAATAAAAGTCAGGAAAAAAGACTGTCACTTTCAGGGTTCCTGCCTGGCTCTGCTTCTTACCCACTGTATATGAATTCTTACCCCCTGACCTCCATGTTGTGAACCCTGAGTCCCCTGACAGGGTAAGGAAAACACCTCTCCTGGATCATGTTAGTGGTAGGAATCAGTGTAAAACCCCTAGAAGAGTAGATAACAGCTCTGTGGAATGGACACAAACCCTTATTTTACAAAAGACGAACCACAGAAAGCAAAATACACTTTTGGTGGTTATTCTTGATTCTCAACCTAACTAGACATGGAATTAACTAAAATCCTAATATGGAGGGCAAAACGGTGAGAAATGTTTTGCTTAAGTTGAAGTAGGTAGATACACTTCAAATACAGAGTATGAAAGTAAAAAGAAACAAACATATAATCCGGATGTCAGGGCCGGAAGACACACACCTTTAATCCAGATCTGGAGACTAGAAGACACACCCTAAATTGGGCCACACCCTCTGTTAGAAGCATATAAAAGGACATGGAAGGAGGAAGCCCTTGCTCTTTGCCTGCTTGCCCTCACCTTGTAGCCATTCCATCCCTTCCCTGGCATTAGAGAATTTTTCTTCAGAATTCCAACATATACTGAAGACCCAGGGACACGTCCAACCTCCTGGACTGAGTAAGTACTGGATTCTTGGATTTTCTCTTCACAGCTAGCCAATGTGGGAATAGCAGAACTACAGCCCTAAGTCATTCTAATGAATCCCCTTTGTTCATACACAGAAAGATTAATTATATATGTTCTGTTACTCTGCAGAACCCTAGTATAACATCTTTGATATGAGTGTATAAAATGTTCCAAATTTTCAAGTTGTCTATAGTTATGAAAACTGGGTGCCTATTGACCTAAGATTCAATCTAGAAAAAAATAGAGTGATGTAAGAGTCCCTAGTAGCCTACACTGTCTTCTCTGAAACTAGTATTGAAATGTGGATAGAATATTTCAGACCCAAGTTTCCACCATCATAGAAGATGGAACAAATGAAAAATAGAAACTGAAAATCTAAACCAGGTCACTTATTGTATCACACAGAGTCAAGAGAAAACAATTGCTAGCTCTTCATTTTGGATCCAATTTAACGTTCAAACTACCTCCAGAAATGTCAGGAGACCAGACAGCCCAGAGATGTGACCACACCCAAATCAACGTCCAGAATTTTTACTACAGGTGGACCATCAGCAACTTCCGTTTTATTCTGGAGGAAATTCAGGAAAGCATTCGAAGCCCAACTTTCTCAATAGGAGCCAATGACAAATGGTGTTTGAGAGTACACCCAAAGGGAGTGGATGAAGAAAGTGCAGATTACCTGTCAGTTTACCTAGTGTTGCTCAGCTGTCAAAAGAGTCCTGTTTGGGCAAAGTTCCAGTTCTTGATGTTAAGCACGGAAGGAGAGACAACCCACGGAGAGAGCAAACCTATTGTCTCTAGGTTCGAGCCAGGTGTTGAACTGGGATATAAAAAGTTCATCCTTCGAAACTTCCTCCTGTCCTTTGCACCATGGCTTCTCCCAGATGACAAGCTCACCCTCCTCTGCAAGGTGAGTATGGTTGACGACTCTATGCCCATCTCTGACCAGAGCAGAAAGCCAAGAATTCAGGTTCCCAGATGCACATTGGCAGATGAGCTAGGAGAGCTGTGGGAGAATTCCCAGTTCACAGACTGCTGCCTGGTGGTAGCTGGCCAGGAATTTCAGGCTCACAAGGCCATCTTAGCAGCTCGCTCTCCAGTTTTCAGAGCCATGTTTCAACATGACATGGAGGAGAGCAGAAAGAATCGCATTGAGATCCATGACCTGGAGCCAAAAGTCTTCAAGACAATGATGGACTTCATTTACACCGGAAAAGCACCAGACATGGACAGCATGGCAGCTGCTGTAATGGCAGCTGCTGACAAGTATGGCCTGGAGCGTTTGAAGGTCATGTGTGAGGATGCCCTCTTCAGGGACCTCAATGTGGAGAATGCTGCCCACACTCTCTTCCTGGCTCACCTCCATAGAGCAAGGCATCTGAAAACTGAGGCACTGGATTTCATTACAGCACATGCTTTTGAGGTCTCTGAGACCTCAGGCTGGAAGACAATAGTGGAGACATGTCCCCAGTTGGTAACTGAAGCATACCATTCACTGGCTTCTGCTCACCCCCCTTCCCGGCAGCCCACTTAAAAGCCTAAATCGACCCTAGTACCTGGTCTGCTGTGACCTACATGTTTCTTCCAGAAGCAGCAGCCAGTGTAGTTATCAATTACACCTGGGTAGACTATGGGACCTATGTAGCATTTACAGTGAATCTGGGGAAAGACAGATGGTGGATGAGGCTTTAATACAGGTGTAAATGAGTTGAATGGAAGGGTGTGGGAGGGGAAGGTCTGGACTCTGGTACAATCTACTCAGCCTTTTCCCTGTTGCTGTACTGGTTTGATTTTTGTCTAATGAGTTGTAAACTGGAATTCATATTTAATTGCTGGCCCCAAGCACATTACAACAGGGTTTCTTTGGAGAAACTTGTCTGGATTGGACTGAGCAGAACATATGGTCAAGGACTCAGAAAGGAAAAAAACAAACCTGAATATTTGATTACAAGAGAAGGGGAAGAGAATGAAGACATTTTTCTCCAAACTCACTGTGTGGGAATAGAAAGATGAATCAGTTGGCAAAAGCAATTGTTGCTCTTGTAGATGATCCTTGTACAGTTCTCCTCTTGTCTCTATGGGCACAAACATCTCTGTAGACTGTACCTAACCCCCCAAAATACAAAATGACTAAAAATTTTAAAATCAGCTTGTGGATTCCAGTAGTGTTTCTGTTTAAAGAAAGCCATTTTAGTCCATCCAGCTCTGCTCAGCTGTGGAAGTTTGTTCAGTGTCTTCACACACACACACACACACACACACACACACACATCAATTAAAGAAACCTAATGAAATTTTGTATATTCATAGATTGGAACCTAGCCCAATCGTCAACTTTGGTGGTATTGTGTTCCTCAAAGTATTGTGCACCCTAATAAACTTATCTGGGTTCAGAGAAAGTATAGCCACTAGATACAAAGGCTAGAAAAGGGTGGCACTCAAACCTTTAATCCTAGCATTCCAGAGACAGAAATCCCACTGGATCTCTGGGAATTCAAGGCCACATTGGAAACAGCCAGGCATGGTGACTCACGCCTTTAATCCCAGAAGGTGAGCCTTTAATCCCAGGCAGTGATGGCAGAAAGCAGAAAGATATGTAAGGCGTGAAGACCAGAAACTAGAAGCATTTGGCTGGTTAAGATTTTAGGCTTTTAGTAACAGTTCAGCTGAGATTCATTCTGGATGAGGATTCAGAGGCTTCCAGTCTGAGGAAATAGGATCAGCTGAGGGATTGGCAAGGTGAGGTAGCTGTGGCTGGTCTGTCTCTCTGATCTTCCAGTATTAACCCAATACCTGGCTTCCAGGTTTGATTTTACTAATAAGACCTTTTAAGATTCCTGCTACAGTCAACAGTAGGCATTCTTTCGCAGCTGATGGGAGCAGATACTGAGATCCACAGCCAAACATTAGGCAGAGGTCAGGGAACCTCAAGGAAGACAGGAAGGCAGGATGATAGGAGGGATCAAACCTCAGCCAACAGATCACACAGATTCAACTAAACACAGCTCATGGGGCTTCACAGAGACTGAAGAAGCAATCACAGAGCCTGCATGGGTCTGAACCAAGTCCTCTGTATATATACTGTGGTTGTTTAGCTCAGGGCTTTTGTGCAGCTCCTAACAAAGGCAGATTGGGGAGTCTCTGACTGTTTTGTCTGATCTTGGGTACCTTTTCTTCCTTCTGGGTTGGCTCCTTGAGCCTTGACATGAGGGTTTGTGCCTACTCTTACTCCATCTTCTTATGCTGTATTCATTTGATATCCCCAGGAGGCCTGTGCTTTTCTCAAGGGAATCAGAGGAGTAGTACATCTACATGGAGTGGAGGGAGGGGAGACTATTCAGGATGTATTGTATGACATAATTAAAAATAAAAACAAAGGGGAAAAATAATGAAAACTTGGAAAGACATTTAAGGAAGAAGTATTTGGACAGATCTGCAAAGGAGCAAAGAATGTGAAGATACTTTTGTCCACAGTAAATGTCCATGAAAGATGCCTTCGGCAGAGGAGGAGGTCAATAATCAAGTAGATAGGATGACCCATTAGTCGGACAGTCAAACTCTTCCCCAAGTCATCCTTGTTATTGCCCCATGGGCCCATGATCAAAGTAGCCATGGTAGCTGAGATAGGGGTTGTTCATGTATTTAACAACATGGATATCCATTTATCAAGAGTGACCTGGTTACAGTTGCTGCTGAATGTCAGATCTGCCAACATCAGAGACCAACACAGAGCCCCAGAGATGTCACCATTCTCCAGGCCGACCAGCCAACAGCTTAGTGATAGGATGACTATTTTGTCCTTACAATAGTTGATACCTATTCTAGTTATGGATTTGCCTTTCAAGCATGTAATGAACTTATCATAACTACCACACATGGACTAACAGAATACCTTGTCAACCACCATGTTATTTACACAGTATAGCTTCTGACCAAGGTAAGGGAAGAACTCCTGACTGGAGCCACAACAAACATTTCATTGAACTGGAAGCTCAGACTTCTCCCAAGCCACTTTGAGGTTTTGATGTCCTTAATCCAACAGGCTAAGAATGAAATAACAGTGTTAGGAGGGGTGATTGACCAAGATAACCATTAGGAAATTGGATTGCTTCTCTACAATGGATTTAAGAAAGATTATGCCTGTCAGGCAGGAAATCCTTTAGGGCTCCTCATGGTACCCCATTTTCCAATGAATAACAACACTGGGAGACTCCAACAATCTAACCCAGGCAGATGACAAAAGGTACAGACACATATATATTACAACTCCCTTATAGAGGCAAGATGGGTAGTGATATTCTGACTGAAGGAGTGTAAAGACCACCAACACAAATATTTTGTGTCAAATTAAATAAGCTTTATTTTCTGCTATAATATGTTTTCTCCCAACACCATGGTTTGAGAGGATAGCCAGGAAGATAGGAGATGTGGGGGTTTTATAATCCCCAAAATGCAAAGCTAAGGGTTTTTGAATAGTTGATAGGGTTCCAGAGGTATTATGGTGATGTAGGAAATTGGATGAACTTTCTCACCAATAGCCAAAGACAAACAGAAATAGTATTTGAGAGTATAGCTGACCAGGTCCATGACAAAACCCAAGACTACCTATCAGTTTACTTAGTGTTGCTCAGCTGTCCAAAGAGTCAAGTTTAGGCAAAGACCCTGGCTTCATTAGGGCCATGGACCAGATATAGTTCTCAGCAGCAGTCAGGGCACAGAGGTCATCATGGTCCTGGGTGGCAGCACAGACCTCTTAGAATGGCATGGACCCTGTATGTAGATTTATGTCTGAGTCTTCCATTCAATTCATGCCAATAACATGCTCTTTGATTACCATATCTTTGAAGGACAATTTTAAATTAGGAATGGTGAGACCTAGAGCAGTCCTTTAATTGTTCAGGTATGTTTGAGCTCTCTAATTCTTCTTGTATTTCCATATGAAGCTGGGACTAGTCTTTAAAAGATATGGAACAAATTGTGTTGAAATTTTGAAGCAGATTGCTTTGAATCTGAAGGTTGCTTTTTGTAGAAAGGCCATTTTTATACGTTAATGTCATTGACCCACGAGCATGGGAGATCTTTCCATTTTCTGACATCTTCTTCAATTTTTTCCTCGAACTTAAAGTTTTTTATAATACAAGTATTTCACTTTCTTTGTTAGAGTTACCCCCAAGATATTTTATATTGTTTGAGGCTATCGTGAAAGGTGTATTTCTCTGGTTACTTTCCTAGTCTGTCTCTCATTTGGACATAGAAGGATTACTGAACTTTTTTTTATTATTTTATTGCTGAAAATAGGTTCTTCTCTCATACAATAATCCTAACCAGAGTTTTCACTCCCTTAGATTTTTGTCAAGCTAAAATGCTTAAAGTGTTTATTAGCTATAGGAAATTCCTTGTTGAATTGTTTATCTAACTTATGTTTAATATATTATCTTCTACAAACAAAGATTCTTTATTCTTCTTTTCCAGTTTGTATCTCTTTTATTGTCAATTGTCTTTTGAATTATTTAAGATTGAAATTGTTATATTGAATAGATACTGAGAGAATCAAAAAACTTTGTCTTCTTGCAGATTTTAGTGGAATTGTTTGAGTTTCTCTCTATTTATGTTGATGCTGACTATGAAATTGTTTTAAACTGCCATTATTGTATTTCCATATATCACTTATGTTCCTATCTGTCTTTGGGTTTTATCATGAAAGATACTGGATTTTGAATAATGCTCTTTCTGCATTTAATGATATGATCATGAGGTTTATGTCTTTTTGGGATTTCTGAGTATTGGGCTTTTGGGGCTTTATACGGTCAATTACATTTTTTGATTTTTGTATACTGAATCATCCCTGCGTATCTGGGACAAAGCCTAGTTCATCATGGCAAATTATCGTTCAATATTCTGGGATGCAGTTTGTAATTATTTAATGAGTATTTTTGCATCAGTGTTTATAAGGTTTTGGTATGTGATTTAGGCATCAGTGTAATTTTAGACTTATAAAATTGGGCAATGATCCTTTGTTTCTACTTTCAGGAATAATTTGAGGAGGATGGGCATACATTCTTTGAATGGTAGTTAGATTGCTGTGCCAAAACTATCTGGTCCTGGGAAGCTTTTGGTGGCAAGACTTAATGATTAAACTCTTTTACCGGGGTTTATCTGTCTGTTTAAAATAGATATCTGATCTTGATTTCATTTTGCTAAGTGGTATCTATTGTTTCTGAATTTGTTTATCTTGATGCCTTTTCCCTTTGATGATTATGTAGTGTTTTTACTTATTTCTTCTGATTAGCTTTTGGTGAAGTCTATTTTGTTAGTATAAAAGTGAGTACACCAGCTTACTTCTTAGCTTACTTTTCAGGTCCATTTGCTTTTAATGTTTATTTCCAATCCTTTGCTCTGAGGTTGAGATGTGTTTCTTGCCTGCAGCTGAAGGATGCAACCTGTTTTCACATCCACTCTGTTAGTCTGTGACTTTTCACTGGAGAATGAAGACCACTGATATTGAGAGATCTGAGTGACCAATGATATTGATTCCTTATATTTTGTTGTTGTTGTTTTGGTGGTGGTGGTGTTTGTGTGTATGTGTGTGTTTCCCTCCTTTTGCCTTTACTGCTCTCAGATTATTTATTCCATATATTATTCAATGGTTGTAGTAATTTACCTTAAGTTGGAGATTTTCTTCAGCAAATCACTACAGGTCTGGATTTGTACATAAATATTGCTTAAATTTGGTTTTATTGTGGAATATCTTAATATTTCCATCTATGGTAATTGAAAGTTTTTCTGGGTATAGTAGTCTGGGTCTGCATTCATTGTCTCTTATAATCTGTTGAACATCTGGATAGACTCTTTTGGCTTTTAAATATCCTCATCCCCTGAGGTTCTCAGGCTGCCCTACAATTGTCTGCAGTTTCCACTGAGATTCCAGGTTTTATTGTGGAATATCTTAATATTTCCATCTATGGTAATTGAAAGTTTTTCTGGGTATAGTTGTCTGGGTCTGCATTCATTGTCTCTTATAATCTGTTGCACATCTGGATAGGCTCTTTTGGCTTTTAAATATCTTCAACCCCTGAGGTTCTCAGGCTGCCCTACAAGTGTCTGCAGTTTCCACTGAGATTCCAGAGACAAGACCTTGAGACACTAGGGTTCTCGAGCAAGTCAAAGAAAAAAGAGTGTGGTTGTCAGTGAACTCTAGAAATAAATAGTACAACCTGAGTTCCAGGTCCCCAAGGTTGCCTGTGATCAGTTTCTGCCTAATACTTTGGAGAAATCTGACATCTGAACCTGGTCTGTCACCTCTGCATGAGGAATGTGATTGACAAATTCTGTCAGGAAAAGTTGGCCTTGGCCAGCTGCTTCAGTGTCCAGAATATGTGTGAGATGTCACCATATTCCATGGTGGAAGTACCACTCAGGCTGCAAAATCCATCACCTACACAGCACCAACTGCCAAAATTAAAACAAGGGTGTAATCCATCAATGTCTGTAGTGTTGGGGAAGCTCTAAATGTTCTACCCCTATTGTTTGACTTCCATAGTTCCGCCTCTGGATAACTCTTCTTGTTAACAAAATAGTGTCCATAGAATATGGAATCTATGCTTAAAAGCACACCTTAGTGCTCACTTCGGCAGCACATATACTAAAATTGCAACGATACAGAGAAGATTAGCATGGCCCCTGCGCAAGGATGACATGCAAATTCGTGAAGTGTTCCATATTTAAAAAAAAAAAAAAGAAGAGCAAAAAAAAAAGCACACCTTAGAAAGGCTTCCTGGTGGGCACCCAGGCAGAGGGCTCGGGATCTGTCCCTGGACTATGGGCAGGCTTCTGGAATCTGGTGCCTGTGATGTGACACCTTGCACAGCCTTGGTGCAATGGGAAGGGGCTTGGACCTGCCTAGGTTCAGTGTGCTGGGCTCTGCTGACTCCCAATGGGAGACCTCCATTTGGGGGATGTGGGGATGTGGGGTGGCTTGGGAAAGAGTGCTGAGGGGTGGGAGGAGGGAGGAGGGGGGATCTGTGGATAATATGTGGAGTGAGTAGAAAATTTCTTAATAAAAAAAAAGAAAAAACCCCAAAAACAAAACAAAACAAACAAACAAAAAAGAAAGGCTTTCTGGTACACAGGTTTCCTGAACACCCAGTGTAATTGTCAGCCTACCAACACGGACTTTCCAGTGGCTTAAATCCATGTCCTAGCAGTCTTCTCTGGTGGCTACTCTTGTATATTCCTGAAGGTTCCAGTGAGATCCCAGAGACCAGAAATGGATCCGGTGGTAGCCTCAGAGCCCCTTGATGTAGGGATGTGTATGGAGTACATAGAGCTTCTAGGGTGTGTTAATCCTTAGTTCCAGGCACTCAGGATGATTTTTTTCTAGTTCTATCCATTTGCCTGCAAATTTCATGCTTTCATTGTTTTCTCTACTGAGTAGTACTCCATTGTGTATATGTACCACATTTTTTTCATCCATTCTTCCATTGACGGGTATCTAGGTTGTTTCCAGGTTCTGGCTATTACAAATAGTGCTGCTATGAACATAGCTGAGCATGTATCTTTATGGTATGAATCAGCATTCCTTGGGTATATGCCCAAGAGTGGGATGGCTGGGTCTTGAGGTAGTTCAATTCCTAATTTTCTGAGAAACCGCCATACTGATTTCCACAGTGGTTGTACAAGTTTACATTCCCACCAACCATGGAGGAGTGTTCCCTTTGCTCCACATCCTCTCCAACATTGACTCTCATTGGTGTTTTTGATCGTAGCCATTCTGACAGGTGTAAGGTGGTATCTCAGAATTATTTTATTTACATTTCTCTGATGATTAAGGATGTTGAGCATTTCTTTAAATATCTTCCAGCCATTTGTGTTCTTGTTTTGTGAATTCTCTGTTTAGCTCTTTTTTTTTTGTGTGGTTTTTCGAGACCGGGTTTCTCTGTTTAGCTTTGCGCCTTTCCTGGAACTCACTTGGTAGCCCAGGCTGGCCTCGAACTCACAGAGATCCACCTGCCTCTGCCTCCCGAGTGCTGGGATTAAAGGTGTGTGCCACCACCACCCATCTCTCTGTTTAGATCTTTAGCCCATTTTTTAATTGGACTGTTCAGTATTTTGATGTCTAGTTTCTTGAGTTCTTTATATACTGTGGAGATCAATCCTCTGTCAGATGTGGGGTTGGTGAAGATCTTTTCCCATTCTGTTGGCTGTCTTTTTGTCTTATTGACTGTGTCTTTTGCCCTGCAAAAGCTTCTCAGTTTCGAGGGGTCCCATTTATTAGTTGTTGTGCTAAGGGTCTGTGCTGTTGGTGTTTTATTTAGGAAATGGTCTCAGGTGCCAATGCGTTCAAGAGTGCTTCCTACTTTCTTTTCTATTAAGTTTAGTGTAACTGGGTTTATGTTCAGGTCTTTGATCCACATGGACTAGAGTTTTGTGCATGGTGACAGATATGGATCTATTTGTAATCTTTTACATATTGAGATCCAGTTATGCCAGCACCATTTGTTGAAGATACTTTCTTTTTTCCATTGTATAGTTTTGGCTCCTTTGTCAAAAACCAGGTGTTCATATATGCATGGATTAATGTCAGGGTCTTCAATTCGATTCTATTTGTCTGTTTGTTGGTTTTTATACCAGTACCAAGCTGTTTTTATTACTATAGCTCTATAGTAGAGTTTGAGGTCAGGGATGGTGATGCCTCCAAAGGTTGCTTTAACGTATAGGATTCTTTTAGCTATCCTGCATCTTTTGTTTTTCCATATGAAGTTGAGTATTTTTCTTTCCAAGTCTGTGAAGAATTGTGTTGGGATTTGGATGGGGATTGCTTTTGGTAAGATTGCCATTTTTACTATGTTAATCCTACCTATCGATGAGCATGGGAGATCCTTCCATTTTCTGATATCTTCTTCAATTTCTTTCTTTAGAGATTTAAAGTTCTTATCAAAAAGGTCCTTCACTTGTTTAGTTAGTGTTATCCCAAGGTATTTTAAAGTATTTGTGGCTATTGTAAAGGGTAATGTTTCTCTGACTTCTTTCTCAGCCCTTTTATCATTTGTGTATAGGAGGGCTACTGATTTTTTTGAGTTGAGAGAAGAATCTTTTTTCAGTAATAAAATACTCTATATACATATGACAGACAGACTGGGAAAGAAATCAGAGAAAAACACTTTTCAAAATACCTAAATAATATAAAATACCTTTGGGGTAACTCTAAAAAAGCAAGTAAAAGACCAGTGTGATAAAATCTTGAAGTATTGGCGGAATAAATTGAAGAAGATAACAGAAAATAAAAAGACCTCCCATGCTCATGGATCAGTAGAATTAACATCTAAGAATGGCCATTCTACAAACAGCCATCTACAGATAAAAAGCAATCTGCGTCAAAATTTCAACACAATTCTTTCCATATCTTTTAAAGACAATTATCAGCTTCATATGGAAATACAGAAAGCACTGGAGAGCTAAAACACTCCTGAACAATAAAAGAACTGTTGTAGATCTCACCACTCCTGATTTCCTATTGTTCTTCAAAGCTGTGGTAATAAAAGAGCATGGTATTTGCATAAATTTAATGGAAGCCTCAGACATAAATCTACTTCAGGGGCCATGCCATTCTAAGAGGCATGTGACCCAGGTCCATGGTAACTTCCTGTACCTGATTGCTGCTGAAGGCTATGTTTGGGTTTATGGACCTACTGAAGCCAGGTTCTTTGCCCTAACATGACTCTTTGGACAGCTAAGGAACAACAAGTAAACTGACAGATAGTCTTTGCTTTCCCCAACCACTGGTTTAGGCATTCTCTCAAACACTTATTTCTCTTTGTCATTGGCTCCTGGTGAAAAAATTCAGCCAAGATCCTACATCACCCAAATTCCTTTGGAACACTCTTCCCAACCCTCAGAAAACCTTAAGCCTTGCATTTTTGGAGTTATAAAAACCCCACTTTTGCTATGATCCTGGCTATTGTATCAGTCCCAGTATTAAGTAGAAAACCTATTATGGCAGGAAATAAAGCTTATTTAATTGGACTCAAAATATTTGAGTCCAATTAATTAATATTGAGATGAATAAAAATCTTGCTATTCATTAAATTAATATTAAAGGTAACTTTTCAATGTTATTTGTTTAAGACAAACTGTGTAGTTATTGTAATTAAATGAAAATTCTTGAACCAGGCATGATGTGATAGTCTATGGCATTGGTCAGAATAGTCTGATGGCAGAAGCTGACTCAACTCTGCCAGTCTAAGGCTAACTTGGTCTATGGAATAACTTCTAAGAGAGCCAGACATGCAGAGTGGAAAGCCATCAAAAATGAAAGACTAGATCAGGCCCTCTGGAAAAGTGAGACCGTTGATCAGCTTGAAATGTTTGGGAGGCACCGTGGCAGTGGGACAGAGACCTGTCCTTAGCACATGAGCTGGCTGTTTGGAACCTGGGGCCTATGCAGGAACACTTTGCTCAGCCTGGGAGGAGGGGACTGGACCCACCAGGACTGAATCTATCAGGTTAAGGTGAATCCCCAGGGGAGTCCTTGCCCTGGAGGAGATGGGAATGGGGGGTGTGCTGGGGGGAGTGTGTGGGGAGCAGTGGGAGGAGAGAGGACAGAAGAATCTGTGGCTGATATGTAAAATTAAATTAAATTATAAAATAAAAAATGAAAGAAAGATGTAGAAATGAAATCATATTATCTCTTGAATTTCTCCTAAATCATTTCAGATGCCAAAGCTTTAGAATATGAACTAGTCTTTGACAACAGTTCCATCCTCTTTAAGAAAGTAACTGTGATGGGATAGTGTAGCATGAATCTTAAAAGTTCTTATTAATAAAATCAAACCTGAGGCCAGTTATTGGGGTCAATGCTGGTAGATCAGAGAGACAGAACAGGCCACAGCTATCTCACCTTGCCATTTCCTCAGCTGGTCCTGTTTCCCCAGACTGGAAGCCTCTGAGTCCTCATCCGGAATGGGTCTCAGCTGAATTACTGCTCAAAAGCCTGAAGCTTAACCAGCCACATGCTTCACCAGCCAAATGCTTCTAGTTTCTGGTCCTCACACCTTATATATCTTTTTGCTTTCTACCACCACTCCCTGGGATTAAAGGCTGGCTTTCTGGGATTAAAGGCGTGTATCACCATGCTTGGTTGTTTCCAATGTGGCCTTGAACTCACAGAGATCCAGAGGGATTTCTGTCTCTGGAATGCTAGGATTAAAGGTGTGAGTGCCACCATTTTCTAGCCTTTGTATCTAGTGGCTGTCTGTTCTCTGACCCCAGATAAGTTTATTAGAGTACACAATATTTTGGGGAACACAATACCACCACAGGATAGAGTAATGGTTCTGCAGTAAAGTTGCTGGATAGCTTTCCAGAAGACTGGCATCCAATTTACTGCATTCAAGGGTAACTGACAACAGCCGGTAACCCCCGTTATCAGTTATCCAGGAGATCCAACAGCCTCTTCTGACCTCTGAGGGTACCATATTCTCATGGTGCACAGACCCACCTGTGTAACAAGGCCCTGACATCAGCAGGCTCCCATATCTAAGTACACCTGTCTCCATGACAGAAGTACTATTCAATGTATAAAATCCAGCACTTGTGGAAAACACAGCAAATTTCTGTCACAACTAAAACCAAGGCTAAATCCACCTAAAGTCCATAAGCTGGGAATATCTCTAAATGTTCAAACGTTGCTTGAAATACAATGACATTATGGCTTACGTAGTGCGACTTCTGGCTAGCTGTTCTTGTTAACAGAAGTTTCTTATCCTAGAATATGGATTTTGTACTTAAAAGCTCACCCAGAGAAAGGCTGGTTGCTGCAACAGAATCCAGAATACCTCATGCGGTTGCCAGCTGGTTAAAAGAGAGTTTCTATTGGCTTAAATCCATGTTCAAGGAGTCTCTCAAGGAGTCTCTCTCTCTCTCTCTCTCTCTCTCTCTCTCTCTCTCTCTCTCTCTCTCTCTCTCTCCTTATGTTTGTCTGCAAATCTTTCTATGTGTTACTGTAAGTTTTGTTTTGCTATATTGACCGTTGGCTTTCTCTGTTGTGTGGACACCCCTGCTGCTTAAGACTTGTGCCTTCTCCAGTTGGAAAACCGAGTCCTTTTGTCTGTGCCAGGTCCCCCAGAAAACCACCTACCTGAAATAAAAGAGCCACCTGTCCCATTCCTGGAATGACAGACTATATGAAAAGATCCTATATTGAGCCCCTGACAGGAGTCTGTTCCCTCATGAGAGAATGTTCCTACTCTGAAGTACCTGATCCCCTGATCCTAAATACATAAGGAAGAGTCACTGAGGCTATTAGTTAGCCACCTGCCAAAGATTCATAATGTGGAACCAAACTTTCAGAGATCAAAACCAGTTGATTGATTTATCCTGGATTGAGGGAAGAGCAGCATCAGAGCCATACTTTCAGGAGAGGTAGACTGGGAATTGTTGAGCAGATTAAATCACTGAAGGTATTGTCATGTTCTCTAGTCTTAGTGAGTCCCTACAGATGGGATGAACTGGAGAGAGATGATAGATGTGGGGAACATTTTACTTATCACAAATGAAGGGGAACAGTCTCAAAATCCCATCTTTGGTAAATGTTGAATATACTCTGCACCTTTTGTAAACCTGAATACTGTCTCACATTTAAGGCCCAGCAGTGTAAGCATGCAAGTTCAAGGTTTAAAGAGGACAGAACTCACCAGTGAAGGATGAAAATTATGAGGTATTGGGAAGCTGAATCTTGGCAGCCAGCATGATGGAATTGAGAGGTACTTAGGATCTACTATTAGCACACCACATCTTAACTGGAACTGAAAGAGTATGGCCAAGGAGGATTATCTGGGGGGTGGTGAGGGGGAAGAGCACCAATGCAAGTTGGTGGTGTTATGCTGGGGAATGTGAGTCTGAATTAAACTGACTGCCACCTTCAGCAATTCTTACCTGACTCTGATTCTTGCCCACCATGTGTAAATTCTTCCATTCTGATCTCCAAGTTGTGAACACTGAGACACCTGATTAGGAAAGGAAGACACCTCTTCCCAGATCATGTTAGTGGGAGGAGTTGGTGTAAAACCCTGAGGAGAGGAAACAACAGCTGTGTAGGAATGGACAACATCCCTGTTTTATTTAATATGAACTACAATAAGCAAAATAAACTTGTTCCCAACTTAACAAGACATGGAATTAACTAAAACCCTAAAATGGAGGGCACAGGAATGAGAATATTTTTCTTTCAGTTGAAGTGAGTAGATACTATTCAAGAACAGACTTGGAGGTAAAAAGATATGTGGTGGTATTGTGTTCCCCAAAATATTGTGTACTCTAATAAATTTATCTGGGGTCAGAGAACAGACAGCCACTAAATACAAAGGCTAGAAAATGGTGGCACTCACACCTTTAATCCTAGCATTCCAGAGACAGAAATCCCTCTGGATCTCTGTGAGTTCAAGGCCACATTGGAAATAGCCAAGCATGGTGACACACACCTTTAATCCCAGAAAGCCAGCCTTTAATCCCAGGGAATGGTGGTAGAAAGCAGAAAGGTATATAAGGCGTGAAGACCAGAAACTAGAAGTTTTTTGGATGGTTAAGCATTTGGCCTGGTTAAGCTTCAGGCTTTTGAGCAGTAATTCAGCTGAGACCCATTCCGGATGAGGACTCAGAGGCCTCCAGTCTGAGGAGACAAGACCAGCTGAGAATCCGGCGAGGTGAGATAGCTGCGGCTTGTTCTGTTTCTCTGACCTTCCAGTATTCACCCCAATACCTGGCTCTTAGGTTTGATTTTATTAATAAGAACTTTTAAGAATCCTGCTACAAAGACATAAACATTTAATTCAGATCTCAAGGCCTGAACACACACACACACACACACACACACACACACACACACACACACACACACCTTTAATCCAGATCTTAAGGCTGGAAGACACACCCTAAACTGGGCCACACCTTCTTCTGGAAGCATAAAAGGACAGGGAAGCAGGAAGCTTTGTTATTTGCCTGCTTGCCCTCACCTTGCAGCAAGTCCATCCCTTCCCTGGCAATAGAGAATATTTGGAACTCCAGTATATACTGAAGACCAGTGGACACATCCAACTTCCTGCACTGAGTAAGTACTGGAATCTTGGGCTTTCCGTCATAGGCAATGTGGGATTAGCAGGACTGCAGCCCTAAATCTTCTTTCATACACAGAAATTCCTTGTATATGTTCTGTTGCTCTAGAGAACCTAGTACAACATTTTGTGGTGTACATAATTTTCCAAAATATTCAACAGCTGTGTGTAATTGTCAAAACCAGTTACCCATTGAAGTAAGATTCAATCTAGATGAAAAATGGAGTGATGTAAGTGTAAGTAGTAGCCTACACTGTCTTCTCTGAAACTAGTATTGAAATCTGTATAGAAAATTTAAGAGATCCAAGTCTCCAGCCCCATCAAAAAGGGAATAGATGAGAAATAAAAACTTAAAATATAATTCATGTCTATTTTTGTGTCTCACAGGTGAAGAGAAAACAATTGCTAGTTCTTCATTTTGGAACCAGTTTAATCTTCAAACTACCTCCAGGAGAAATGGCTGGCAATGAGATAGCCCAGAGATGGGACCACACTCAAATCAGCCTTCAGAATTTCTCCTACATGTGGACCATCAGCAACTTCCGTTTTATTGTGGAGGAAATAACAGAAAGCTTTATAAGCCCAACTTTCTCAATAGGAGCCAATGACAAATGGTGTTTGAGAGTATACCCAAAGGGAATCGATAAAATAAGTGCAGGTTACCTGTCAGTTAATCTACTTTTGCTCAGCTGTCCAAAGAGTCATGTTTGGGCAAAGTTCCAGTTCTGGATCATAAGCAAAGAAGGAGAGAAAATGCAAACCAGGACGAGCCCAAGAGCCTTTATGTTCATGCCAGGCCTTGGCTATGGATTCAAAAAGTACATCCTTCGAGATTTCCTCTTGTCCCAAGCTCCTCGTCTTCTCCCAGATGATCAGCTCACCCTCCTCTGCAAGGTCAGCGTGGTCCAGGACTCCTTCAGTATGTCTGATCAGAAAAGGAAGCCAGGGATTCAAATTCCCAGATGTACATTGGCAGATGAGTTAGGAGAGCTGAAGGAGAATTCCCAATTCACAGACTGCTGCCTGGTGGTAGCTGGCCAGGAATTTCAGGCTCACAAGGCCATCTTAGCAGCTCACTCTCCAGTTTTCAGATCCATGTTTGAACATGACTTGGAGGAGAGCACAAAGAATCGCTTTGAGATCTCTGACCTAGAGCCACAAGTCTTCAAGGCAATGATGGACTTCATTTACACAGGAACAGCACCAGACCTGGACAGCATGGCAGATGCTCTGCTGGCAGCAGCTGACAGGTATGGCCTGAAGCGTTTGAAGGTCATGTGTGAGGATGCCCTCTTCAGGGACCTCTCTGTGGAGAATGCTGCCCACATTCTTGTCCTGGCTGACCTCCACATCTCAGGGCAGCTGAAAACCCAGGCACTGGATTTCATTACAGCTCATGCTTCTGAGGTCTGTGAGACCTCAGGCTGGAAGGCAATGGTAGGCTCATGTCCCCATTTAGTGGCTGAAGCATACCGTTCCCTGGCTTCTGCAAATCTCCCATTCTTGGAGCCCCCTTTCAAACGCTTGAAGCAATCCTAGGAACTGGTCAGCTGTGTCCTATACTTGTCTCCCTGAAGCAGCAGCCGGTAGTTGTTACCAATGACACCTGGGTAGACTATAGAATGTGTGGAGCATTTCCATTGAAACTTGGGAAACACAGCATAGTGGCTCAGGCTTTAATACAGCTGTAAATGAGTTGATTTTCAGGTTAAGGGAGGGGAAGTACTCAGCTATATTATACACTACCTGTTACTGTACTGATTTGATTTTTATCCAATGAGTTGGGAACTGGAATATGTTTTAGTTGCTGGCCCCAAGCATATTACAACAGGGTTTCTTTGGAGAAACTTGTCTGGATTGGACTGAGCAGAACATATGTTCAAGGACTCAGAAAGTAGAAAATAAACATGAATGTTTTCTTACAAGAGAAGTGGAAGAGAAAGTAGACATTTTCCTCCAAACTCAGTGTGTGGGAATGGAGAGATGACTCAGTTGGCAAAAACAATTATTGTTCTTGTAGAGGACCCTTGTTCAGTTGTCTTCCTGTCCCCATGGGTACCTCCATCTCTGGAGACAATACCTTCCCAAATAAATTATCAAATGAAATAAAAATTCTAAAATCAGCTTGTGGATTCCTGTGGTGTTTTTGTTTGAAGAATCCCATTTTAATCCATCCAACTCTGCTCATCTTTGGAAGTTTGTGCCATCTTTATTCACACACACACACACACACACACACACACACACACACACACACACACACACAAACACACACACACACACACACACATTAATGAGAAAATACCTAATGAAATTCTGTTACCCTCAAGATTGGTCCCTAGCCCAATTGCCATCAGTTAGGCTTTCTCCATCAGCTGATGGGAGCAGATACTGAGATCCACAGCCAAACATTAGGCAGAGATCAGGGAACCTCAAAGAACGGAGAAAGGCAGGATTACAGGAGGGTTCAAAGACACCAGGTAAACAGAGCCCACAGATTCATCTAAACAGAGCTCATTGGGACTAACAGAGACCTAAGAGACAATCACAGAGCCTGAATGGGTCTGTAATAAGTCCTTTGCATACATGCTGTGTTTTTTTTTAGCTTAGTATTTGGTGAGACAGCTAAGAAGGTGAATATGAGGAGTTTCTGACATATTTATCTGATCTTGGGAACATTTTCTTCCTTCTGGGTTCACTCTTCTAGGCTTGATATAAGGGTTTGTCCCTAATATTATTACATCTTGGTATGTTGTGTCCAGTTGCTATCCCCAGGAGATCTATGCTTTTCTGTAGGGAAACAGAGGAGTAGTATATCTATGTGGAGTGGAAGGAGGGGAGACTATGGACAGTTGGCATTGTATGAGAGAAGAAAACAGAAAACCAAATAAGGAAATAAAGTAAAATTGGAAAGACATTTGGGGAAGAAGTATTTGGACAGATCTGCAAAGGAGCAAAGAATGTGAAGATATTTTTGTCCCCTAACAATGCTCATGAAAGTGCATTCAGCAGAGGAGGAGGTCAATAATTAATTATATATGATGAACTATTTCATGGACTGTCAGACTTGTTCCCAAGTCATTTTTCATATTGCCCCATGGGCCCATGATCACAGTTACCATTGTAGCTGATATGGGTTTATGCATGAAATCAACAACATAGGTATCCACTCTTCAAGACTTACTTGGTTACACCTGCTGCTGAATGCCAGATATGCCAAAACAAGGACCAACCCAGAGACCCAGAGATGTCACATTCCCCAGGCTGACCATCCAACAAAGTCATGACAGGATGACTACATTGGACCTCTTTCTCTGGAATGGACAATACTTCTTCCTTACTGGAGCAGATTCTTATTCTAGATATATATAAATTTGCATTTCCCACCTGGAATGATTTTTACCAAAACTACCACACAGGGACTAACAGAATGTCTTTTCAACCATCATGTTATTCCACACAGTATAGCTTGTGACCAAGATAAAATCCACAGACAGATAGGTGCATCTGTGGCACACTATCATGGGATCCACTGGTTGGAGCATGTTCTCCAACACCCTGAAGCAGCTCCTATGATGTTTTGAAGATACCGTTATGGAGCCAATGAAGTGGCAGCAACCCTTAGGGCTGAAGTAGTATTCTCCAGGAGGCAGATTTCTCCATAGCCCAGATCCATGGGTCCAAGCACCATGTGTTAGAAAAGGGAATAGTTCTACTCACTATTACCACTATTGAACTGTTGGGAAAAACTTTGCTTTCTGTTTCTATGACTTTAATTGTTTTGCTAGGAAATGATGATTCCAGTGTGATTGGTGGGGCAATGCTCCTGACTGGAGCTACAACAAAGAGATCATTGAACTGGAAGCTCAGACTTCTCCCAAGCCATTTTGAGCTTCTGATATCCTTAATCCAACAGGCCAAGAAAAAAAATAACCATGTCAGGTTTGTTATTGATCAGGATAAACATCAGGAAATTGCATGGCTTCTCTACAATGGAGGAAAGAAAGATTACGGCTTTCAGGCAGGAAATCCTTTAGGGCTCCTCATGGTGCCACATTTTCCAATGAGTAAAGAGGATAGGAGACTGTAACTGACTGGTGCAGGCAGATGAGAGAAAATACAGACACACCAGGAATGACGAAATATATCACAACTCCAGGAAAGTGGCCAAGATGGGTAGTGATATTCCCACTAAAGGAAAGTGTGGTGGTATTGTGTTCCCCAAAATATTGTGTACTCTAATAAACTTATCTGGGGTCAGAGAACAGACAGCCACTAGATACAAAGGCTAGAAAATGGTGGCACTCACATCTTTAATCCTAGCATTCCAGAGATAGAAATCCCTCTGGATCTCTGTGAGTTCAAGGCCACATTGGAAACAGCCAAGCATGGTGACACGCCTTTAATCCCAGAAAGCCAGCCTTTAATCCCAGGGAGTGGTGGTAGAAAGTAGAAAGATATAAGGGTGAGGACCAGAAACAAGAAGATTTGGTTGGTTAAGCATTCAGCTGGTTAAGCTTTCAGGCTTTGGAGCAACACAGTTCAGCTGAGATTCATTGGGATGAGGACACAGAAGCCTCCAGTCTGAGGAGACAAGACCAGCTGAGGATCCGGCGAGGTGAGATAGCTGTGGCTTGTTCTGTCTCTCTGATCTACCAGCATGGACCCCAATAACTTGCCTTGGGTTTGATTTTATTAATAAGAACTTTTAAGATTCCTGCTACAGGAAAGTAAACCACCAAGAAATATAATTTGAGTCAAATTAATTGAGCTTTATTTTCAGCCATAATAGGTTTTCTCCCTAATGTAGATGTAACTAACAGTCTTATTAAATAAGAAACACAGAACCAATGTAAAAGAGAAAGCCAAGAAGTCAGAGCTTTGACCTAAAACCTTACCCTTGATCCTGCGGTGGTCCTTCCTCTCTATAAGAGATCTACTTCCTGTGTGTATGTCTTTACATAGTCTTTCTGTTCTGCCTTCTCATTGGTTTTAAACCCAAACACGTGACCTCCTTGTCACTGCTTGTATGTACAGCCCTCCAGGTATTAAAGGTGTGTGTCTCCAATGCTGGCTGTATCCCTGAACACACAGAGATCTACCAAGCTCTTCTACCAAGCGCTGGTATTAAAGGCGTGCAGTGCCACCGCCACCACCGCCATGCTTTTGCTATGGTTCTAATAGCTCTGACCCCCGGGCAACTTTATTTATTAACATACAATTAAAATCACATTTCAGTATAAATAAAATACCACCATACCCTAATCCCAAGTTTGAGGGAATAGCCAGGAATATTGGAGAAGTGGGGTTTTTATAACCTCAAAAAAGCAAGAGTAAGATTTTCCAAGGGTTGGGGGGTCCAGAAGAATTTTTGTGGTATAGGAACTTGGCTGAACTTTCTTACCAGGGGCCAATGTCAAATAGAAATGTTGTTTGAGAGTATACCTGACTGAGTCCATGAAGAAAGCAAAGATTACCTGTCAGTTTACATAGTGTTGTTCAGCTGGCCAAAGATCCAAGTTTGAGCAAAGGCTCTGTCTTCAGTGGGGTCATCGAACCACATATAGTCTCAGCA